>NC_143396.1:149590227-149893035 GCF_052110815.1 Crocodylus siamensis
TGAGAATTTTTGAATGACTAGCACCACTGACTGCTTCTCACTGAAGGTGTGTGTACATTTACATACTGTAATGCCTTGTTCTTGGAATTGCTGTTAATTCCTAGTTCACCATTCATCCAGCAGAGGAATATTTACCTGCATGGGAGAGGAATACAAGGGTCAAAGGGGTCTGAACTCAGAATGGAGCCAGGTGCCCAGTGGAAGCTGAAAACTTTTCTATCCGTCTGTAGAGGGAATGCCACATAGCAGCTTGGGAACTGGGAATGAAGGGGCCTGAGAATTGTCCAGAAATCCATCTCTGGCAGTCCCTCAATACAAAGATGATTTGTCTTCCAATAAATCATCATACATGCATAACAAAGCCAATCCAAGATCTGCATGTTCTATTGCAGACTTGGCAAATAGTTCTGGGAGGAGGGAGTAAATCCTGGTCATATCGGGTCATGGATCGTTCCCTTTTTTCCTCTGATCTGTCTGCCTCCACAGTGAGACAAGTTTGCTCCATATGATCAATTCCTTGTTGTACACCATGGAACCATTGGGGAAGATTCAGTGCTTGACTCTCTCAGGTATTAATGTTAATATTGCATTTCTTCAGATTGGCCTTCAAGGTGTCCTTGAAACTCTTCTTTTGCCCACCTCTAGAGTGGTGAGCACTGGTGAGTTGGGAGCACAGGACCTGTTTTGGGAGCTGGTTGTCAGCCTTCCTTATGGCTCATCCTCTCCAACAAAGCTGGTGCTATATAAACATGGCTTGAATGCTGGTGTTGTTTGATTGAGCCAGAATGCTGGCTTTCATTCTTCTGTCCTTCCAGTTGATACTGAAGATTTTCTGAAGACATTGTTGATGCCACTCCAAGGCCTTAAGGTGTTTCTGAATGTCATCCACATTTCATGCCCATACAACAGAGTAGAGATGACAATAGCCTGGTAAACAGGAAGCATGTTTTGGGTCCTCCTATCATGATCATTGAAGACATGATTTTGGAGATGTTCAAAGGAAGCAGTGGCAGATTTTATCCAATATTGAATATCATTATCTTGGCTTAGTTTTTGGAAAATGTGGCTACCCAGGTAGGGTAAATGCTCAACATTACTCAAGGATTGCCCTCTAATTGAATCATGTAGAGGACCATATTGTTGGTTTAGGATACCTTGGTAGACTACCTTGGTTATTGTGAAGTTGACAGTCAATCCAGTTATTTCATATGCTTCACAGAAGCAGTCAAGAGTGACCCGGAGCTCTTCAACTGACTGGGCACATGACACAGTCATCAGCATATTAAAGATCAGTAATGCAGGTGCTGGTTCTCTTTAATTTAGTATGTAACAGGTTGATATTAAAAAGAGTCCTGTCCATGCATTAGTGGATGCTGACTCCAAATGGAAGTATATCAGCAGTGAGATGCAGAATAGTTGTGATATAGATGAAAAAGAGTGTGGGTACAATCACAGATCCTTGCTTGACCCTAGTTTAATAGTGAAGGGGTCTGAGCCATTGCTTAGGATGTTTGCTGTCATGTCATTGTGAAGAAGTCTGATAATGGTAAAAAATGTTGGCAGGCATCCAAATCTCATCAGGATCTTCCATACGGCACCCCTCTTAATTGAATCAGAGGCCTTAGTCAGGGCAATGAAGTCCATGTAAAGATCTCAGAGTTTTTTCCTGCAGTTGTCTAGCAACAAGAATCATATCTGTCAGGAGTTGTAAGTAGTCTGAACCCAAATTGGGACTTAAGGTGCAATGTTTTTAGTGAGGAAATTGAGTATATTGAGGAGAATGCAGGCAAGGATCTACCTAGCTATAGACAGGAGTGCAATACCACAATATTTGCTACAATGTGACCTATCTGCTTTCTTGAATATGGTAATAATGCTGGCATCTCTCAAGTCACTGGAAATCTGTTCATGTTTCCATATTTTCATAATAATGCATGAATGTCACGTGCCTCCCAAGGCTGGAGGGGGCATGGTGACTGCCCACAGGTTGTGGCAATGGGGGCATGATGGCAGGGAGGGGGGAGGGTGGTGAGCACCGGGTGGTGATCAGCGACCACCCACAGATACTGCTGACAGCGTTGGTGCTGGCCATTGGTGATCAGCGACTGCATGCAGATGCCGTCAGCAGTGTTGGCGGTGAGCGGGGTTGGTGAGAGAACTTTTTCCTACTCATAAATTTCAACTGACATTCCACCAGGACTAAATGTTTTGTTGTTGTTCTTCTGCTTAATGGATTTCAAGGCCTCTTTATTAACTGATGAATCTGCAAGGTAGTCCTTAATGGGATGTTGTGGAAAGGCTTAATTGCTATGGTCTCAACAGTAGAGTCTCAGTTCAGGATTCTTGGATGTGCTCTTTCCACCATGTGTTGATAGTAGAGTTGTCTTTAAACAATGGTGTTCCATCTTTGGACCTCAGATTGGTGGCTCCTTATGTGCTTGGCCCAAAGATAGATTTGGTTGTGTTGAAGAAACAATGGTTTTGTCACAGCTATTGGCAAACTTTTGAGTCTCTTGCTTTGTCCTTGTACCACTGGTTCTTTTGCTCTCAAATTTTCCTCTTTAATGAAGTCTTGGTTTTTTTGAGAGAGGATTTCTTTTATTGGACCAACTATATAGTTGGGATGAAGTTAAACAAACTTGTGAATGAAAGACCTGCTTCCTGAGGTCTGATTGCAAGGTACCAGGCACAACGTAGTAAAGAGCAGCAGTGGGAGAAGGTGCGAAAATTTCCCAGGGATAGCATACACACAATTAGTAAAAGAAAAGAAGGTGATTACTGGGAGATCAGAGTTCATCAAAACAGAAGAAGGGCATTCTCACCTTTCATGTGTGGCCAGTAAAGTACAGTGTGGCATAAAATCAATATCAATGGGTGCAGACAGAAGTAAGCCACTGTCTTTCCCCACTTCTGTTCTGGAGTGCAAGCATTAGCAGAGAGCCCTGACTATTGCTATGGGAACCTGGCTGCAGGCTCCCAGCCCATAGCTAGATTCCCCTATCCCCTGGAACCAATGGTAGACTTCTGTGTGGCCTGGGGTTATGTTGTAAGTTGGAACACTTTGCAAAAATCGTTTCGCTTTACAACTGGGAGCTGTACTTCTGTCTGCACCCATTGTTTAATCCCTACTTCTTAGTGTTGGAGTTGATGTCTTTCTGCCAGGTTTTGAAGACTCTCTTTTTCTGTCAGTGAGAACGTGTATTTTTCATCTTTCTCATTGAACCAGTCCTGATATCTCTTTGTGGAGAAGTCTAGAAATTCTTCTCACAGAAGGGTTATGTGAAAGACCTTCTCACCTTTTTTGGACCCATGCTTGATGTGGTCTTAAGTGCTGGATTGAGTGCTGTTGGATTTATGTCCTTTTTGTGATAGCTGTAAAGCAGTCACACCCTTTTTCTGGGAGGTCCAGTAAAGACATTTTCTGTGTTACTTGAAGTAAATGACTGGTCTTGCCAAACTCAAGTTGGAGCCCAGTGCTTGGTGTGTCGAAGTGAATTTGCCTCCAAGTTCATGGTACACACTCATATTATCAGACACTTAAGGATTTATGCAATGCAATAATGCAATATAATGGTATGATTTGATTGTAATCACACAACACTTCATGTGGGAACAATTAGGGTTACTACATATGCATCTGGTTACGTGTGTGTGTACACATGCATGTGAGTGCATGGGTACACATAGATAAATTGTGCGTGAATATGAGATGGGTCTGAATTCAAAAGTTTGATTTCTGACTTTCTCAGCATTTTGGATCCAAAATTTTGGTTCTTCTCCATCAATGACTTAGGTTCATATACTGAATGCGTTTGTATCTTTACACCACTGAAATAAACTAATATTACTACAGTGTTTCCTGAATATGCTGGTACTGACTTTTAAAAACTTCACAGTATTATTTCCTTGCAAAGGCAAACTTGTAAAGACTTAAATGGTGAACCCAGCTGTATGCAGTGGAAGCATTTCAAACATTCCTACCAGTTGAAAAACTGTTATTGGTTCTAGCTATATTACTGATTACAACTATGGGAAGCAACTTCTAAAGCAGTCGAAACCTTTTAAGGTTGACCACTGTTCTTGTGTTTTATTTATCTAAATATACAGAAACACAACTCTTTTCTTTTTCCTTTCACGATGTCCAGCTGAGTATTTCTCTGAGAATGAGTTGAAGCCCCATTAGCTCTCCTGCACAAATGCCTGTCTTTGCATGAGTTGTGTAAATAATGTTAATTTATGATCATTACCACTGGTTAAAAGAGCAGGTGGTCCAGTGAAAGCTGCCATTTTAGCATTAGTGCATTGAACAAACTCACCCGGTTTCTGGATTGCAGACAAAAGGGAACAAAATGAAAATGAAGCAAAATGATTCCACTGTTAGCTTCTCTACAAAGTAGAATATTTAGTAACTAGACAGTATTTTGTATAAGAAAAAGAAATTTGAGGTTTGTGACTGCTCATAAGAGAGTTGTAGGTGTCATCTTTCACCCCGTTACCCATGCACAACTCTTTCCAATAGACAACCTTGGACTGTAGATCATGCCTGATAAGACTCACTAGCTATAAAATCTACACCCACTGTCCTACCAGAGCTACGGTATATGTGGTAACTTATAAACTCATCCAGTACCCCACAAGTGCACACATCAGGTAACAGGTGCAACATGGTGCTCTATCACTTTATGGGTGTTTTTCACTCCGTGGGATATAGTTTGTTTGCTGCGATATTCTGGGAGGGCTTTCACCCAGTCAATGCTCTGCCATCACAAGGGCCTTGGTTACCAGTCCCTCTCTTGTTTTCTACCAGCAAAACATTTATTTTATGTTTTTGTGGACCACCATTTGAAACTCAACAAATTTTGTCATGTCATGTATGGTACCTGGGTGAGGCTTAATGGGTTCTTACATATATGAGGCCAGACTAGATTATCTGATGGTCCTTCTTGCATTAAATTCCATGAAACTTCTGTCAAAGATTAGGCAAGCACAGATGTCTTGGGCAAATGTATGGGCACTTGCTCTTTCAGCTACATGCTTTATCACATGGGCTCTTCCTGAAAAGCTGCAACCCATTCCATATTCTTTTCCTCTTGGCACCAGAGGGCAGAGTTTTGGACACAGCTGGATGTTGCTTTGATCTTCATCTCTGTATTTAGGAAAATTATCCCTTCCCTAGAGGCAGGCAGGAAATTAACTCACTTGCTGTTTCCCTTAAGGACACTTGCTGTACCATATCTCTGTTACTGTAACTTGCTTGTTCTCTTCTACCAGCTCCCTCTAAGTTAATACCATGCAGTCAGCCAGATTAACATTTAGTAGGTATACTGAGGATCATATAATATTTTTATAAATAATACTCATTTCTTCTTCATTCTCCATAAGGTTGAACCATGCGTTATGTCTTCATTTGACCTCAGGATTCTTTGTCTTTTCCCAAATCCTGAGTCCATTTATCAATGTTACTGAAATGGTTGCGTGTAGTGAAATACCACAAAACTGTAAAAACTCCCATGAAAGGCAGGCTAAAAGTTACCTATCTTGCTTCAAATCATCTACCATAGTACCTAATCCTACAGCTTCAGAGTAGCTCATATTGGGTGCACCTACACATGCACTTTACTGTGGTACTGACTAAGCTGTATAGTAAAGCATCACTGTCTACTCATGCACCAGTATTAGGGCCCAGTAGATTAATTAACTCTGACATAAGATCGTACTATCTCTGATAGGGGTGTGTGAAGTGGCCATATTCAGTTTGGATTCTGTCCAGTTTCGATTTGCTGATTCGGATCACTGTCCCGGTTTGATGTGGCCAAGTCCAAAATGTCTTGTAATAGTTTATGACCATTCGACCTTGTCATCCCTTGGGGTGCTCTGGTGAACAAACGTTCCCCCAGATACTGGTGGTCACCCCTGATAAACCTATAGGTGGCCAAAGAATTTCTTTACTGTCTGAGCCCCCAAGGTCTGGAACAGCCTGCCATCGGAGGTGGTTCAAGCACACATTGAGCACCTTCAACAGCAAATTGGATGCTTATCTTGCTGGGATCCTATGACCCCAGCTGACTTCCTGCCTTTGGGTGGGGGCTGGACTCGATGATTTTCCAAGGTCCCTTCCAGCTCTAATGTCTATAAAATCTATAAATCTGAAGATTTGATTCTAATTCAGAGAATTAGCAATTCAGCCACAGACACAGCTTTATATGTTTTTTCTACATGCCTTGAGGTACCAGGAGTGGCTCATGAAGTCACCAAGTTAGAAAAAGACATAAATAAATGATTGACCCCCATTTGTAAGATAATGTGATCACATCTGCAATCAAAGTAATCATAGGGTTGGAAAGGACCTCAGGAGGTTGTCTAGTCCAGGCCTGCACAAGTCAGGATCATCCTTGACTAAATCATCCCAGTAGGTGTTTGTCAAACCTGCCCTTAAAAACTTCCACGATGAAGATTTCACAACCTTTTTGGAAAGTCTGTTCCAGTGCTTAATCATCTCCATAATGAGAACACTCTTCTTAATTTCCAACTTAAATATCTCTCGCTGTCATTTTAGATGATTAGTCCTTGTCCTGTCCACAAAGAATACCCTTCAGGTATTTGAAGGCTGTTATGAAATCCCTTAGTTTAAAGGGATCCAGGCTAAGGAATCCCATTTCTTTTATCCTTTCCTCATAAATTATACTGCCCAGGCCTCTAATCATTCTCCAATTTGTCCGTACTTTTTTTGGGTGGGGAGAGGGGAGCAAAACTGGACACCATACTCAAAGTGAGACCTCACCAATACGGAATACAGCAGAAGACTTGCTTCTTTTTATTTGCAGTGACACTAATACAGCCCAATAAACTAATAGTTTATTTGCAAATAAGAGTAACCTGTTGGCTCATATTCAGCTTATGGTCTACTGTAACACTCTTTTTTCTTCTGTACTTAATCCTAGGCAGTCATTCCCTAGTTTCTATATGTGCATGTGATTGTTCTAAATACAGGATTTTACCTTGCTATCACTGAATTTTATTCAATTGATTTTGGACCATTTTTCCAGTCTATGAAGGTCATTCTGAATCCCAACCCTACTCTCTAGAGTGCCTCCCCCCAATTATGTGTCATTGGTATACTTGTTAAGCTTGCACTCAATTCCATCCTCCAAATCATTAATAAAGATATTTAAAAAGAGTGGAACCAGGACAGACCCTTAAGGGGATACCTCCACTTGATACCTCTTCCCAGTTAGACATTGAGCTACTCTTTGAGCATGAGGATCTAACCTGTTATGTATGCAAAACAGTAGTTTCATTTAGACTAGCTCTTCTGATTACTAATAAGGATGTCATGAAAGAGAAAAGCCTTGCTAAAGTTAAGGTTTATTGCATCTGCTACTCCCTACCCCTGGCCCTTTTTCATAGAGCCTGCCACCTTATCATCCATTACGGCCCTTTCATACCATCTCATTCTCCCCCACAGGCCTAGAAATAGATGCCTTTTGTGATCTGCTCCATGAACTTTCCTGGTATTGAGGTCAGTCTGACTGATCTGCAGTTCATCAGATCCTATATAAGAACACAAGAACCACCTTCTACTGGGTCAGACCATAGATCCATCTTGCCTAGTATCCTGTGTCACACAGTGGCAGAGAGTGAATGTTGAAATGGAGAATGGACTGGATATGACCAAGGTTTTTTATCCAGTGTTCCTGTCCCACAGAAAGCCTCCAGCATTTAAGGTCTCAGCAGTTCTGATTTAGAGGCTGTATCTCTAACTCCTATGCTCAATAACTACTGCTGCAACTTTCCTCCAATAATTTGTTCAATCCCTTTTTGAATCTGGTTAAACTCAACTTCCATACCATCTTATGACAACAAATTCCACACTTTAATTACCCACCGGGTACATCTATAGATGCACTTTATTGCAGAACTGACTAATTAGCTCTGCAGTAAAGCATCACCATCTACATGTATACCCATATTAGGGCACAGTAAATTAATTAACTCTGCTGTAGGTTAGTACTGTCCAGGGCAAGTACTATCCTATAGTAGATTAGTTATGTATGCTGAAATGTATGTGCAGATGATATCCAGGCCTGGCTGGGGCTACAGTGTGAAGGCTTCCTGCTGGCTAGCCCTTCACTGCAGCACCCTTGTGCCCTATTCAGACCCTCTGCAGCATGTTTAGCCAGAGGAGCACAACCCTGGGTTAGCAGGCTGACACCCTGGGCCCCCTGCCCATCCTAGCTGGGGCTGCTCCATCCTAGCTCAACATCCTGTGGTCCAGGGCATGTGTATAAACACTGCACCTAGGAACAGTAAACTCAGGAGCAAACTACACTAGAGAAACTATTCTAATTTCATGTGTAGATGCACTCACTTTGGAAAAATATTTTCCTTTTATTAGTTTAAAACTTAGTACCTATTAACTAGTTTCATTATGTAACCTCTAGTTCTTGTATTGTGAGAGAGACTCTCTTTCTCTTCACCTTTGAGTGAAGACAAAATCTCCTTATCTTCACTTCTGAGTACTTTGTAAACCCTTATCATGTCCCTTGTTAATCACCTCTTTTCTAAACTGAATAGGCCATGCTTCTTTAATCTTTCCCTATATGGAAGCTCCTCCATATCACTAATTATCCTTGTTCCCCTTCTCTGTGTGTCCTCTAGTTTCTCTAGATATTTTTGAGGTGTGGAGACCAGAATGGGGTACAGTATTCAAGGTGTGAATAAACCATTGAAATATAAGGGGTGTCAGAATATTTTCAGGGTCTTTTTTTTACAATTCCCTTCTTAACAATTTTCCTTTTCTTAAGCGTTGAAACTATATGACAGTGGTCACTACTTCCACTTCTCGGAGCCTCTTGCAGTAGATCTCGGAGACTCTTAGAGTTGATCTGAGGCTGCAGTGGAGGGCTGAGTGCCCGAGTGCATGCACACATGTGCCCCAGCCCTGCAGGTCAGGCCGTGGGGGAGGGAAGGGGAGGGGGCTAGATCGAGGTCCCTGCAATGAGGGACAGTGCTGCAGAGGCAGGAGCACGGGTGTGTTGAGTGGGGCCTTGGCTGGGTGGGACTTACTTGTTGGGGAGGTGCGCCCCCAAATAATTTTTTCTCCCTCTGCCCCCCTTCCTTCCCCACAGACAAACCTGCTGGGTGGCGGGGGGCGGGGACTGGTGATGACGCATGATAGAACTTGGGTTGCTTTTAAATGCCAAAACTGATCTCCTACTTAAAGTTTGGAGACCACTACTATATTGGATGCATCCTTCCTGCCCCCACCAACTTGAAAACCTGTAATTTCTCTAATGAATCCCTTCCTTTTCTTCCACTGAGCTGTTTATCTCCTTCCCTGTCCTTGCTGGCAGCTGTATTTGTTAACTGATAGCTGACCTTATTCATGAAGTCTCTAGTGAAAAAAACCTTAAATACTTCAGCCTTCTCTGCATCATCCATTAGTAGATTTCCCTTTGTGTTCAGTAAAGGACTTGCTCTTTCCTTGGTCATCTTAGTTCTGCCATACACATAGAATTCTTTGCCTTTTATGTCCTTTGGTTGTCGCATCTTCAGTTGTGGCTTGACCTTCCTGATTTTCTTCCTGCACTGTTGTATTATACTTATATGCTTCACCCTAGTAATGCCCAAATTTCTACTTTTTATAGGATTATCCTTTGTGTTTTAACTCGCTGAAGATGTCATGCTTTAGCCAGGCCACCCTGCTGCACTTCTCATTCCTTCTTCACATTTGGGACATTAACATGACCTCCCTAATATACATACCATATTTACTCAAATATAAGATGAAGTTTTTATGGTCTTATATTTGCATGCAAAACAGAGAGGAGGGCAAGTGGCTGCTGCAGTTCTGACTCTGGCCCTGAGCCTAGGTTGGGGCCAGAGTCAGACCCACAGCAGCCTCCTGTCCTGCTCTCCAGTTCCCCCCTTCAGCTTCTGTCCCCCTTACTGTCAGGTGCAGCTCAGTTCTAGCTCTGTCTGAGGTCTTTCCCAGGCACAGAAAACAGAAGTTCCTTTTCCTGCCCAGCCAATCAGCAGCATTAACATTGCTGCATGGTGAGGTAACAAATTTGTTTCCACATGCTTCGCTTCATGACCGAGCAGGCCAAGCAGTGTCTGACAGTAAGGGGGGGTGGGAAGAGAAGAGACAGAAACTGTGTGGAGCAGGGAGGGAAGGGACTGGGATTAGTGGAAAGAGGAGCGAATGTCTTGGGGAACTAGGGGTGGGGGAGTGTATGTGGCAGGGGGGCCATGAAGGCTGCAGAGGGCAAGGGGGCCACCTGTCTTCTTCCCAGCCACTGTTTTCCCTGCTGTAGCAATGGGATGGGGTGTGTGTGTTGTAGTGGTGGTGGGGGGGGGGGTGGTTAAGACAACCCTCCAATATTTAGATTCTGTACCTGGAAAATTATAACAAATATATATATTTTTGGTATATAGAACCTAATTATTGGGGAGGGGTGGAGTTATCTTATGTTTAGGGTCATCTTATTTGAGTAAATATAGTAGTTAGTCATGTTATATATACTTGGGGTAGCCTATAAGTTGCAGACCCACCTTGTTGTCTTCTTAAGGTACAACCACCACTTCTGGACTTTTTCCTCCAGACTTGTTTCACAAAGGATCCTGCCTACCAGTCCCCAGAATTTGTTAAAGGCTGCTTGCCATAAGTTCAGTGTCTTTATTCTGCTGCTCTCCTTCCTTCTTTTTCTTAGGATCTTGACATCTATCATTTTGTGGTCAGTGGGTGCATCTACATGAGACACTACATGCACAGTATACTAATTCTACTGTCCATTAGTGCAGCATGCAAAAACCATTATATTGCTCAGTAGAATTGGTCCACTGTGCATTAGCATCATGAAGAAAAGCATGCAGTAGTGCCAATTACAGTGCATTAGGTTTGTACCTGTTATTACAGGTACTACAGGTCATTACAGGTAGTAACTTAATGCATCATAATTATGGCACATTGGTGGTTATGTAGACACACCCGGTATCACCCAAGTTGCTTTAAAACTTCAGATTCTCAACTAGTACCTCCTTGTTTGTGAGCAGCAAATCAAGAAGAGTGACACTATCACCTGCACCAAAAAGCTATCCTTAAGATTTTCCAAGAACTTGTGCTATATTAACCTCCCAGGAGAGGTCACAGTAGTTGAAGTCCTCCGTGAGAACCGGGTTCTGCTATTTGGAAATTTTGAGTTGTTTAAAGAAAGCATCATCATCCTCTTCTTCCTGGTTTGGTGATCTATAGGAGGCACCAACTATGACATCTTTGTGGCTGTTCTCCCCTCTGACTTTGACTATAGTATTGTTGAGGGAAGGAGCAAGGGGAGGAAGATATTGCTATTCATATATATTTGAAAATGGTGAAGGCAGCTAATGCCAAAGAAGCATATTTAGATGTTCTTTGATTTTTTTCCAGGTCTTCTAAATAGTTATTTCAAGTTTACTGTCATAGCCCAGGGGTGCAAATTATCATTCACCACACCTGGTCTTGTTAATGTGGCTTACTTTAAGCTGCATGGACATAGACTAGGAGTGGCATGTGCAGTCATTTGCCAAAGCTGGGAGCTACACAGGGAACCCAGTGTAAGTAACTTGGGATAGGGGAGCTAGTGGGGTGGGGGTGGGGCAGGGGTTGTAGGGGAAGGGTAGGACTGTGGGGTACTGGTTAATCCATGCAGGGTGGGACTACCTTCTGGGGGTGGAGAAGTTGAAGGGCTAAAAATAGCCCAGTTAAGTTTGGGGGTGGGGGAAATAGGAAGAGCACAACCCTAAGGCTGGGGGAAGCATAAGGGCTTTCTTACCCTAGGGGCTGTACTACAGACGCACACAGGAATTCAGTAGATTGAGTTAATCCATTCACAATCTAAGTTAGTTCATATTCTCAGGTAAACTCAGGTTTGCCATTTTTTGCCTAATTTAACCCTGCCTGAATACCTACACAGATGGAGATTTAGATTGACCTAGCCTTAGTTAGGTTAAGTTAAATGTACTGACTGTATGTACCTTAGCTAATTGGCTGTGAGGAATCAGAATTGTTTTGCTGCCTAGAAAAGTGTAAGAGTGTTTAGATTTTAGATGGCCTGCAACTGCTGTCTGAGGATGTAGCATGGGATCTTTCTTCAGTAACTAAATCCAATAGGTTAAAGACAAGGGTAAAAAAAGAAATCCCAGCTATTGTTATTCATTCATATTTTCTTGAATAGAGAGTGATTTGAATTTCAGAGCTGGCTATGTGGCAGTAGAATTGTGTCAGAGAAAGATAGGCAGGTCATTTTCTGGAATGTAGCGTGCAAATTATGAAAATTTCAAAGCAATTACCTTGCTAGATGTGATGTGCCTGAAAATTAGAATGAACTGCTTTGTATCAAATCTTGAAGCAAATACTTCCTCTTTAATACATTATATTTTTATATATGCCACCCTGAGAGCAATAGCTAATGCATTTTGTAAACAGGATTTTTATCTCTGAGGCACTGACTGCTCTACCTTATTTGGCAGCTACAACGTCATTTCAGACGACGACAGTTCTTACAGCAGGTTGGTAAAGGGAGACAATGCGTTTCATTCAGACCTTTTTTTTTTTTTTAAGGTGGCCTTCTAAACATGAAGGCATGAATTGGGAGAGTAGCAAGCAGTGTGATTCACAAGTGTTGAATACATTTGTGCGCTCTCCCCTCCCCAGATCAAGGCCAATCAATTAACACAGCAGCTCTGGAACCTTTTTGGACAAATGTCAGCAAATCAGGCTACAGGGCTTGTTCTGCCTGTAGTCTAACTGGGTAATAACTCCCAGGAGTCTTGAAGTCAGACAGCTTTTCAATCCCCAATCTGAATTACTGCTGTAATTTTAACCTGGTTACGTGAATAAATCATTCTAAAAAAATAAAAGAAAGAAGATATTGAGCAGCCTAAGTATTTATAGCCCATGGTTACACTGGTGTTGGACACAGGGCAAGAAAACCAATTTCCAGGGGTGGCCTACTTCATACATCACTAATCAAGTACACTGTAGTGCTGATGGCTAGGAGCACCTAACTGCACGATTAGACTATGGTGACAGCACACATTTTTTCTTTCATGCCGCCTGGCTTGAAATTCAAAGGACATGTCGTTCTTCACCTTCAGAGATCAGAGGTCAGGAAGTTTCAATTTCAGCTGTTACATATCTGAACCTTCTTTTTATTTTCCTGGCCAAAATATAACTAGTCACTACTTAGACCTGTGATTAGATGCTATGGTGAGAGGCACTACAGTATCTGTCTGTCACCACCTATCTCAAAGAAGTACCTTTGAACTATCAAGTAAATGTGAGAAATAGATAAACATATCCAGGTTAACTTCTTCTGTTCTCTGTTCTCCTCCAGCTTTCTGTACCATAGTCCTTTATGGTCTTAGGTAGCGCACAGTGATACAGTGCAATAGGCCAGGTATTATGTGAGGCTGTGGGACACATGTAAGTTCAAAAGGGGAGTCAGAATTTGCTTTTCAGGAGTATACCCTGGCTGTTCTGATATAACTCTTATATCTCTTCGTCTGTATACCAGTATAAATGAAGCAAAATAACTGTAACTTTAAACCTGTCTTGCACAAATTTAAAGTTACAGCAGTTCAGCTCCAGGAGCTAATTTAGTACAGGAGTGGAAAAGATGTAACAGATATATTAGAACATTTTATGCTTGTATAATTTAATGCTAGTATAATTGTCACATCTGTGCACACCATGACTCATAATACAGAGACTGTTAACCTGAAAGCACAGCAAAGATGGCAGAGATGTTATGTGGCCTTTACTGTAGCCGTTAGGATGAGGATGATACTGTGATTCTGAAGAAGTGAAATTTAGATTGTAACTCTAATTCCTGATTTAATTCCCTCTGCCAGCCATCGTTCACTTTCATAAAGCCAAATTTGTTGAGCTTTAAGCAGGTGAAATCAAATCCTAAAAGAAAAGTATTGTCAAAACTTTAGAGTTTGGTACAAGTAACTCCATGACTGGTGATTTATGTATTGACTTGTAGGCAAGTTTTAAAGTAACTTAAAATAAGGGGGGAGGCTAATGTATTAATTCATTGATTGCTGGGCTATTTTTAATATCCCTGTTCTCCTAAAGTGCTGAAGGAAGAACTGGAGACAATTTGAACATGCACCAAGTCACTAGGACAGAAACTCCAAGTTCATTATGTTTTATACTCAGTGGGCATATCTACTCATGCATTTATGCCATCTTAAATTTACTGCTCAGTTAATTAATGCACAGTAAGTGGAAACAGGCTGGTATCTGAGACTAAATTTAGGCAGGTCACAAGGCATGTCACAACGTGCCTTGTGCCCCTGTGGCCCCTGGGGACAGCTCCAGCTTCTGTCCACATGGCTGCCAGCCCTTGGGACTAACTTTAGTTCCAAGTTGAAACCAGGAGAAGTGGCTGGCCAGGAGCCCTAAGGCTGGGCTCAGGCTGGCCCTCTAGTGGGTGGGCAGACCCAGCGGGCCCCCTAGGTGAGGCCCCCTGTGGTACTGCACAGTAACACATCTACATGTGCAGTACTGTGCAGTAACTAATTGGGCATACATTTGATACCTGCATGATGCAGGTATAACATTTATGCTTAAGTTGGCATAAGTTGCCATATTAACTATGCAGTATGTGGGTGCATATGTAGACACATGCCCATACGGACTGTAATTTCAGTTACTGTGCCGTAAATGTGCTTAGTCTTAACAATCTCATATCATGACTTAGTTGACTAGAAAAACTTCATTACAGCATGTTGTATGATAGTACACAGGCCTGATTCTTCACTGCTTTTTGCTCATGCCATCCTGTTATACATACAAAGTGAGTATAAAATGCCACCGTTCTGGTTTCATGAAAATTAATATAAAGTGCAAAGCTTACTTCTGGAATCACTGAAAAGAGGGTGGGGAAGATAGTTCTATGTCACCTTTTGCATGCCATCTGTATTGGAGTGGCTGGGACCCAAATAATCTTTGTTTAACTTGAAGCAGCTTCAGTTGTAAAGTACAAGTCACTTTGTCTCCCTATGGCAAAGGAAACTTTGATAGGATGTTGAGCAATGGTCTTCTTCCTGGTAGTGAGTAGTTCAGGCTTTCTGGGCATTTTACTGATATAAATTCCCTTGGTGAAGTGGTTGGGTTTTTTAAAAAATAATCTTAATGGAAGAGTCCCATATTATAACTTATGTTATTAAACCCCAAGATGTGATTTCATTTCTATGACAAATTCATTTTTCCATATTAGAAGAAAAAAATCATTAACTCAGCACAAACTCTTCTTGAAGGAAAAAGCTGTGCTTAATTCTCTTTGGACATACATTTATATAGTTATGCTATATGATGTATTGGCAGCTGTTTGATCTGTGTTTCATTCTTAATACTTCAGAGAATAATTTGATCACCTGGGCTTGTGAAGAATTTTTCCATTACAGCATAATAATGTTCAATAAGGTGTATTATAGAGTTTAATGCCCTCTCCTGAAGCATCTGGTAAGGTTCACTTTTGAAGACAGAAACTACCAGCCTCCATTTAGTACTGAATGTTTATTACAAAGTATTCTATGACACTCTCTAGTAATAAAAACCAGTAACGATGCAGAGGCAGAATTTAAACCATTTTATGTATTATAATAATAATAATAATAGTTTTTCATGTTAAAGAAAAAAGCTACACTTCAAACTTACAGGGCATAAGTCAAAAGTCACCATTTTTATCTCCAGTTGGGTGGTTGGCTAGGTGGATTGTTTGAAATGTTTTGTCTTCCTACTTGACCCTCTTGTACAGTCAATACTCATTTGCAGAAATATCTAGCTAAAACAGCAACTTCTTACCACTGACATTTCCCCAGAAACATTTGTCATCCAATGCATGCCACAACACCATGCACGTTAGAGCAACATGCCATCAGCTGACCAACATACAGCAACTAACAGGCGTTGACTGTATTGGCTAGCATGAAGGGCATAATGTGATTTGATTGACCAGTAGTCTTATCCAGTTTGGCAAACTCTTTGTTCTTACAAACTTGAACAATGCATTTATGTAAGTATGTTATAAGAGATACTTAGGAAAAAAAATAGTGAATGCATTTTTTGTGTAACTGTAAATTATTCATTTTAACCATTTTAAAATTCACTTTCCTGTGCAAGGCAGTCACCTTTCTCTTTCATCCTTGTACATGTACATCCAACCTCATTGCATGTATTTAGTTTTCTTTCCTTTTTTAATTTCATTGTTAGATTTACTTTTCAGAAATTCTAATTGATGTATGAAGGCTCATTGCCTGCAGAGACATGGTGTTACATGTTTTGTTCGAAAACAAGCTCATGATTCCAGTGTTTGAATTCAGATTCCATTTGTTAACAATTATAAAAAGAATAAGACTTTATGCTAAACTTGATATTCTTTCCAGTAAAAAGTCAAAGAAAAACTTTGTAACCTACAGAGAAAAAGAGAAATCCAGATTGTAAGACATATTGCCTTTCCAATAGTGTCCCCAGCCATAATGTGAGGAGGAATGAAATATAAACCAATTTAGTAGCAGAACATGAGTTGTTTTGCCACCACTGATTCTCCATTCCTAACATATCCTTGATTTACTTTTCTTATAAATACTGTTGCTCAAATAGAGTGTGGAGTGAAATCCTGATCTTTTTGACATGACTGGGAAAACTCCTAGTGACTCCAGTGGAAGCAGGATTTTGTTTTAATTGAAGAAGATAAATTAATTGTATGCTTGGTTAATCATTTGTCTAGCATTCTAGATGAAACATTTGTTAGTGCCATTATATAAAACTCTACAGATACTTTACAAATACTTGAAGAGAGGGTAGGGACCTTGCTAGATCTTTTCGAATGAAATGTCCTTGCATCATTGTTTTCATTATTTATCCACCTTCAGCATGTGACTGATCCTAATGAAAGTAATGATATGCAAAGTATGCAACCTTTGTTTGTTATATTTAATTATAACTAGTCTTCCTCCTCTTTTTTCTCTCTGTCTGTCTGTCTCACCTTCCTTAGTTATTACATGACTACTTTTGCCAGCTAGCTATCAACTGATTTAAGAATGTCCTCTGCATGGGGCTTCTACTGAAGAGAACTTGGAAATGACTGCTAGTGCAAAATATTGTGACTCATTTTTTAGCGGGAGTGATTTTAAGAAGAATGCCTCTGCCCTGTGGAGTGGCATGGGGTTTTTATATTCACCTCTAGATGGTTATGATACTGTTTTGTTTTTTTTTAAGGGCATTTCTACACATTGATAGATAATATAAGGAAGTACTTCTGTGAAAACATGCCTTGTCTACTTGCTCCTGCTTCATGAATATTTCAAGAACCCCAAATGTCAGCTAGGGTTTTCATTTTTGGATTTGATTTAACTATGGTTACCTGGCATTTTTCCAGTGTGCAGCCTATGCTGAGAAGGCAAGAGTGGACAGGGCATATTTTCAATGTAGAAATCCCTTGCCCTGTTGGATGTGATGTAGATGTGCCCTTAAGGATCTGATCTAAAATCTGTAGAAGTCAAAAAGAGTCTTTCTCCATGGTCCTCGTGTAAAATCAGATCATAAAAGCTTCTTATGTCTTGGGTACTAGGAATTAGAGGGATTGGCTCTGCCCCATATGGGCCATCTTCCTGAAAATAAAAACATCCTTGATTTTCATTTGTGGGTTGGAGCTGACTGGAAGAATTCTGAAAACAACAACTTTGTCTGAAATTGTAAATTCACTGAAATTCAAACTGTTTTGTGGAGGTAGTTTGTTTTCAGTCAAGCTCTCTTTGAAATATGCTTTGGTTTTCAGCCAATTTACCACCCAAGGTCTTGACTGCTCAGATTTCCAACATCTGCCAGATAGACAAACATAGGTTCATGGCCCAATTCTTGTTTTGCAGAAAATTTTTAAATGTTTCATTTTCATTCAGAGTTCAAACAAAACCAACACCATTGTCCGTATTATAGATCAGGGGTTTTGAACATTTTTTAACAAGTGTACTCCTTCTGTCTCAACTTTTTCAGCTGAACTGGGAAGGCTCGCATGTGGCAGCAAGTTACCATAGGCCTCAAGCCCTCATGGGGTCCCAACCAGGCAGCCTTAGGAGGAGCCCTGCAGCCTCTGGCAGAGGCTTTCTGGGCCTGAGAGTGAGGGATGGGTGGGGTTTGGCATCGAAAGAAAAAGTTGTTCAAGTACAGGAGGAAGAAAGTCAGTGAGCAGAGTGGAGGGGGCTGGGGCTTGCTGTATGGATGGGGAGAGGAGGGCAGGCTTCTGCTCTTGGCCTGACTCCCTGGCCAATCAGGAAAGCAAACTGTGGTAGGGAGTGAGGAGGTGCCATGGTGTGCTGCGTCAGGCTGGCAGCGCCCAGCTGTCCCTCCCCATCCCTGGGTAAAAGGCAAACTATGGAAATGCACCAGGGGAGGTGCCACCACCACACCCCACCTGAGGTGTGCTTCATCCCTGCCCACCCATGTGTACCCCCATGACCTAAGTACTTCTGGGGGTATGCGTACCCCCAGTTGACAACCCCTGTTATAGAATGATCATTTTCCTCCCAGACCTAATCCAAAACTGACCATACCTTAGAAATTTTTACTGCTGTCCCTTTCCATAGCAGCCTCCACACAAAGTTCAAAGTAGCAGTGAAGTCCCCAGGGGCACAAACGGATATCGTCCTTGTGCCACCATAACATTTTTTATGGCAGCACAAGTTGCAAGTAAACAGACAGTCTAGGTCCTCGTCATGATCCAAGTACATGACAAATGTTGTCACAACCATAGGTGTGCAGAGTTTGTGATACCTTATAGAGAAGAATGTCTACTTATTTCATGCCCCTGAAATTCCCCTGCAGGGGATTCTTGGAGTGCATGTATCAGGCTGTAACTTCCCAACTTAGGGTGCACATCTGCAAGTTGGGAAGAGGCAGGGGTCAACCCTGTGGGACAACAGCCCCAAGTGATGTTTGTAAATACTGGTAAAGCAGATCAATTGTGCCGAGAGACATCCCTCTCAACAGCTGCTCCCTCTCCAGAGATGATGTCTGTTTATACACTTGGTGACTTCAAAGAGTCTATGACTGCCATTCTCTTCCCTTTACAGGGTAAAGGGTCTGGGGGATTTTTTGATTAGTTATTTGAGCTGATCATCAGGTCATGCTTCCCCATACCCCCTTTAAGTTTTTGGGATGAAATGTGAGTGGGTAGGGCATCAGGACTTGGAAGGTCATAATTTCAGCATGCACTTTTAGTGGAAGATGCATGATTAATTATCCCTTGCACCCAGTAACTTTTCTCATTCAGTTACTAATATCTGTATTTTTAAGTCACATTGTTAACTTGAATATTTTTAGTCTATTTCTTTTAAATCCCAGTTTTCTACATAATGGCCACATCTACATGTACACTTAACTGCAGAGTAGACTAATTAGCTGTTGAGTGAAGTGTCATAGTCTACATGTGCGACAGTATTAGGCTACAGTAAACTAATTAACAATGCAGTAAGATAGTCCCTGACAGTACTAGCATAGGCCAAGGTAATTTCCTGCAATTAAATGAACATATAGATGCTGATCATGGGTGTATATTGCACCCAGGCAGCCAGGGCCAGACTCTTGCCTGCTGCTTTGCCATACAGCTCTGCACTTTCAGCACCCTTGTGCATGGCCAGCCCCTCCAGCTCAGTCTGCTCCAGAGTTTACTTCTTCAAATTAATTGTACGTGAAGATGCACCCAATCTATTTTATTTTTTAAAGGGTTATTGTTACTTCTATTTTTATTTTTGTTGTCCTATTGATGCCTTGGATGTCTTTTCAGTTATCTGACACTGGCACTTACGGAAAGGAAAGAGTGAAACTGACTCTACATAGAGGCCCCATCCAGCAGTGTATTGAAACACGCAAAAATTTAAACACTCACATAAATACTTTGATAGATTGGGGTAATGAAGCTGTCAAAAGCAAAGTGTAAAGAAAGTTGGAAAAACATTTTTGGAAAGTAATATTTTTTTCTCTAACTTGTTTGTTAATCATCATCTTGGGCATCATAATAGTATTTTTCAAAATAATGTCCCATTCATTTTCAGGCAAAGGACTAAGCCCACTGCTCCTTGCTTATTGAATTATTTTAATCTGAAGGAGCATATTTATAGTCTATGATGTTGGGGGCCTACTTTTCAGAAAACATTTTCAGTATATTACTTTTACATTCCTTAAATTTCTACTAACAGCCTTAAAAATATTAGGTGTATTTTTTTCAGTAAAATACATAAATTAGTGACTGCCTAATGATATCAGCACTGTTAATTAAAATAAATGGCTTGATTCCTGGAGTTTTGATCATCTTGAATGCTATTGGATTAGATGAAAGTATCTTAGTAAAAGGAAACTACGTGTGACGAGGTGCAACTTGTGTTTCCATGTTCTGCTATAAATAAGCAGCTGTGCAGAAAATGAGGAGTAACTCTCACCTTCATTACAAAGAGTAACTACACCTTCCTAAAACATACACTACACTGTGAAACTGCTGAATACCTGGGTGGTAAGCATTGTGTACAAGATCTATCAGCAAAATAAAAAGTAAAAATGGCTTTCCTTATCCTTTACAGTCCATTAATACAGAAAGTAATGAAGTTTAAGTGAAGTAGTTTGTTATGGTGGAAACTTCTGTATTGGTGCTAGTCCACAGAATAAAGGAGGTCAGCTTCCAGAGTGTTAAAGAAAATTCATGCTATAATGGAGTAACTTAATTAAAATTAATTGAGTATGATTCTGTCTCTTAAATGTAAGATTAATGTATGTTATTTTCCACTGCTTTTTTGCTTAAGGTCAAACTCATCTCAGTTAAAATACCTTGCTTTCCATCTTTCCTCAGTTATAATCTGTCACAATAGAATGGGTCCAGGAACTGGAGAAGTTAGAGATGGGAAAAGACTTAACAGATCATTTAAGTCTAGCCTTTTGCTAGGGCTGGTTAGCCTTTATTCATTCTCCTCTTCTCCAGCATCTCTGTTGATTCAACATCACCATAAACTAGCTGTGTATATGGGAAACAGAAGGAATTATGTGCAATAATGGGCATTTATACACATACATTTTCATGCTCTGACATGCCAGTGCTCCAGTGAGGTGACACGCACTGTGCAGCATTGCATATAGTTGTATAAGTGATGAAATACAAGTCAGCATTGATAAAATGGCAGCAGCGTGCTTTTGAACTAAAACAGGTTGGATGCGTTTTAATTCAAAAGTGTGCTGCCACCATTTTCTCTGTGCTGCCATGCATTTCATCACTTATACAACAGCATGTGCCACGGTGCTAGTGTAAGCATGTGTACAAATGCATTTTAGAAGCTATGCAACCCCTATGCATAAAATTTGGCCTACTCTCTTTAATGCAGTATGCACACTTCCATGAGCTGCACACAGTGGTCATGCATCAGAGTGTTGTACCATGCCAAAAATCCTTCTATGGGTAACTCATAGCCATGTGTATGCTGAGAGCTGGTAAAGAACAGGGGTCATGCAATGTGGAACATCTGCTTTCTTTCTTGTAGAATGGCAATTTCTTTAGGTTTTTGCCTTTTATTTTGTACGGTTGTTAGGTGAAGCTTGTAATATGTATGTTCTGTTACATCTGGCTACACATAGATTTCTTATCCATATTCCTAGGAAGTATTTCACCACATTTGCAAGTATAAGTGGTGGTTGCAGGGGAAAATTGAACAAATGCAGTGTCCCAGTTCCTGAAACAGTTCTTGGAAATGGGATATAGTGCTGCTTTATTTTATCATCCCACCTTTATGGTAGTACAGGGAAGATCAGAATAACCCCTCTTTGTTTCACTGTTGTTATTGTTTTGGAACAGCGCTTGTACATATCACAAATTACACATTACACCTTTGCATAAAATGTCTTCTATAAGCAAAACTAAATGAACAAATACAAGACTTAAAATATTCATAGCAACTTGTGGTGCTTCTCTTGTGTATTCTTGAGCAAGGAATTTGTACCTGGTAGAGTTATAAATTAGATTATCAAAAATGTTTAGGTTGCAACTTGGGTTAAATGTCTTCAATTATTAAAAGGCCCGCCACCACGATCAAATGTGCATTGCCTCAGAGAACAGGGATTAAAAAAGCCCAACTGCAAACATACATACAGTCTTGCTTGCTTCCCCCAAGAGTTTAGGTAAATAGAGAAAATATAAAAGTGAACTTACACATCCTAACCATTCCCCACAGATTTTAGGTTGTCATTATTTCTGTTGCAGTGTTGAGACAAATAGGAAATAGAGTATATTTAATCCAGTGGTGTGTGATTAAAGCATCTTTTTTATGTTTAAGTACTGTGAACTTGCTTTTCTCTTGGTATATTTTGCTTGTTTACAAGTTATGATAAAGCTGGTGCAAGTGCTGCTTTTCCTAAATGACTTCTGTGCAAGTCAAGTAGTTGGAGATCTTGCTGAGTTTTCTGCAGAAGGACCAATGAATCATTAGCACTGCAGGAGAGAATGTTAATGGCCTTTGATTAATCTGTAATCTACCACTAGCGCAATATTCTTTGTTAATGGAATTTTCTATTAGATTATTTGAAGCACAATTCATTTTATCTTTTATTTTTTTCTTAATGCTATGCATACTGTTACATTGTCATTAGGTATTGCTTAGCACAGAGATTGTAGAAACTACAGATAGTGTCAACACGTTAACATATCATTTTAGGAGTCTGCAGTAAATTTCTGCTGCTTGTTCAAAAACTGGACCTGTAAGTTTCCTCTTCTTTTAAGACCCGTTAAGAAGACTGACTGGTCATCAGCTTCAAAGATTATTTTGCTTACCTAGCTGCTCTTCTACAAACTGAGTTCTACATCTGCCTTGGCTCTGAGCAAATTCTTTCAAATGCTCAGGAAACAGAGGAGAAAGAAAGTAAAGATTGTGGCTGTGTTCAAATTCCTTCAGCAATTGACTTATGGTGCCTCATTTCTGATGATTATTTTGTTTAATGATTAGCTGGAGAACAGCATCATATAATTCACTTTACGAGACTGAAAGTGGAAGCAATTTAATAGCTCCAGAATGTGCAGACAACTTCCTTGGTGGGACTAGCTTGCCTTAGTAAGTCATCCCTGCGTTCTGATCCCTATGCAGATTTCTACTACCAGTTAAATGTTTTGATCCGAACTTCCAACTCTTTGGCCCCATCTATATGTTACTGTACAGTTGTTTAGTACTTGCATACCCAAGCACAGTAGCATCCCCGCACAACTTCTTGGTGATGTTGACTGCACAGTAGCTTGTTATTACTGTGCGATAGCATCACATCATGGTTTGTGCCCCACAATACTACTGTGCAGTAGTAACAAGCTACTTGGCCTTTGAGTCAGAAACCAGAAATATCACTACCTGAATCTTTGTCCATGGATCCACCAAACAGCTTTGCTTCTCTGGTACAAGACACTTAAGAAATTCTAGACTGAAATTTTTAGGAGCTGGAGAACATAGTGTTCTCCATCAAGGGATTCTTAGCTGTTAAATAAACTACTAGAAGAGAATGGATTAACTTGAAATCAGACTATTTTTGGAACAGAGAAATAACCTTTGTTTTAAAAAAGTTTTCTCCACTAGAACTGTAAAAGGGATGTGTGTCTGTGTATGTGTGTGTAATAACAGCACATCCTAAACTCAGGAGGGATGGACAATGGCTACTTGAAGTCCACTATAAACCTCAAACTGCTGAACTCGCTGATTTATGAAGGACTTTGATAACACACTATTTCAACCTCAAAGGCATTAAATATCATGGGTGAAGTTGTTTTGAATATTTAAGTACATTTCCTGCCTATGTATTACGGAAAAAAAACCCCAAACCAATCACTTACTAGGAGAATGGTGTGCTTAAATGAAATGCAAAGATTATTTCAAACTGAATTCCTTGAGGCAGAAACAGATCATATGCAAAGGTAAGCTGAAAATGTATTTTACCTGCATTTCATTACAGCCTTTGATAAACAACCATAATCATATTTTCCTGAATGAGAGAGAATATGCAAGAATCACTGCTGAGATAGTGAGATAAATCAGTAGCAACCAGCAGGAAATGTCCAAAGTAATCCAGTTAATGACAGTTAATCTTCAGGGAATGCGGAGCAAGTAGGGTCAGGCTGGTTTGGTTACTAGTGTTAATCCTGTTTGATGTACTGGAACGTCATTAGTTTCTTGTAAACTGAATCTAGCTATATCTAGGGACCTACTTAAATCACAGTGAGACAAAGGCATGTGGACCCAGTTCCATGGGCATTTAGTTCTGGCCCTGCCCCTTGATGATAATTGGCAGAGGTGCCCCTGCCCCAGCCCTGGTTGGTGGAGAGGCCCTGGGCGGGAAAGGGAATGAGAAGGCAGTGGTGATCTTGTCTACTGCCCTTTGTGATACCCCACTAGTTGGTGCCTTGCCTCCCAGCGGTGAGGACCACTGGCTTCCACTGGGGAGCCAGAATTTTATTTTTATTAAGGTTTTTTGTTGTTGTTGATTTATAGGATTTTATAGACAATACCAGGTTTTTCAGTTTCCATTAAATCCATGAAAGCATAAATGATGTAGGACCCTAGCTATATGCAGCCACATTTTCAGAAGAAATGCCTAAGAAGGATGCACATTGTATGCACATAGTCAAATAAAGGTGCAGAACTTATGGGCCAAAGTAAGTACTTCATGCCCAGAAGTAGAGACTTGAGCTTCTGTATGACAATTACATGCTTTGTAAACAGAGTTGAGTTAATTTTATGCTAGTTGTGCTAACTGCAGACATACATTTTCATGTGCATTGCAAACCTTAGTCTGCAAATGTAACCCAGGCAACTCATATTTGTAGATGAGACAAAGATCTTACAGACAGTTGGTATACTTCAGGTAATAATGAGTTTGTGGCTGGTTTATGTCAGTTGAGAAAAAGGCAAGCAGAGTTACCAGAAAGTTGCTTGAGGAGAGCTTGATGGTATTAATTTTAAAAAGTAGTATTGGAAGGCAAGCTATTCATGAACAACTGAATCTTGGTTTCATCAAAATTAATAGCCAAAACTCTCATTCATTCCAATAGGACCAGGGTTGGTGCTACAGGAATTTAACTTATATGATAGACAAGAAGAAAGAAATTAAGTGATGTTGGTGAAGACTAGCATGCACTGAACACAAAGCAATGAGCTAACATGTCACTAAATTATGTAAATTATGTAGAACGGGCTTGAAGTATTGTGCATCATTTTGGCAGCTTATCATATTCAAGCTTTAGAAACAGTATGTAAAAAGGAAATCAGATTTATACTGGAAAGTGAAATCTGTTTCATGATGAACTGAAAACTAAAGAAATTTTAGTTTTGGTGAAAAATAGATTGAAAGATGGCATTTTAAAAATTATACATATAAAGTTTATATGCAATAAAATGATATAAAACATTACCTGTTCTTTTCTGTTTTATGAGGAAGAGGCATAATCACAACTCATGAACACAGCTGAAAAAAGTAGAAGTTAGGGAGTAGGCTTAGGTATTCTTATATAAAAAGGACTTAGTCCATCTGTCTGTCTGTCCATAATGCTCTTGGAAGACTCTGATTGGTTAGTGAAACAACCAATCAGAGTCTGGAGTCCTGCCATGATGGTGGGGATGGAGAGGATGAGTTGAGGGTGGGGGGGAGAGGCAGGCCTCCTGCTCCACCCCTGCCAACATGGCAGCTCTCTGCCACCTTTGGGGAACAGGGCCCAGGGCAGGGCCCGAGGCTGGTGGCAGATGGGGATGGAGGGGACAGTGGGACAAGCTCCACCCCCCACACTCCTGGAAGGTGGTGGTGGCACAGGGTGGTGGGTGGCAGCGCTCCATCTGCCCCTCCCCCTCTCCCCCATCATTCATGTTGGGCATTTGGCTGGTAATTAATAACACTCATAGAATAGAATATGTGTTAGTGATGTGGTACCCAAGATGGTCCAGGAATTGTGAGAGGCAAGAATTTTTGTATGTGATACCTTTTATTGGACCAACTATATGACTGGGCTAAAGTTAGACAAGCTTTTGAATGTAAGGCATTCTTCATCAGATTATGTGCATATACATGAGAAATTTACTGCTGATCTGACTAATTAGATGCACAGTAAACATCTGTGTGCCCCTATTAGGGCGCAGTAAACTAATGAACGTTGGGATGGAGGGTGATGCCAGTGAACAGAGCAGTACCTGGGCTGCGGGGTGGCGGTGTTGGTGTTTGCATAGGGGCGTATTGTGCATTAATTCCAGGCGCTGTTGGAAATTCAGTGGCATAATGTGCCTTAAATGACTTGGCTACAGTTTGCTGCTCCTACAGCCACGGAGTGAAGCACTGGGCTCTGTGCAGCTCCATGGCTCTACAGGAAGCCCTGCAGGCAGCCTGGTAGCAGCCCGGGTAAACAAGAAAAGCAGTAAGCCTGATCTCCCCCCCACCCCACCTGGATCCTGCCTGCCTGCTTAAGCTGTTCCAGGGTCTGATGCTTCCCTCCACAGCTGTGGTGCCTTCTGGGGACTGCCCGAGCCAGGTCCCTGCAGGTGTGTGCTGCCTGGGGGTGGGGGCCACAGCTGCCGTTAAGGGAAGCACCAGTCATCATCGTCCCCCACCTCCCTGCAGCCCAGGTACTGCTCCTCTCACTGGCAGCTCACTCTCCCTCCCCACTGGAGAGGCAGGTAAATCTACAGTACGTGGGGGTTTATTCAGCCCTAAATTGAATCGGTGTTTTTTAAAACCCATCGTTTCAATTTAGGGCCCCCATTTTGTCTACACATGCTTAAGAATATCAAACTTGGTCTGTTTGCAGTAGGATTTTTTGCAGGGTATTGGTGGTTCTGGTGGCTGAACTCTCAATATATGTATTGTTTGAGTTTTCATACTTTAATTCTGAAATATGCTTTATTCCCAGTGTTAATTGGACATCAAACCAAATGGATATTTAAAAAACTAAAAGAATTCAGTGTTTTCACCAATCTGACTACAAATTCCTTCCCCTCTCAGTTGCTCAGCTTTGAATCTGATGGCATGTCATGATTTTTCCCTTTTTGCAGTTGGCATATCTTCTTCCAGAACATAGAAAATCTAAATATGGAATGTGAAAAAATAAATAAAACAACCACATCACACAAAAGAAAACTAAAATGTTTTCTTTGCAAAATCTATTTAAGCCTGTTTATGGCTACTTAAGAAAGAATAAAAGGCACAAGCTCAGTTGTTTTTTTTCCTTTGGAGGTCATTTTTTATAGAAATACTGAAATGTATGTAGGTACAGGATCCCTGCTGAATAGCAAAATGTAACTCACCAGGAAAGAATAGACTAAATTATTCTTTTTGTTCTGTTTGGTTCTATCATCTTCCACTTATCTGACTGACCTTTAAATCTCTAATATTTTAAAAAGTTGAGTGTTTTGGGGATGCACGTGTTTTATATTCTGTTGTTTTTTTTCCCCTCCCCTTTTAATTAAATGCACTACTAAGAAATAGGTAGTGCATCAGACTGGTTCTCTTTCACATATAGTAATCCCCAATTTAGGCTTCCACATTTACAGCTTTCTAACTTTTAAGTGCAAGTTTATTTTGATCATTGTGTCACCTTTTAGTAGCACGTGAGAGGCCATTTATCTCTACTCTGCTATATTAAAACAACTAAATAATGAAGCTACTTAGAAGAATGGCAATGGTAATCAGATCCCGTAAGAAAAGCACAGAGAGAGAACTAATGGCAAAAGCTAGAAACATAATTGATTCTTTCCTCTGGACTTTTAATTAGAAATGTGTAACATAGCAGAGGTTAAATTTACTGAATCATCCATCTAAAGTTCACTTTCATGTGTTTTTTCCCTAATGGCTTACAACTCACCTAAATGCCATATACAGCTTGGTTTTCAATAGATTATTTTTTCCCGTATTAGAATCTCTGTAATGCCTTCTATGATTTGTTTGTCAGCACAACTGACTTTAAAAAAAAATCCTAGGCCAGTATCAGGGTGGATGACATAGGCTAAAAATCAACTCGGGCTGTAATTTATATTCAGGAAGTTTCCTTTGGATGAAGCTCTTATCCCAAAACCTGATATCTGCATATCATCTACAAGCCACTAATTATGCCAACAGCAATTTCTATTCCTGCTTTCCTGCACATGTAGGTGCCCACCCAGGATGGGTTTACTCTAGAGTAGATAGAGTAAACTCACCCTGGAGTGTTTGCATGTGTAGACGTGCCCATCAGATATTGTGTAGAGTGGAGCAATAACTTGTACATTCCTCTTCCATCACTTCAGGAGGCAGTGAGCTCCTCTTCTTGGGGCTAGGAACTCCACAAACTGATTCATGAAGATATGGTTCAGATCCTCAGTTGGTGTAAATCAGTGTTGCTCCATTGTCTGTAATCCCAATATGCCAGTTTGTGTTATCAGACACCTGTCAAAGATGAAATAGAAGGTTCTAGGGAGAGGTAAAGGAGCACCTTCTCTGCTCCTTGCATGTTACCTCATCTTACAACTGCCTTTCACTTTTTTCTATAGTTCATTGGCATCATTTCAGCTGCACAGGACACCACTATTATTTCTGAGATGGAGGATAGATTCTCTGTATGATAAATTTAAATGAAGCTTCACTAAATCTATCATGAAACAAGGTAAAACTCCAAAATGCTTCCCTGCACAATAAACATACACACTTTAATTCTAGTTGTAGTAAACAAGTCCTTTCATCCCCACTGTTCTGAAGATGGGGAACAAAAATAAGTGTCACTGCAAATGCTTCAGGGCATTATGTTTTATATATAATTATTTTTAATGCACTAACCAGAAATGAATTCATTATAAAGGAGTTCAGGAACATCTGGATGCAGCAAAATCTGTTTTATATTACTCACTTGTTGCTGGAATCCTGTGATATGTCTGTTATCCTATCCCAAAGCAGCTGGAACAGAGTTCTGTTGGAGAAAGCTTAATCAGGGAGATTTTGTCACTGTTGTTGTTTTCTTTTAATATAGGTAGGCAAAAACAAACTTTCCAAATATTGACACCACTGATGACTGGAAATCGCTTAAGGACTGTATTTGTTCCAATTAAATCTTTTAGCACTGAATAATTAATATGAGAGCATCTAAAACATGAATGGCTGGGAATATCTGCTGTCCAACATTACAGATGAGCCCCATGAAGCAGTAGAAATGAAAGTGCAATCTATTTTTTCAGCTTATTCATTATTCCAAGGCCATTGATGGAAAAGCTTATACTATTCCCCAAATAAAACTCTGCCATGGTCTGCCTGTTATCTTTTCCAGTTATATAACCATGAGTGGACAAGCTGCATGCAGGGGAGTGGTGGCAGGATGGAGCCAGGGGCATGCAAGTATAGAGTTGGTGGATGTCTCATCCATACATCTCCTGCCCACTCTGCATTCTGCTGCTTCTCTGAAGTGGCTTTGACTCTGGCTGCAGGGATGGCAGAGCAGCTGTGGAAGGGCTGGTGGCAGCACATGGTACAGGGGCAGCAGCCAGAAGAAATAGTGTGGTGAAGGGAGGAGGTGTCAAAGAAAGTGAATTTTCTTGCCTCCCCCTCTCCCCCCAACCAAATACTAGTGTTAAAATGGCTATTCTGCACATGTCAGAAGCAAAAAAAGGAGTCCACATCTTCCCCTTCATCTGGCTTTTCCTTCAAGGAAAAACCTCTCGCTACTGCCCATGTACTGTTTTGTCACCAGCACCCAGGACACAGAACTAGCCAATTATGTCTCTGATATTTTCTGGCTTTATTATGGTTTGAGCCTGACATTGCTGTCCACACTGTAAAAGTACATTCAAACTGATGGGAATTCCTTGCATGAAGGGACTTGCTGGATCATGGCTTTATATTATATTCAAGATTTGCTGAACTGCTTCTTATATATTATACTCATTTTCTACCACTGTTTGGAAATTTTGTTGAGCATATTGAAATGTCCTTCAAGTCCCTTACCACATTTTACTTTCTAATTATGTGACAAAGATTGAGTTATTAATGTTGTAATAAACTATGCGATTTGGTTACCCAGGAGGCAGAATTCCATTCTTGCTTAAATTGCAACAGTTATCAATCCCCAAACTGCTGAAAATGAAATTGGGCCCTTGGAGGTAGCACTCCCCTACCCATGTTGTGTTGAGGGTGACACCAACATCCAGGGGTTATATTAAGTACTATTTGATTGACATAAGAAAAAATCAAACTAAAAAATCACATTGCATTTCTAAAACATGAGATTTTTCTTTTTGCTTATGGGCATTCCTTCTGCCTCTCATTAGAAATTAAAATTACAGCTAGATGCATCAGTTTCCATACCAATGATGCTTAATATTATAAAGTGTCAGGTCTAACAGATATCAAAGGCAATTCTTGGCCTATGTTGCCTTGACAACATATCTTGGTTTTGGCCTCCATTGTCAATTTGAATTCTTGGGTTCCGAAAATTTAATTAAGTTGTTTTATTATTTTTTCTGAACAGAAAATGTTCAGGGATACTGTAACACTTGAAGACTACTCAAGTCAAATAATTAAGGAGTGAATTCTACACTAATTTACTTCTACTGTGCACTGAGAAATAAAAACACCACACCTGTTATTGGCTTGCCATGCAGTGTTTTTAGCATGTAGTACTTGCATATAATAACTGTGCATGCCTTTGCAGTTGTTTTTTTTTTTTTTCATTTCTTTCAATGAAATTCATCCTCTCAAATTCACAGATATCACACATGTTAAGGTCAGAACGGATCATTATGATTACCTAGTTTTATATCCTGCAGAACATAGACCATAGCCATTTTATAATTTTTTTCCTGCTTCAAGTCCAGTAATTGTACTTCTGCTATGGTATATCATACTTTTAATTGTACTTCTACTCTGGTAGATCATAACCATTAGAAACAATATTCCATTTCAGTTTCAAAATTCCAGTGATGGGGAATCCTACACAGCCCACATCTGTTGTTTGAGTGGTTACAAAATGTCTTCCTCATATGTAGTCTGAATGTATCTTGGTTTAAATTCCAGCTATTCTTGGTGTTTGGTTTAGTGATCATGTGTCAACATGAATTATAATATCCTAGGTTCATTCACCTGATCCTTTACCAATATCATATATGCCACTACCTCCTTATATTATCCCTCCACTGTTTACATTGGCCAAACAGGGCCAAATCCCTATGTAAAAGAATGAATGTACACCAATTTGACATTGATTCCAGAAACGCACACAACGCCTGTTGCAGAACATTCTAACCTCCTTGGACACCCTCCTGTTGCTGAACTCAGAGTAGCTGTCCTTAAACAGTAAAACATTAATAACCAACTTGACTGTGAAATTGTGGAAAAAGAAATCATCCACAGGCAGCATTGTGTTAAACATGGTCTCTTTGGATTCTTATCCCATTACCAAAACTAGTAATTAATTCCAGCTGTTAATTCTAATGCCCCTCAAGGCATTAACTACATAGTTTCTCCCTGTTGATGTAATCTACCACTCTCTCAACAGCATCCCACCCCCGTCCTTTTACTTTCTATTTAAAACATTTGCTCTCCGCGATGCATTCATAGTGTCTGATGATGTATGCTGTTATGAAAGCTAGTCATTCTGAAATAGTCTGTAAAGTGCCTCCCTGTCTTGCCTCCTTCCTGCCTTCAAATTAACATACATAACGGTTCATTTGGGTACTCAGTGGCTATGATCAAATTGCCACTTATCCCCCCCTCTTTAATTCATTAAATTCTTACATTTTCTTTAATTCTTCCACCGTAAGGCAAGTTTCCCCATTTTTAATAATTTCTGTAGGTGTTATTTGAACCCTCTCCAGTTTTTCCACATCACTCTTGAACTGTGAACCACAGCAGTAGTCACACCAGTGAAAAGAGTTTTATCTACTCAATTTCTATTGTTACGTTGGTATTATTTTATTTAATCATCTAAAGAGCACATTAGCTGTTTTGACACAGTATTGTACTTGGATATCCTTAGCATCTATGACTTTTGAAGTCTTTTTTTCGGAATCACTGGTGCATCTACATGTGCAGTTATCATGTAGTAATAAACTTCAGCACAGCCTCCCAGCTAGCCCTGCCCTGTATCATGCTTGTGTCCCAGCTAGCCCTGGTCACCATCTATACATGCATTTTGGTGCACTAAGTAACTCTGCCATAGGACAGTACCTGTCCCAGACAGTACTATCTTACAGTGAAGTGAATTAATTTACTGTGCCCTAATAGATGGTGACACTTTGCTGCAGAGCTAGTCAACTCCACAGTAGAGTGCATGTGTAGATGCATTCATCGTTTTCCAGGAGAAGTCCTTCCTGAAAATCTAGTCTCTAGTCTTAACTCTTAGCTATCTGACCCTTTAAGTTATGTTATGTATGAAAACATAAAATTTGGCAAAAAAAATTAAATAAGGATAGTTAGACTGGAATCCACACAGTAAAATGAAATTTGATCCTAGATCAGATAATTACTTATACATAGGAGGAAAAAGAAAAATCTGACTTTGCTTTTTGCTTTTATTTAGAGCTATCTAGATTTTTAGTTGCTTGTGACTAAAATTCTGCTGTCACTCAAGTGTGGGTGAGCTATCTACTTATTGGCTGGCCACTCAGTAAACCAAGAATAAATATGAATACTTTAGGATCTTTTTTGCCATTAAGTTTATTTTTCAAAATAATGAACACTCGTACCCGCTTCCCTCCCACTTTGGTAAATGCATTTGTGTAGTTGAAAAATAAGCCTCATTACATCGTAATTCTTAACACCTGGATTGTCCACACAGTAACACCTGAAACTAGTTGTAAGCACTCCATTAAGCAGCTCAAGGTTATGCCACTCCAGGGCAGGATTATCTTTGACCCCTGTTACCCCGCTCATGTTACACTAAGGTGTAGCCATCCTAGCCTTCACCTTAGTGTAAACAATCTGCCACCCTTCCCTGCTGGCCCAGGTTGGGCCTGCTGTGCTCATGCCCTGACACCCTGCTTACTTGTGTCTGCTTGCACTGTCTGTCCTTGGGAAAGCAGATAGGGAGCAGTTAACTTGCCTGCCCTGCCAACATTGCCACCGCTGCTGCTGCTCTCTGGTCCAGGCTCAGCCCAGAGAAGGGCAGAAGCCTGGCAGTGTAGGCTGGCCAGGCAGGCTAACCCCTTCTTGCCCACTGCCCCAGGACAGATAGCATAAGCAGCCTCAAGTAAGGGGGTGGGGAGGAACCCTGAGGAGCAGGGGAAGAGTCCCAGGGGTGCGGGAGGAACCAGGGAGCCCCAGGAAGCAAGCGGAAAGCCGAGAATGCAAGGGGGTGGGATTCTTACATGTCAGTTCTCCAGGCCCCTGTTGGCCTGAATGTTTGACTGCTCCAAACTTGAGCTAGCACTAACACCAATCAACTTCTGAGCAGCCCACAGTGTAACAAGGCCCTTAGATACCGAAGTACCCTGGAAATTCAGACATTCAAATCTCAAGGGAAGTATTACTCTGGCTGTTTGTGTTTGTTTAGATTGTATATCACAATGCTGTATGCATTGTAAAGTTTTATTATTACTTATTTATGGTCATATGCATAATGTGATCATGTTACATTTTTCACAGAAACCATAATTTTGAATGTCCTGACTTGCGTGTTTAAATTCTTGGGCAAACATTATATTAATAAAGGATTTTGCTCTACATTCCTTCTGTTTTATTAAACAGAAGGAATATATAGTTGTCATTGTATGAGATACAAATGAGCTTCTATAATGAAATAAACAAATTTATTTCTCAGTTTTAAAGAAGCAGGAATAATAACGAGAGCAAGAGAAACTAAACTACATCAGCACCTCTATTTATCTGCATCATTGTATGTTCAAATAAATATATTAACTGTGTTATTCAAATAATTCAAAAAGCATGTGGAGTTTGGAAGCTGCATTGATGCATTTATTCAGAGAGTCAAAAAGAGTTGGAGGACAAAATGAAAGATAAGAAACAAAAGGAAAAAAAAAAGAATGAGACTGAAAGATTTATTACTATTTGTTTGTGGTAGTGCCTAAAGGCCTTATTTATGACCAAGAGCATATTGTGCCAGACACAGAGCAGGCACGCAAGAATCACAACTCCTGCCATGAAAAGGAGATCTTATTTCAAAGGCTCATTAGAAAGATGCAAGAAATAAGACCAAAAAATAAAATAGCAGAGAAAAAGGGAGAAGACACTGGTAAACATAATAAAATCCTACAAAGACTAGGAGAGCTGTATACAAGTTTTGATTTACTTATTGCAAATAATCAAATGATAGGAGCTTTTCTCAAGTTGCCATTTAATTTACCCAACATAATTTAGCTGAGAGCTTGTATGCATCCTAGACAGAGCTAGTCTTGAGAAGGAGTTTAAGAAAACTTGGATAGAACAAAGAAGCCAAACAGAAGAATTTTTTAATATACCCAAGCTAAAGAATCATGATTTGCTCAGCTCAGACCATGTTCCCCACTAATTACAGCATACTCATTAGTTTTGTAAGGCTGTGATGCTTCTTCTAGTCAGTGTAAATTGCATCAATGGACAAAAAGCAGCCTGTGGGAATACATTTGTACTTAAGTCCTCCCGTCCTTGCAAGGTCTGGAAATTCCTAGCGTCTCTCTAGTCTCCATTCTTGGTAGTTATTTCAGTCTTAGAGATAATTATTTTCAATAGTTTTATTTTCTAACTCTCTGTGTCTATAACTTACAATATACACAGATATACACATGTACAAATAAAATTTTATATTGCATATTTGACAGAAACTTCTCCCACATCATCTTGAACTACTACTTCTCCTACATATAATTTTTATTCCATGTTCCTGTTTCTATAATTTAAAAAGGCTAGTGCTATACAGCTGTACCTGGACAGGTTCAAAGATATGCCCCAAATGCCTCTCTGAATCAAAGTTAGAGTCTGGCCCAATGTCTCAGAAAAGATATGGAAAGCTCTTGAGTAAATCTATTCTCTGTTTTTGTTTTTTTTTTTTCCAAGTGAGAATTGCAAGAAGATTAGTGGAGAAACAGAGAGATTGTGACAGTGGTTAAGCAGGCCCCTGTAGATGCAATTGTGAGAGGTTAAATCTCACTTTGTACTTTTGCCAAGGTTGACCCTATCAACTTAGCTGTTAATGGATACCCGCTTATTTGTTCTAGGAAGTCAAAGGTGACTGGGTATAAGGCTAACCATTTCAGTCCCTCCATACTATTGGTTACAGAAACTGCCATACCAGTTGCCTGGGCTATGCCAGTACTGGGCCACCTGTATTTGGGACATACGTTTGATCAGTAGAGACTTCTGTTACCTTCACTGAGATTTGGATGAGGCCCTTTTGAATACAAGAAAGAGATGGGAGAATTTAGCAGGTGTTTAGAAATAAATTAATATATTTATCAAAGTACTGTTGGGGGGGGTTCAAATAATTTTAAACAACTGTCTCATGGTTGGACGCTGATAAAACATTTTCTGTCAAATCAGTGGCTGTCACTCTGTAATGTAGTAGCATAACAATGGTTGGGTGAGCTGGGCATGAGCCCTGAGTACTGCTTAAGTGAGCTGAGGTAAGATGCATCATCTTCCCCATACCCAATCTCTCATCTTCCTAGCATCAGACTGAAGGGGCTCTGACTCCACCTCTAGCAGCAGTGAGTTCAGACCAGCCACTGCAGCATATATTACAGGATACAGTTTGCTACTCCTGGGGGAGATGCCACCTGATTTTTTGCCACCAAAACCTGAAGTTTAAATGGCCAGTCAATACACATGTTGGTGACAAATATAGGAGGTGACATCCCCAGCAGAAATGAACACTCTAGCTGGTGCTCCTGACCAGCTGTAGTACTGGCCAGTGGTTTACAGGAGATGGAGATCTGCCTATCTGCCTGCACCCCCTTGCAGGACTAGAACATGAATATCCTGGTGACATCTAAAAGGAAAAAGATTATTCCACCAGACAAATGCAGTTAAGAGTATTCAGTTAGAAACTTGGAAACAATTTAAAATTCTATGCATACTTCTAGATTTTCATTTTTCATATTATAATTCATTGTCTATTTATGGTTCATACAAGCCCCTTTAGCAAAAACCGAGTCTAAAGGTGGGGGGGAGGAGAGAAGCAGTTGATACTTCAATATGGCAGCATTAAAAAAAATCATGTTGTTGAATCCATTTGTGGATATTGTTTCAGAAAGAAGCAGTAGTGTTAAATCATGTTGGAAAGTAAAAACAACACCATGATACAACACTAAGGTCAGCAACATTCAGATGCATTTAAGGTGAACACAAGTAGCAATACCTGAGGGCCCCAGGCCCTGCCATCAGGCTCAGCAAATGACACATTCTTAAGCAGTCTCAAATACATCAGCAGTGTAATAACCTGTGAAATCCCTTAAGAATTTAAGTACAGGCCAATTAAAAATAATATACTCGTTCTGCTGTATCTTGGCATTCAAGTCTTGCTAAAAGGCTTCCCAAATTCCTAATCCATCTATGACATTCTGGCTCTTCTTGTAGAAGTTACGAAGATTTAAAAAAAAAAAGGGAAAAAGTGTTATCCATTTATCTGCTTGTTAACTGCATTGTAAAAACCGACTGGTAAGTGAATAGTATAATCTTTTGTAAGTAAGCATGACATTCTAGTAATACAATAGTAAGTACTTAACCTTGGAGGTCCCACTAGGAAACTGGGCAAACAATCACAAGTTATTGCTTTGCAGGGCAGCCTCAACTGAAGACCTGCTTTCTCTATTGTTCTGTGCTATTATTCAAGAGTATCCTGCAGCACACAGGGCCCATGCATGTTGCATGCTGCACTTAGCATATGTTAAATTCACATAAAATTTGAGCAACCATACCTTCAAGTAGTAAAATATGTGCTAAATGCACTTATACTGTAGCAGAGCTATTACTTTTTGTGCAAGAAGTGTCTCCAGATTGTATTAAGTAACATCTGTTCAGGTATTATTGAACTGCTCCATGAAGATAATATGACCAACTTGTGGTCCTTACCCAGTTATGACATTAGCTAGGGAAGCCTCTGCTATATCAAGCCTTCAGGTAGGATGAGGAAAGCCATACATGTCAGGAGAAGGATCTTGGCTCTCTCTCCCAGGTTCCTACAGGATCAAATTGAAAGCTGGGTGCCCACAATCCCAGCACTGCAGCAGACTGTTCAGGACTCCATTGTAGTGAAGGGGCTGGGACCAACGATTAGCGAAGCCCATTCAAAACCCTAGTACAGTGCAGGGTAGGAACTGGGACTGACAGTCAGTGACCTGTGCACATTAAAGATAAGAGTAGACATTATTGAGTGACTGTACATAACATGTTCTAACTTTAATACTGTACAGATTTAACACATGCTATGGGTGAAGTTACACACGTTACACTTAGACCACACTAAATCTGTTGACTGTTAAGCAGTGTTGAAATTAGAACCTGCCGGTTGCAGTCGCATGTTAAGGGTTAATACCATGTCTTGCCTGCACAGCTCTGACTTGCCACATGCTTGGTGAGCTGAGCATGGCTAGAAACTAGGATACCTGGGCTCTGTCCCTACTCAGGAGGTTGGGAGAGGTGTATTCTAGGATGTTGAAGGACTGCATATTGCTCATTTTATCTCCTTGGTGCAGAGTGAAATTGCCCAAATGTAAGCTAGGTAGCACAGCCCAGAGTTAACTCTCTCTTGAGGTGGCATAACTTCTAGACAGGGCATTTTTACATGTGTAAGCAGTGCAGCGCTGGGCACTTCCAGAAGCACCCAGTGCAATGTTTGCACTTGTGTAAGTGGCAAAATGCATGTCAGTGCTGAGCAAATGGTGGTGATGCACTTTTGAACTAAAAGACCTTAGAGGTGCTTTAGTTCAAAAGTGTACTGCTGCCATTTTCTGCATGCTGATGTGCATTTCTCCACTCATACAACTGCATGTGGAAATGTGCAGTTCACCTCAGCTCACACGCGGAGGAGACTCGATTAATTGTGTCTGCTACGAAGCTGCCAATCTCCTGTGCGTTACAGGAAAAAAGGGTATATATATAAATGCCATAAGAGGGTACTTGGCACAATTTAATGAACTCTAACATGCAAAAACTGACATTTTAAGTGTCCTTGCTATGGTCTAAGTTTACTGTGTAACTTCAGCCTAAGTATACTATACAACTAGGCCCTGAGTCTCCAGTCACAGTTTCTGAGTCCAAATCCCTGGGCTTGGGGTGAAGAAAACACTTTTCTTACTAACTTCTTACCAGTGATTACATTCCTTTCTATTGTTTTGCCTATGCTGTATGCTGCACCAGTTCCTACTGTAAGTTAGGTTGCAAGAGAATATGTAATAATTCTCTACAATCTCAACTGAAATCAATGGAACAGCATATGGCCTGATGATGACAGAAATGATCACTGCTTTTTTTTCTTTAAAACAAGGGAGCCATAACATGCCAAAATCTTTGATTTAAATGAGTCGATGTTTTAAATAATGAGTTGTGTAAGTGAGGAGAGAATATATCCTGCCCCTCTAGGAGATGAGTGAATGCCCCATCATGTTCTTTGATTATTTCTTTGAAATATTCTGTATACTCTACATTGCCAATACAGTATAATTTAGCAACTGCCATTTAAATATATGCATCTTACTGTGATATTAAGTGTATTTAAACCCTATAAAATGCCTTCTAATTTATTTTTCATTTTGTCCATTTAATAAAATAGCAATGATGTTCTTTCAAGTGAAGGTTATAAAAGGAAAATTGCTCCTACTTTTAAAATATGCTCCTCAATTTGCTGTACCATTTATTGCACTGTAGAAGTCATTTACCCTCTGGAACACTTACTTAAAGTAAAATTATTGCTTAATTTCTATATAAAAAAAATAACCCTTGTGTTTGGACAGGTTCTTCATATCCTTAAATGAGATTTTTATATTGTTAATATTTCACTGGTACACAAAGCAGTGAATTCTGTATCTAGTACATCCTTGTTGATAACTGTTCTTAATTTTGATTTCTAGAAACCTTGTTTTCTTTTGCAACCTTTGCAAAGATGTTAAAAAGTTTCACAAAGGATTACAGCAATTGTACAAGTTGCCTCTAAGCTCTTCATGAGCCATTGCATGTAGTGTTGCTTTCTGATTTCTTGTAGTAGTGTATCCTAAAATGAGTTGTAATGTTATATGCTGCTAACCATATTCTTGGAACTTTCCTAAGAGATTGCTTTGTGATAGCTGGGGAAGTGATTTGCTGCTGCTACATCTTATTATAGAGGCCCTTAGCTAAGATTGAGCCCATTATGCTGGGCACAGTTTAGATCAGGCTTGTCCAACATATGGCCCAAGGGCCTCCATGAGGCCCTCCAAGCTGTTTTCTGAGGCCTGAGGTGCTGTGACGGGAAATGAAAGTAAACACTGTATTTTCGTTTCAGGGGGGTGATGTGATACTGCTTCCTGTGAGGTCTTTGAATATAGCTTGCTGGCCCACTGGGTGATAAAAAAGTTCATGATCTGGCCCTACATTCCAAAAGGTTGGACACCACTGGTTTAGATGCTCGTGTAAGTGTGATCCATGGATGAAGAAGTTAGTCTAGTTAGAGACAAAATACACTCACTGAAGAAAATATTCAAAGGGAACCATGGAGAAGAACACATGACTCTCATTTTGTCTACCCATGGCTTAAGACCTTAAGTCTTACTTCCAGTTCATGCCATAGATTCTGTCTAATTTTGTCACTAGCTTCTTTCCAGGACTTTGCTTGCATGGATTTCTGCTTCAGCTTTACTCAGCTTCACCTTCCTACTTCTTTGTTCTCTGGGCACTTTTACATGTGCTCCTGGGGGTGGGAGGTGGAGTGGCACTTTAAATAGGGTGACTCTGAGAGCATTTTAATTAAAGTGCCACAGCATCTCATGTATCACCATCTCTGAACTTAAAGGTGGTGGCGGGGCACTTTAGTTCAGGAACCCCTGCCACCATTTTTAACTGCGGGGACACTGATGCACAAGATGCAGAAGGCAAGTCTGTTCTGATACGCTTTAATTGCAACATGTCAGAACAGTTTTCATGCTTGTGTACAGACATCCCCTGACTCCAGTGTAGTAGATGAGTTGTTCCTGCTTATAGCTTTTTCTTTGGACTTCCATTCTGGCTCAGACCTCTAGCTTTCAATATTTCTCATGACCCTAACTGTGTCATAAGAGTTCTACAGCTACCTTTTAGTGTCCAAGGGGTTCCCCGGATGGGACAGGTGCAGAAAGGTAGAGATTTCCTCTGTCACTGCAGTTTGGATTTTTGAAAGTTGCTGCTGGAAACTGAACATGACCATAATGCCCCTTTCCTGAAAATCTAGTAATTTAATCTGAGAAAACAGCTCACAGAATCCAGAACTCTTGGCAAGATCATAGTGTCATAGTGCTTAAGGTCAGAACGGACCTAAACAGATAGGCAGGTCCGACCCCCTGTCCTGGGCAGGAACGGGTGCCAGGGTCGTATCACCCCAGCCAAATCTGTCCAGCCTCCTCTTGAAGACCCCCAAGGAGAGAGCACCACTTCCCTTAGGAGCCCATTCCAGATCCTGGCAGCCCTAACTGTAAAGTAGTGTCTCCTGATGTCCAGCCTGAACTTTCTCTCTAACAATTTGTGACCATTATTCCTAGTAATCCCAGGGGGTGCCCAGGGGAACAGAACCTCCCCCAATTCTCACTGATCCCCCCTGGTGAGCTTGTAAACAACTACCAGATCCCCTCTCAGCCTTCTCTTGTGGAGGCTGGATAGGTTCAGGCCCTTTAGCTTCTCTTTGTAGGGCCTGCCCCGCTGCATCTTGACCATGCGAGTGGCCCTCCTCTGGACCCTCTCAATGCTGGCCACATCCCTCTTGAAGCACAGTGCCCAGAAATGGATTCAGTACTCCAACTGTGGCCTGACAAATGTCGCATAGAAGGGAAAGATCACCTCCCTGGACCTGCTTGTGACGCATCTTTAGATGCACGATAAGGTGCGATTAGCCTTACTGCCCACTTCCTTTCATTGGTGGCTCATGTTCATCCTGAAGTCAACAATGACTCCAAGGTCCCTTTCTGCCACTGTGGCAAGAAGGGTGTTCCCCAGCCTATAGGTGTGTTGCTGGTTTCTTCTCCTTAGATGCAGCACCTTGCATTTGTCTGCATTGAATTCTATCCTATTCTTATCCACCCACCTCTGTAATTTGTTTAGATCTAGCTTTACAAGGTGGTAAAATCCATACTACAAGAGGAAGGATGGGAAGGAGTTCCTTAATGTGTCTTCAAAGTCTTAGTGCTTTTGGGGGTGGCTGCTGGTGCTGAGATAACACCTATTCCTGGAAGTACATAAGAATTATAGAATGTCTGGGAAACTTTTGGGATGGAAAGTACTGTGTGAAGACATGATGACATCTTCCTGTTTTCTCATGAGGTAGTAAAATGGTAAATAAGACACTTTACTACCAGGCATGTTGTGGCAAAATCTGTCTGATAGCTCCGTTTTGGCCACTCTCCAACCAAGTATTGAAACTCAAGTTTTAAATCTCTAGTTGGTGTCTAGGCACCACTCCTCACTTTTTTGATTGCTAGGCAGATTCCTGGGATACAGAATTTCTGTCTAGTTCCCATTCTGGGACCTGGGCCTGAAGTTTAACTGCCTGTCCTGTGTGAGTCCAGGTCGGGTTTCTGATATAGCTTAATTTCTCCCGTTCCCATGAGTTCTTTAGAGATGTGACACCTTTGGCTAGTCTCATAGTGCAACTCTTCAAGTGGCATGTTACAGCTGCAAGCAAGTGCACTTACAAACACTGATAGGCTTTTCAGAGAGCTTCTGAATACACCATTGCTTTTTGCTGAAGGAGAAAATCCAAGAAATTGCAGATTGTTTGTTTGTAAACAACAAACAAACTCAGTGCCCTTCAAGCTAGCTCGCAGTTCTCTTGAATGTCCCTGGGTATCCATTTAAATTTAGGAAGGTGGGGTGAGCGGTTCATAGTTTTTAGTCTTTGACCTTTCTCCTACAACTGCCTCTGGATCTCTCTCCCCTGCTCAAAGGCCAGCTCAAAAATTCCTTTCCTAACCAAAGCTTCTTGTAAGTCTGCCCTGACTTCCTCCAGCAAGATCTTTGTCTTGTTGCCCATAACTTTCAACTGCTCCAAACTTCAGTCCCCTACAGACAAACCTGAACATACATGTTTGTCTGCTTCTCTGATTGTTCATTGTCCTAAGCTGCTAAGGAATTTCCATTAATATCTAATGACCAGCCATTGTTCTTAGCCTGGTACATGTGTTTTAGAGGACTTTTCAGCAAACTGAATATAGATTGACAGAGATGGCCATGATACAGATATTCATGATTTTCATAGTAACAACTTCATAATATACGAGTTTGTACAGAGTCCCAAAATTATTATGTCTAAGCATAATGAAAGCAAATAGAGATTTTTTTGTCTATATTAAAATGAAGAATATTTGCCTTTAATCTTTTAGTGTCACCATTATATTTAAATATTAAGGGTTCATAGTAAATTATGCTAAACACTGACAGATTAAGCACTAGCAATTATGAAATTTGTGCATTGAATAGGCAAATTTGGATGTTCAAGTTAGAGCTCAAATCAAATATCCTTTATGATTTATTTCTCTGTATAATAAGCACTGGCCAATGTGTCTGAGTGAATAGAAAATCAGGCCAAAAATGTTCATTTGAGTATTCAGTTATGGAACTGAACACAAAAACCTGGCAAAACATTTTACAGTTGGGCTCCCTGTGTTTAAAAATACATAGGAACAGATTTGGATCTCAGCTCTTCAATATAATTCATGAACTGAGATGAGAATATGTCAGAATAAACCACACTAGTGGTAAGTGCATGCTGCCCACCATAATGGTAGAAATGATAATTATACTGATACATGGGAAAGAGGTCTCAGATCTTTAAAAAGGATTCTAAAGCTCAGGTTTCCAAACTTTATGTAAAGGAAAGCACATCTTTACTCTGAAAAGTGACTCTGGCAAGGACACTTTAAAATCTAGTGTTTCCAGCTTCGTTTCTGCATCAAATATTCTCTGTTTACTAGTAACATTGTGTGTTTTCTAACTGTCAGCCCAGCACACTCCCTCTGGGAACTGTAACTCAAGCTGTGCTTATGCATCATCTCCAGTAATAATATTTCTGAATGCATAATTGTGGCCCTTGTTACACCTGTGCAGCTCTATGGCAGTCTATGAATGTGAACAGGTGTAGCTGATCAGAATGCAGTAACAAATTTGGGAGAACATCCAGAACAGAATCCAGCTTAACAGGAGTGCTCAATGAGCCTTAGCATAGCTGATTCATTTCTAACTAGTTTAGCAGTATGCATACCTTCATATTTTATGGATAAAGACACACTCAGAACAGAGAAAAGCAGAATTTTTTTTTCCAAATATCAATCTGTGGGCCACAAATCTCATCTAGGACAGCTGAAGGAAAGCTGTTTTGGTTTATAATAGAAAGTTTTCAAGAATTTTACATCTTGGCTGTGGGAAGAGAGCAAGAACACTTTTCTTCTCCATGAGAATTCAAAAAAGTTTGATCAGTGGAGCTGCTTTGGGATAGAGAGATTTGGAAATGTGGAATGTTTTTTCTCGGAACTAAAAACCTTTTGTGGCAAAAAAATGGCCTCAATTCAACAATAAATTGTGTTAAGACTAGATTGGTCGTCTTTGTGACAGAAGGCCCTTGAGAAGAAGTGACAAGTAGTGTACCTACGACAGGAAAAATGTCCTAGTACATATATTGGGGAAAAAGCTTTAAAAAAAAAAAAAAAGTTACAACATGGAGTAACAAGACCCACCATACATAAAGGTCTATGACTTCAGTAGTGGCTCTTAAATGAGATTCCTGAACTGGACCTTTTGAAATTCTACTTCTGTAATGGACATTCAAAATCTACTCGGGCTTTCAATTTTTGATTAAAAACTTTTTTTTCCTACAGGGAAGAAGAAAAGGGAAAGAAAAAAGACATATTGGCTAACATTTTCAAACATAGTGATTTTTGGTGCCTCAGGTTTGAGTTCCTAAGTTGAAAGACTGTAAAGAAGCTTGATTTGCAGAATTTTCCTGAAGTGCTGAATGTCTATCCCCTTAAAATTAGGTCCTGCCACCCCACCCCCCCAGTCACTTTTTAAAATGTTCTTATCTTTCCACAGAGGAGGAGGAGCATCCGTCTTCATATAAAGTAATAATGGAGAAATGTTGCTATTAGCATCATGTCATTATATATAACAACATAAAAATACAGATTCAATGCTGCAGCATGTGTTTATGCAACAAAAAGAACGAGTGCCAGTCACTACCCAGAGATCCAGGTTTAGGTTGATTAACTTACTGACAGCAAGTGGTGTTGAGGCTATGCTGTGTTCAACAATCCTTCCAGTACAAAATTAAAATGTTACTGCATTTTGGCAGAATTCTAGGTAGTTAATTCTGTTGTCCCTAAATTATGCATGAACTTTTCATAATACTTTCCCATTTTGGTGTCATTGCTATTGTAAACTCAGAGAGTGGACTTCCATTTATTTTAATGAAGCTTCACATATTCTCAGAGCAGTGTGGGCGTATGTTTACAGATGCACAAAAATTGTGTGGATTTAATAGCATGAGAGTTGGTTCATTCAGGGGAGAAGAATAAATGTTTTTTATCTACGCTCAAGATATTTTTTTTTTAGGTATCTGATGGCACATGATGTGATCATTTGATTTTATGGGATTAACTAACAGATTTTTAAATAAATCACTAGCTATGTCTACACAAGATGCTGACTGCACAGTCATTACTACGCAGTCATTTAGTACTTTGTTTATACAAGTACTAAATGACTGCAGTAACCAGAGTTACTGCACAGTAGCACTACCAAACGGCTTTTTTGTGACTGACTGCGCAGTAGCCTGAGACTACTGTGCAGTAGCATCACATCATGCTTTCTGCCCCACAATGCTATTGCACAGTTGTCACAGGCTACTGACCAGTCAGTGTCTCGTGTTGATGTGGCCACTAAAGAGAAATGACTATCATCTAGAATCAAAATATGAAGCTTAAGTAGTAAGACAAGAATGATCATGAAAGTACATATACGAAATCCACACACTTATTCCTACATGTTAACACACATCTCATTTTGTCAGTCACCTGTATAATATACCAATCAGTTCCTTTCATTGTATTCTAACACACAAAATATTCCTGTTACCTCTGTGCAAAGAAGCAGAAAAAGAAATTGGTTAGAATGGCATTTACTTTGGTCAACTGAAACAACGTAGGAATTGTTTTCCCTTTTCTCCCTCTTCAATATGTTATATAAGCATAACATAATTGTAAGAGAATGAGAAAAAATAATTTATAGGGGATTATTTAATGTATTCAGCTGTTAGAAAATGGTATGTCTACACCAGTTGCTAACTGTGCAGTAGCCTAATAACACTCTGCAGTAGCATGCTGGGCAAAAACCGTGCTAATACCTTACTGCATAGTGTCACTGAAACCTCATGAACTGGTGCTAATGTGCAGTAGTACAAGCTACTGTATATTGATTTAGTCTTTCGTTAACCAAGTACTAAATATAATGTGCAGTAACTACAGCACATTAATTAATATTTAGATGTGCCCACAGTTATCTAATTGCCCCAGGATTTTAGATTTTTTTCCAGTATCTCTTAAAATTGTTTGTCCAAAAAAATTATATTTATGGTATTTTTTCTTTACCAGAACCAATTTTGCCCTTTGTTGGGAAATTAGGCATAGACAGTATAGTAGCCATGGAGTTAGTGATTTCAGCTTCTATAAAGGTAGAAATATATAAACAATTTACTTCAGCATAGAATAAAGCAGAACTTTACTGCACATAAACTTCTTTGCTGTAACTTTCAATGTGCATATTTTTACTTTGCAGTAAGTGGCAGCTAGATGGTGGTAACTTAGTTCTCAATCAAATAAATAAATAAATGGAAAGTGTAAGGGTGAGATTACACATTACAATTATATCATGTTAAGAGCACTTAAAACTTGAATGATCACACATTAAGACTCATTAAGAAGTGCTACATTCCCTTTAGGAGTTTTAAAATTATGCCACTTTGGATGAGGATTATCCTGTGCTACCAAGTTTGAGTTAAAATAATTTCTGGGTGTTCACCAATTTGCAGTCCTCCAGTATCCCAGGAAGTAGACCAGCTATCATCCAGGACCCAATGGCCCTGGACTGATAACTGGGAATAGCCAGACAGTAGGTTGGTGGGGATGGACAGAGTGGGGAGTAAGTGAAAAATAGGGAAGGAAAGATTGGATGGGGGACGAGAATGGAGATGGAGGAACAGGGAAGTGGGTGGGCAGGTGGGAAGCTGCCCAAGCTGCTGCTCCTAGCCCCCAAATTGCCTGCTCTATCCCCAGATCACTCTCCTGCCACCCCAGTTGCTCCTTCTACCCCACATCAACCCCTCCACTCCCGGATGCCCTGGTGCCCTGATTAGCCCAAGAGTGGTGGAGGTTCTGGTTGGGGGTTCCCCCTTCCTACCTGTTCCTGGGATTTGTGCAGACTGTCATCTCTACTTGCCCAGATCTAGTTCCTGCCAGGCCCTACAATTTAAGGGGAGGCAGAAGAGAGAGGGAAGAGAGGGGGGTAAGGACTTGCCAGGTAGCTTCAGTGTCTGTTGGGGGCTGTATTTTGGTTTGAAGGAGTGGCATGGGCTGAAAGAAGCCCAGGCACAGTGAGGGAGGGAGAACATCCCCCACCACTGCTGCCTCCACTGCTTGCAGACCGTTTAAAGTGGAAGACCAGAGATCTGGGAGTGAAAGGGGTGTCTGAGAGCTGATGGGTGTCAGCAGGTTGATTTTGGGGGTGGAGGGAGCAATCCAAGTGACACAGTGGGGTCCTTCCCCTGCCTCTTCCCTGGTTTATACTGTGGCTATAGAACCAGCAAGCAGGGGAGGCATGGAGCAGACTTGCAGCCCCAGGCCACACCCCTTCTCACCAGCCCTCTAGCAGCAGATACCAGCAGTGCACATTAGAAAGGATATTAACCCCAAACATGTAACTGATCACTAGCACTAATTAACCTTAATACAGACTAGTTTTCCTTAGAATTAGCACTTGCTAATTTAACATGTAATCTCATCCAAAGAAAGATCAAATAAGAAAAAAGCATTGGGCCTGGGAGGACTTTTGTATATCCTCCATGTGAAAAATCTTTTTCTAAGTTTCAGAATCTTCTGTATTTATAGTATTTCAGGGTCACATCTGAAACATCCTTTTGGCAGACATTTTATTTGTGGAACATAACTGTAATTAACACATTCATAAAGTGCTGTTGCGTTTTTTGTCTCCTCTTAAATACTAGTAATATCTGCAGGGCACTTTAATTTTCAACTGGTATTAGCTGTCAGTTCAAATTCCCAGCAACTAAAGCAGAGCTTTCTTTTCCCTCTGACAGCCTCACCTCTCACTTTTCTTGATCACAGGACACAACACCCTATCCCATCTATTACTTCAGCTGGTAATACAGACATCATGTTTGACTGTGACCTCCTTCTGTGTCCTTATACCCAGGATGCCTAATATTCTTTGCCTGAAAGAGCACCTTTAAGATTCACCTTTTCTTAGCATTCCACATAATTAACACCCTCTTCATATCTTAGCTTGATTGCAGCAATCTGCTTTTTCTTGGCTTTAATAAATGCAGTCTTGTCCTACTTATAGCCAACCAGAAGGCTGCTGGAAAGATAATGTTTTGAAACAGTTACCCAGATCATGTTATTTCTCATCTACACTTTCAAGGCCCTACATGGCCTATCCCCCTCCTACCTATCATTTCTTACTTGTTAAATTTTGTAGCTTGCCTCTTCGTTCTTCCTTTTGTGTTGTCCCTCAGAAAAACTATTGTCCTTATTACTGTCCTGAAAATGTTCCTTTGCGATGAGACCTACAAAACCTAGACAGCAATTCGGCGCTCAGGGTGTTATCAGTATCACCCATCTGCTTATCTGTGTCCAAGTTACCTCTTCTCTTGTATTTAGTTCAGAAGCTCTTTGGCACAGGGTCTGTCTTCTGACTTCTGTTTTTGTAGGGCTCATAGTATGGTAGGATCCTGGATCCAGAGTTCTGGGGACCTTGGGTAAAACAGACAAATAATAGCATGGTATATGTTTACTTTCAAAAAGAAAAACAGTATTTTTACAGCAACGGGCAATTTGCTTCATGAAATTTGCAGTTTGGTGCTATGCACTTTATATAAATGGGTAGCTGAAGTCTAAACTCCTTATTCAGGATTATGAAGTAAAGGAGATGGTAGAATCCATATGATGGGTTTCTGGAATAGATATAATATTACTGGAGGAAATGAACTTATTTAAGAAGCGAGATAGAAGATCATGTTGCACTTAGTATGTGTTAAATCTATTGTATGTTATGCAGTATTCAAATTAGAATGTGTTCTGAGCAGGTACATAATTATGTTTGCTACAAGCCCAAACATGCACAGCTGTTGCTCCACCACTAGAGGGGTGGGGACTGGGGAGTGAATTTTTTCCTTACTTGTGACAGTGGCCCAAAACAAATGAGCACTCTGTGGCCAGCCATCTCACTGGGAACACAAATTCCAATCCCTCTTTAGCCTAGCACAGGATCTTCTCTCCCTCCTTGACTCACTGTTCCAGATGGGACCTGATCTTCAGGGGCTTCTGGGAGATGAAAAGTGGTGGAACTCAGTAAATCCTTGCTAATTGTTGGACTGAACATTCCCTTTTGAAGGGTGGGGTGCTGGAAGGGGAGGCCAAGGAATAGGAATGCTTGAAGACTTGTACAGGAATTGGGGCTTTGCATTACAATTTTGTGTGGGAAGAAAAGAGGGGAAAACAGACCTGGGCCGCTGTGTGGGTTGAGGTTGAGGTTGCAAGTGACTCAAGTTATGACCTGGATGAAAAACTCACAAGGGACAAATTTCATAACTGTGCAAACTTAATTTCTTTAAATGCACTTGAAATAAGCCATTGAAAACACAGATCATCTCGCAAGGAAGTGTGATGAGCTTAAAATCCTTCACATTGTGCAAACTGCTTTAAAAATCCAATTATGCTATATGCTCACTCAAGTCCCTCCCTGCTGGCTAGGAGGGTCCCTGGCAGTGCTGTGGCATGGAAGCATGTCCCCCCTTCCTATCTGAGGCACATGGCTCCAAGGCACTTGATAGGCACATCTTCATGGATGGCTCTGAGTCTACATTGCTGGGGATCTGGGTGGGGCAAAATAGACCTAGGGACCATTCTTCTGTATAGCATCAACGTTCAGTTACCTTTTTTTGGTGCTGCTAGAGTGCAGATATTTTGGAGTATGGTGCTGTTTCCTTTTTCCCCAAGGAAGGGAAGCACTGCCCCGCCATGGTGTTTGGCAGACCTGCCATTCAGATCTCCCTTCCCTGTTTGGCTTCTAGCCATGCCATGGGGTGGAAAGATCTGCCCAGCTAAGGCAGCTGGAGTATGGGGAAGTGTGCACACAACACACCTGGACAGCCTCCCCTTGCTGACAACCTGGCACCAGCTGCCAGCCATGGAAGTATGAGGCTGGGTAGGAGGCAGTCCCACCTCCATGATAGCCGAAGCTGGTGTGAGGCTGGTGCCATTGCCTCTGATTGCGTGGGAGATGGTAGGCAGCCACATACAGTCTTTTGACATACCCCTCTGTATCATTAGCCACTCTGTCCAAGGACTAGCATGATTCTGCAGTGGACTGGAGAAACTCATGGGCCTAGAGGGCCAGGACCATCTGGGAATCCAACAGTACCATGTTGTCTTGCCTGCCTCTGATTCCTGGGATGCTGAAGGACCACAAGTTGCTCACATTATCACCATAGAACAAGCTAATGGTATCTGAACATGTGCTCCTTAATACTATCTGGAGTTAATCCTCATATGAAAAGGCATACGTTTTCTACAATCACTTAAATATGCAGTCCCTCACAATTGACTTGTGCTTAACACATACCAAGTCTCTCTTGCAATTTGGCCCAGAGGAAGAGACAGAGAGAACTTGTAAACTTTTAAAAGGAAACTGAAGGATCATTAAACAGTAATTTCATCTTGAACACAGCAGCAGCCAAATTTATAATATGCTTCTGGTTTCTGATCAAATGAGCATAACACACAGACTGATTTCTCTTGAAAACTTTTTATGACCTATTTCTGAAATATTTGCTGTTTTGATTATTTTAATACCAGAAATATGAATTTACTAAAATATGTGCTAAAAGGAAACAATAGAGTATTAACATAGTAAAATGAATTTAGTTTGAAAATTCAATCACATAAATACTTTTTGCAACATTTGTTAAGCGTGTTGATTCAAGATTATTTAATACCCATTCAAAAAAATTTAAAGGTGATGATATGTGCCATACCCTGTTGGGTATTGCCAGTGGAAGTTGGTCATGAAAGAAAGACTAAAAACTCAGTAAACCTGTTTTCTTCCTGCCTCTGTGGGGTGTGTCACTCTCCAAGTGACACAACGTTGCCATAGCAATGTGCTATGGCAACGTAGAATCCATAGGCTTTACATGTAACCTAGCAGCTACTTCACCATAGTGATGCGCTACCACAATATAGCACACCGCTATGGCGAGGTAGCTGCTAAAAAAAACCCCCATGCATCATGTGTACAGCACAGTATGGGCTGTTACTGCATGGTGATTTATTACTTCCAAAAGCAAGTGTTAAATCACAATACAGTAACAATGTCACCATAGTGACACATATAGACATCCCCTGTGTGTTTTACAATCTGCTGCATCCCTAATGATCTCTTTTGTTTTCTCCGTATTTTTTCTATCGCCTCTTCATCATACTTTTACACTCTTAGGTTAGCCATGAAGCCACTATGGTGTTGCCAATCCAATGTTAGTTTTGTTTGTTCTCTAGATGAATGTTATTTCTGATATCTGTTTGGGGTTTTTTTTGCCTTTTCAAAACACTTTGGCACCTTTGAATTAGGTAAATGACCTGTTCTACAAAGTCAGACAATTGGACAATCAAGTCCTTCTTTTTTGTGGCTAATAACTAATATGCCTAAAGAAAAGGCACCAGAATAGTGCCACGTTGTAACATAATATATCTTTGTGATCTCTGCAGTAATCCTCTTACCTTTCTTCTCCTATACCCAAGTGGTCTTTTTTTTTAGTTCATAATTTCTGTTTTCATGCAAGTTGTTGATGAGGCATGTCTTTGCTGAAGTACCAAAGAAATAAATATACTTAAAAGTGAAGAAAGCTAAGAGTCCTCATCTCAATATGTTTAAAATGCACTTTTTCAGGCTCTGGGGCCTGGGAGCATGGCCACCTCCCCTTGTAAGGTTTGCTCCCTACTGGAGTCTCTGGTGTGCCGGCTGGAGGAGCTCCAAGCTGCAGTCCAGAGACTGTGTGCCATCAGGGGCTGTCAGCAGGAGATTGACTCCTACTGCCAGGACCTTCTCCTCTTGGAGACAGAGGGTAGACCCGGTCTCTCTCCAGAACAAGGGAGGACCCAGGGACCTCCCATTCTGTCCAGCCCAGGGGTTGGACCAAGGTGGTCAACGGCCCCAAAGCCCACTGCACCAAGGCCCCCACCCCACTGGAGTTTTGCAACGGGTACAAACCTCTTGCAGCCCCAGCAGAGCTTGCTGAGTTGCCAGCTCCCACAAGAACCACAGGCTCAATTGTAGCTACCACCCCCGCTCTCCTCAAGACAAAATGCAAAGTGTTTCTTGTGGGAGACTCCTGAGGGGGACTGAGCAGGTAATCTGTCACCCCGACCCCTGAGCCTGGGGAGTTTGCTGCTTCCTAGGAGCCCGCATCCGAGACACTGCGGAGAACATCCCTAAGCTCCTCCAGTCCAATGACCACTATCCCATGCTCCCTATCCATGTGGGCATTAATGACATGGCTCAGAACCCTCCCAGCCATGTCATGAGGCACTATACGGATTTGGGAGGGGGGCTTAAGGGTCTGGGGGTGCAGGTGGTGTTTTTGTTGATCCTCCCTGTCTTGGGCTATTGGCTGAGGAGGGAGAGGAGTATCCAGGTAGTCAACCAAAGACTGTGGTGCTGGTGTCATCAGGAAGGCTTTGGGTTCCATGACCACAGTCTGCTCTTTGGTGAGAGAGGCAGTAAACTGCTGGGAAGGGATGGCCTCCATCTCTCTCCTCTGGGGAGGAGGCTCTTCTCAGCCAGATTGGCTGACTTGCTCCACTGGGCTTTAAACTAAGCCCGCTGGGGAATGGGGGGACTTCTTCCACTACTGGCTCACTGAGCAACCCTTGCAAAGCCAGTGGGCCTAGGCACTTAAGGGAGCCCACCCCTGCCTCAGCCCTGAAACAGTCTGTAGGCAAGGCAGGGGCCCCTAAGGAGACACTTGTGTGCCTATACACAAATGCCAGGAGCTTGGGGAATAAGAAGGAGAAACTTGCCCTCCTGCTAAATGTAAATAACTATGATGTCATAGTGATAATGGAGACCTGGTGGGACTCCACCCATGACTGGTCCATGGGTATAGGTGGCTATACCCTGTACAGGAGGTATTGAGTGGACAAAAGGGGTGGAGGTGTAGCTCTCTATGTCAAGGAAAGCTACACATTCCTGCAATCCAACATTGGCTCCCACACTGGGTGACTTGAGACCCTCCTGGTTAAAATCCATGGGGAACATGGCACAGGGGATACTATGGTGGGAGTCTACTACAGACCCTCTATCCAGGCTCAAAACCTTGACCAGGAGTTTGCCAGGGAATTAGCTGAGGCTGCACGCTCCCAGCGCATGATTGTCATGGGAGACTTTAACTACCCAGACATCTTGTGGGAGGAGCACTCAGCCAAATCTGAGCGGTCACAAAACTTTCTCTTGTGTGTGGATGACCTCTATCTGATGCAGGAAGTCTGTTGGTTGACAAAAAGTAAGATGCTGCTCGACCTCGTACTGGCAACCGTGAACAACCTAATCAGCGATGTAACAATCGAAGGGAAGATGGGTGACAGTGACCATGAGCTGATCACCTTCACCTTCTGCCATAAAGCTGGCAAGTCAGCCCTTGACTTCAGGATAGCTGGCTTTGACAAGCTAAGGAGGCTTGTCAGTGAGGCCATAAAGGGCCACAGCCCAAAGGGGAGGGGAGTTCAGGATGAGTGGTTGATCCTCAAGGAAACAATCCTGGATACACAAGCAAAGTCCATCTCATCTCAGAGGAAAGGCAGCAAAAAGGTCACAGAAGCCCCCTTTGCCTCTCCAGGGAACTGGCAGACCCCCTGCATCTTAAAAGGAAGACCTACTAAGGATGGAGGACTGGAACCACCACCAAGGAGGAATACTCTGCTCTGGTCCAGACCTGCAGGGAGTGAACCAGGAAAGCCAAGGCTGCTATGGAACTCCAGCTAGCTATAAATATCAAGGACAATAAAAAGTCCTTTTTTAGATATGTGGGGAGCTGAAGGAAAAGCAAGGGCAACATTGGACCCGTGCTAAACCAGATGGGACAACTGACTACCAATGCCCATGAAAAAGCAAACTTGCTTAATGGGTACTTTGCATCAATTTTTCACCGGTCCCACGGGACGCCACTGTCCACTATGGGTCAGGGAGGCCTGGGAAAAGCAGACTCCTTGCCCTCCATCAAAACTGACCATGTGAAGGAACACCTTGACAGGCTGGACACCTTCAAGTCAGCTGGCCCTGATGGTTTGCACCCAAGGGTACTCAAGGAGCTGGCAAGCATCATAGCTCAGCCCCTGGCATGGATCTTTGAGAATTCCTGGAGCTCTGGTGAAGTGCCCAAAGATTGGAAGAAGGCCAATGTGGTGCCTATCTTCAAGAAAGGAAGGAAAGTAGATCTGGCAAACTACAGGTCCATCAGCCTGACCTCTATCCTGGAGAAGGTCTTGGAAAGGATTATCCAAGAGACCATCATTAATAGACTAGCTGACAGTAATATCCTGAGGGATACCCAGCATGGGTTTGTTGCAAGTAGGTCTTGCTTGACCAATCTCATTTACTTTTATGACCAGATGACCTATACCTGGACAAGGAGAAGAGATTGTTGTATATTTTGACTTAAAAAAAAGCCTTCAATCTGGAATCCCATGATCATCTCTTGGCAAAACTGGCTAACTGCAGCCTTGACCTCACCGTGATACACTGGCTGGGGAATTGGCTCCGCAGCAGGACCCAAAGAGTGGTGGTTGACGGAAGCCAATCATCTTGGTGTGTGGTCACCAGTGGGGTCCCTCAAGGCTCTGTCCTAGGGCCTATACTGTTTAACATCTTCATCAATGATGTGGACATTGGTGTTAGATGTTGGCTGGCCAAGTCTGCCAACAACACCAAACTCTGGGGTAAATCATCCACATCTGAGGATAGGAGGTTGATCCTGATGGTGTTTAACACCAAAAAATGCAAAGTTCTCCACCTTGGGAAGAAAAACCTGCAGCATTCTTATAGGCTCGGCAATGCTACGCTGGCTAGCTCTACAGTTGAAAGGGACTTGGTGGTCATGATTGACCACAAGATGAACATGAGCTTTCAATGTGATGCTGTGGCTAGTAAAGCAAGCAAAATGCTGGCTTGCATCCATAGATCCTTCTCAAGCAAATCCTGGGACGTCATTCTCCCTTTGTACTCAGCCTTCACGAGGCCGCAGCTGGAGTACTGTGTCCAGTTTTGGGCTCCAAAATTCCAAAAGGATATAGAGGAGCTTGAGAGAGATGCTCATGGCTCTCCTCTGCAGATCAGACATCAGGAAAATAGACCTTATGATGAGAGACTGAGAGCCATGGGACTCTTCAGCTTAGGAAAGCTCAGGCTCAGGGGTGATCTGGTGGCTGCCTATAAGTAGCCCACACTGGGTGGGTGCTCATCAGGATCTGGGGGAACATCTGTTCACCAGAGCGCCCCAAGGGATGACAAGGTCAAATGCTCACAAACTCTGCTGCGACCGATTCAGGCTGGACATAAGGAAGAACTTCTTTATTGTCCAAGCCCCCAAGGTTTGGAATAGACTGCTGCCAGAGGTGGTCCAAGCACCCACTTTGAATGCCTTCAAGACACATTTGGATGCTTATCTTGCTGGGATCCTATGATCCCTGCTAACTTCCTGCCCCTGGGACAGGGGACTGAACTCAGTGATCCTCCGGGGTCCCTTCCAGCCCAAATGTCTATGAAATCTATGAAAATAAGAGAAGTTATTGCAAATGGAAAGATGAATTGTTAAAATAAAATGCCAGTGAAAGAGAAAACTAAGATTTGTCATTTACTTCAAATTATTAAGGCAATTATGCTGATGTTTTCGCATTATTCGTATTACTTTTAGGGTATGTTTTTATTACAGTCCTAGTTTTAGCAGCAGATAGTAACAAAATCAAACCCTGATACTTATTAACATGCTAGTAAACAGTTATGGTTTCATAATTATAGCAAAATACAGTAGTTAAACTTCTCTTCTACCCTTATAGGGCTTACAAATAAAATTATAATACAGAATAGTAACATTTGAAATACAATTGGAACAGGATGGGTTGGGAACATGTGTAAGAATTACACATACGTAATACAATTTGTTGTTTAAATGGCGAACAGTTTCCATTCCCTCCTTAGTCATCTATTCTCATTTAGTGCTAATGATAATGACTTGAAATAACCTTGTACTATTACTGGCATCTACTCTACAATGTCGTATGTCCATGGTTGTGCTTTAAAGGGGAAAGTAAGGAGCAAACCTCCAGTTCCCAAGTATATAAATGGCTAGAATCTCTGTCACCCTGAACTTGCATGATGCAGAGAAATGTGGATCACAGCTAGCTCCCAGTTTTGGGGCTGAAATAGCTTAAATGGATCATAAGCATAAAGGGGGAACCAGCCCACCAAGTATTAGCTCCGATTTAGTGAAGGGACACTTGGAGGGCCTGGATGTGTTTAAGTCCATAGGCCTGGATTATCTTCATCCATGTAGGCTGAAAGAATTGGCCAGTGTCATAGCAGAGGCACTGGCATGGCTGTTCGAGCATTCCTGGCGCTCAGGTCAGATCCCAGAGGACTGGAAAAGGACCAATGTGGTCCTTATTTTCAAGAAAGGGAGGAAAGAGGATCTGGGTAACTATAGACCAGTTGGTCTCCCCTCTATCCTTGGGAAAACCTTTGAAAAAATTATTAAGGATCACATTTGTGGGAGTCCAACAAGGAAGGCAATGTTTAAGGGCAACTGGCATGGATGCATAGCAGGTAGAACCTGCCTGACTAACCTTGTTTCTTTTTACAACCAGGTCACAAAATGCTTTTATGTAGGAATCGAGGTGGATCTCATCTACTTGGATTTTAAAGCCTTTGATACAGTATTTCATTATATTTGTATAAACTGAGTGACTGTGACGTAGATGATTACATGGTCAGCTGGGTGTTGAATTGCCTTAGGGGTCTCACCCAGAGAGTGGTGGTGGATGGGTTGAAATCAACCTGGAATGATGTTGACAGTAGAGTCCCACAGGGCTCAGTCCTTGGACCAATGCTGTTCAGTGTCTTCATCAGTGATTTGGCTGAGGGTGTGGAAAGCACTCTGTCCAAATTTGTAGATGATACCAAATTATAGGGTAAAGTTAACAAACCAGAGGGTAGAGAATGAATCTAGGCATATCTGGATAGGTTGGAAGGGTAGGCAGAACAGAATAGAATGCAGTTCAGTAAAGACAAATGCAAGGTACTGCACCTAGGGAGAAGGCATCACCAGCATGCTTACAGGCTGGAACTTCTCAGCAGCACAGCAGCAGAAAGGGATCTTGGAGTCACTGTTGACTCCAACATTAACATGACTCATCAACGTGGTGAAGTGATCAGTAAAGCTAACCTCATTTTATCATGCAATAGCAGGTGCAAGACAAACGGGTTCAAGGAGTTGATACTTCCCCTTTATGCAGCGTTGGTCAGGCCACAGTTTGAGTACTGTGTCCAGTTTTGGGCACGACAGTTCAAGAAAGATGTGGACAACCTTGAGAGGGTACGGAGGAGGGCCACTCATATGGTTAGGGGCATGCAGGCAAAGCCCTATGAGGAGAGATTGAGGGCCTTGGTTCTCTTCAGCCTCCACAAAAGAAAGCTGAGAGGTGACCTTGTGGCTGCCCACAAATTCATTCGGGGGGACAGCAGGTGATAGGAGATGCTCTGTTTACCAGGGCACCCTTTGGAGTAACTAGGAACAGCGGCCACAAACTGATGGAGAGCAGATTTAGGTTAGACATCAGGAAGAATTTCTTTATGGTAAGGGTTGCCAAATCTGGAATGGGCTTCCAAGGAAGGTGGTGCTCTCCCTTACATTGTGGGTCTTTAAGAGGAAGCTAGACATACACCTGGCTGGGGTCATCTGACCCCAATGCTCTTTCCTGCCCAGGGCAGGGGGTTGGATTTGAGGATCTGCAAAGGTCTTTTCTGACCCAAACATCTATGAATATGTAAACCATTATCTGAAGCAGCCCAATAGGCTGTAAAGACCCTATGAAATGCAACACTAGCCTAAGGGTTCTTTGAGCTTGCTATACCTTCTCCCAGTTCAGTGTGCCACTTGCTGAATGCCTTTACCTATATTCTTAGGCAGCTTAAGGTCTCTTTTTTGCTACTCAGGAGAGGTGCCTTAGGCTCAGAACCATTCCATATTTTGTTTGAATCTGTTGTTCTCAGGGACCAGGAGCACAACTCACAGTGTGACACCTAGAAGGGATTGTGGATGTGAGGTTTTCGTTCAGACTGCCTATTCAGTGTACACTTTTTAGTTGAGCTATAATCCTAACCTTAAGACAAACTCCATGCTAAAACTTATTAAAGTAAAATGGTTCTTGTCATAATGAAAACCCTAAAAACTAAAATATGATTTTATGTATACAGCATGCGTTACTACTGAAGACAGAAATGGATCAGCACTATTGTACAATATGCTGTTTTACAAAATATGAATAATTACGATCAGTTTTAATAAATAGCTTTTCCTGATTTGCACTTCTTGGCTTTGGCTGGAGTCCCAAGCAGCAGTCCAGTAAGAGAGAGAAAATGTGTCTGGAGGAGAGCGGCACAAATATATATCAGGAAGCATAAACCCATGCAAAACTCCCCTGGCTTCACATTTTGTTACAAAAATAAAAGTAATCCTAATAACCTCTCAAAGCATTCAGTAATTTTTAAAGTCAACTAGAAATATTTTTTGATCCAATTTGTAGTGAATTTCAGTGGTAGTGTAAACCCAAGCTCCTCTTTGAATTTATGGGAAACCAAAACACAGAGCAAAACTGATGTGGTACCAATTCACATGAACTAGAAGCATAGAAAAGATTAAGTAAAACCCACATGTGGTGTATATTAGGGCTGTGCAAAACTTCAGGTGGTGATTCAATTCAGAGGAGATTTGGCCCGATTTGGTGGCCAAATCTCTGAATCCTAATTGAATCAGGGGACCAGTTTAAAGGTCCAAAGCGATTCAAAGCTCTCCGAATCTTCGGAAAAGATTCGGAGAGCTTTGATGATTTGGGCAGTCCCGCGTGGCTGCAGCAAGGAGCTGCAACTGACTCCAGGCTGGCAAGTACTAGGGGTGCAGAAGGGAGGACTGGGGGAGGGTGTGGTGGGGCACAAGTCCCCTGACTACCCCTGTCACTCCCCCAGCCCCCCTGTGGGTGCCCCCACCCAGGACAGCTTTAAGGCCCTTTAAGGAAAAAAAAAAAAAGCTGAGAAAAACCTCAGGACTTTGGTGGGGTCATGACTTATGGGGGGGGTCATGCAGAGCCTGCCATGTGGCACAGAGCAGTGGGGAGCAGCAAGGATCATCCCCTGGCTGGCAGGAGCACTGAGTCCTGGGATTTTTTCAGGTTTTTTTTTCCTTAACAGGCTGGAGCTGGCCTGTGTGGGGCGCCCATGGGGGAGCAAGGTAGGGTCAGGGGCTCATGCAGAGCCCCCTCATGCAATATGGGGCAGTGGGGGGGGGGCAGCAAGAAACACTCCCCAGCCGAGCAGCACCCGGTGACCCGGGGGGGGGATTGTTTTGTTTTTTGGGGGTTTTTTTTACAAGTACCAGGAACTGGGGCAGCCACTCCTGAGCTGGGAGAGGGGTGTGGGATGGGCCTGGCCTGGCTGATTCAGAGATTTGGCTGCTCCCGAATCTTCAAATCAGATTTAGCCAAATCAAATCAGGGCAGTGATTTGAATTACCAAATCAAATCACTGTCCCTTGAATCGGCTGAATCCAAATCCAAAGCAAATACTAGCTGCTTTGCACTGGCTTAGTGTATATTACTATGGTTTTTGGAGAGTGTTGGGGACAAGTCATGCATATTAGGGCTGTGCAAAACTTACAAAACTAACTGGCAGATGAATGGACTGAGTATCAATGCTGATTGCTCTTAAAATGGACACATATGGTTTATAGCATAAGGAACAGGAGACTGTCCAGATGTGCAAAGGCACATTTAGGTTGTGTAGGCAGTGTAATTATATCTATATATATATATATGATCCCAGAAAGCAAGTATTTTCACTTTACCTGTTATTTAAATAGCAGCAAATCATAAAATGCAGTTGAAGCTTGCTTCTCAAGCTTGGTAGTCGCAGGATTTCCTGTTCCTGTTCTCTAGTGACTACTTCTGAGAGATGTTCCAAGCTTTCTTATACGCTTCTCTCAGCTACCAGGATCCATGTGTTGCCATGGGGTGGTAAAATCCTATATCCTTTTTCTGGGCTCTAGCACTTCTATTTAAGGTAAGTAGAAGAGTATGACTGCATTCTTAAGTGTTATAAAACCCTTGCTTGTAATCAAAGTAAAGAAATTCCTGTGGAGCCTATGGCAAGTTCCTGTTCTGGAAAACTTGCAGTGCTATTGTCCATGCATTTGGGTATCTTTAATAGCTAAACAGAAGACATGAGGAGTATTAAAACAACCCTTTCATGTACATTAATATTTTAACTTTTTAAAAAAGAAAACGAATAATTGACCACGCTGTCCATTTAATTGGAAAGAGAATTATTTCATTTGTTATTTCTTTTCAGTTAATTCTGCTGTACCGTATTAGTAAATGAAATAAATTCTTCTAGATATAATATAGGCAGGCAAGGTTCATAGTCCTTACACCAACATGGCTACAACCAACAATGCTGCTTCTAGACACAGTATTTTCTGTGTTGTAGGGAACTGTATTACTGGAATTTTGTGAAAATGTAAGAGCATGCTTTTATGTAAGATTTTTTCCCCCTGTAGGTGCATTTTTGCATATTATATCATATGCTCTGATAGTAGATAACCCAAGGGTCAGACAAAACCCCAGCTGATTTAATTCACAAAGTTTTTTAAATATAAAATCAAATGTGACCTACATTAGGCCTGAGATGTGTCAAGTTGTTTCAGTGAATTAATGTTGGACTGTAACATGAATGTCATATTCCAAATAAAGATAAATATATTCCAGAAAAAAAGCTAACTTGCTCATTTTGATTTGGAAAAATAGCTTTGTTTAGCAACTGAATGCCAAGCTTTTGGGGATGAGCAACAGCATACAGTTTTGGTGTCAGAATGCCTTTACTAATTGCTCATGTTCCCTAGGAAAGAAGTACAATACATCAGTATAGGTGCATTGCAAGAGAATAAAGATTAATGGGATACTACTACACCATATCTATTACAAGCTGAAAGTTGACTTTAGTTGTTGCTTGTTTATATAATGAGATACATATGCATGTTTTACCACAGAGGGTAAACAAGAAGGGGTGCATTTTGTTTATGGAATTTGAAGTCTTTCTCCATCTGCAATGCATTTTTCCTTCTAAGTTAAATGGCTGGACTTAGTTTCTACAGAATCCTAGCTGTCTTTCATCATTTGAAAATACCACTAACATTCACAGTAGTCAACCAGTTAGCACATTGTGAGCACAGAAAGAAATGACAATTTTTTTGCCTGATCTGGCCACAGAGGGTGGTCTAGCCATAACCAAACACAAGTGCATGGCTGCAGACAGCTTCATTGCATGAGGGGGTGAGATGACGATGTTTTGAAACAAAACATCTTCTCTAACTTCTGCCTGTGCTGCCTGCCAGCTTTTTGCTATTTTCAGAATGGGAGGGGGGAAAGGCAGCAGAAGGAGTTTGGGTTTTTTTAGCCCCCAGTGTAGAGTGAGGTGTGTGTATTGGAGCCCTCCCCCCCAAGGTAAGGGGGGATCCAATTCACCCACCCTCCAGCACGAGTTGGGCAACCCCTAGAATGAGCTCCCTATGCTCCCTTTCTACCCTTCCCATTTAGAAAGAGGGACAGGCTGGGAGAGAGGAGGAACAGTTGCTAGGGGAAACTGGCTGCAGGCTGGGATCAACAGTGAACTTCTGTTTGGTCCAAGGCAGTGTATAGGCGATGTGTAGGAGGGGCACAGGGGGGCATGTGTCCTCCATGAGATTGGCCTTCACCGGCCAGGAAGTAGGGGCACTGAGAGAAGTGCTGGCTGCTGCGTCCCCTGAGATTGATGCCAGCCAGGGAGTGGGGGCACTGAGAGAAACACCAGTGGCACTTCTTTTTTTGCTGCCAGCGCTTCCAGGGTCAGCAATCAGCTGCTGGGGGAGCCCCCCCCAACCTCTGGTCAGCGATCAGCTGCTGTGGGACCCCCCCACCAGTTGCCGATTGGCCACTGGTATTCTCCCTTCCCCCCCCCATGGGCGGAGTTCCCAAACTCTGAAAAATTGTGCACCACCAATTTAAAATGATACAACCTTAAGTACCACAGGAAATTTTTCATTTCAACCTTCAGTGCCACCATCAAATTTTTGTCATATACAGTAATTATAATAAATTTGTTAATGTGTACTACTGAAAGGCTGTCTGCATACCACAGATTGGGACCTGCTGGTCCAGGGGATCATTGTAACTTAGAATGCTTCCTGCAAAGCATTCATAGTTGCAATGGCGAGCTGCAATTCTGTGTGAGCCCTGTATTTATATAAGCAAAATAAGCAACCACTATCCTGATGTTTAGAAACTTTAAGCATGTATAGTTTTTATTTATCTCTGTGAAAGTGTAGACATTAAGTACTGCTGAGAATCAGTACCTATGTCTAGTTCAAGACACCTACCACCTCTCCCACCACTATCCAAGTGAACAGAAAACAGATGAGTAGGATTATGTGATTAACTTTTGTGTTGTGTGCTTCTTAATTCTTGAGTATTTAAGTTGGCTAAGAAGTGACTATTGTGTACTCAGTTGTTATAACAGGAGGGTGAAATGTGTGTCCTTTGTCTACAGGGCCTTAACTATTTTAGAAAGTATTATAGGTCATACTTGTCACCAAACACAACAGATAACATAGGACTTCAATCCAAACTTATTTTTTAAACAATTTTCTCTACATGCTGAATATCAGTATCCTACTCGATTACCATATGGAGAGAGATAAGCTCTTGTGAACCAATGTTAACAAATCTGTAGCATTTCAAAATAATACACTGGATGTTATTTATTCCATTGTACAACAGTACTGGCATTTGTTTCCTATATTACAAAACAATAATTGAGAAATGGCTGAACCACATTTTTGCTGTTATACACTAGGTGAAAACCCCATAAGAAATCGATGCTTGAGGATTTATCTGTGTAGCGCATATCACTGGATAGAGACAGATGCTGTCCCTGCATGACCATCATCCTGTACATTAGAGAAAAGGGAGCAGACTATCAGGTGGTGTTCATTTAATGCAAGGTGTAGACTTGGTGGCTTTTTGCACAGCAGTTTTCAGTAGCGCCTAAAACCTTAAATACAAAACCCTGAAACCTTTTAAACTACACAGGTATGTCATATTTACACCTATCCTGCTGCCTGGCTTTAAGGCCAGTTCTAATGGAGGTTGATTAGTAAAAGACTTTATGGAGCTGTCATTTGTTCCACTTAGACCACTGCACTCCAGTTGTTTCCACCTTGCACACCTGCTTCTTCTTAGTACCAGTGTCCTGGATATTCCCTGCTCCTGGAGGAATCCTCCAGTCTCTAGGTAGTTCTGTTTTGTGGCATATTTGTGGTGTTCCAGAACTGGCTAAGGGCTGGCCCAAAGCATTTATTTCAAACCTCAGTTGAGAGATTCTTCTCAGTGAGCTTAATTAGGCTTCTGCATAAATCATTTGAATGCTGCTGAAATTCCACAGCAGGTGTGGCTTTTGTGAGGGTTCACACAGTGTGTTTAATTTTTACCAATGGGTCCATAAAACTGACAGTTTTTCAGCTCTGATCTGCTGTCTGCAGAGGAGGATCTGGGTCTCTGCAGTTTAGGTTAATGAGGTCATTTGCAGTTAGTTAAGGAAAAATGAAATGCTTCTGCTTCCTCTTTTAAGGCCTGCTGAAAGGTGCTAGCACAGGGTCAGTAACATAGGGACTTGTCTAAATGATCTTTTAGTCTTTGTGTATGGTAGAAAAGAGAGGTGAAAGCCATTTCTTTTTATGTCTAAGCAGCTGGGATTCTCCAGTCATTGAGTACCTCTTAACCTTTTTTCTGAACACACAGGCTTAGCCTTGTAAAAGTAACATTGACAAAATAATTCACTATGAATTACATTTGTCTCAACAATTGTCTCTCTTAATCGAATCACCCCATTAGGAAATAAGAAAAGAATTAATGCTGAAATATAATGGTATTCCACAGAGGCTACTCTAAAGTCCTGTAAAGTTTAATAGAGAATGATAATCATTCTGTAAGTTTCTTGAGTCATCATTTATAACCCCTATCAGTTTTATACTTCTCTATCAAACAATGTCCAACCATTTCATAAGAGAATATTTGTGAAAGCTTCAATTATATAAACAGTTCTTTTTAACTTACCTCCGTCTCAAGGACTGTTACTAGCAGAAATCTCAGAATCATACATAATCCTCCAAACATATCTTTTATAGAAAATAAACTTGCAACAACTTGCAGTTTGCAAAGGGATCACTTAGTAGAAGTCAAATTGAGTTAAACTGAAGAACCCTGTCTTCTGTTACTATGTCCTCTTTCCCTTACAGCACATATTACCCCATAGTCTTTGCCAGTTGCAGGGCTAAAAGGTATCTTTCTTACTTTGTTAAGCCTCAGATATTTTTCTAAAAACCTGTCATCACTGTATATGTTGGTTCAGTTTCATTGATGTTAAAAATACCAGGAGTGCTGCTGCAAGTATTTTTAATGCCATCTCAATTATAGACCTCTGTGAGTGGGATTACAAATTATATTGCTAAAAAAAAGGAGCAGTAGCTGGCAGCCCACTCACACTGCAGTTCCTGATATTACTGAAACAGCCTCAGCAACAGTCACGTGTGCATGCATGCACGCACTTTATTTATTTATTATATTTATTTATTTCAAAGTTGCCTTTTTTGTAGACAGGAATGTAGTCAACATTTATTGTGTTGAAGAGTGCAAGGCAACTGAAACTAGTGCCAACATAAAGAGAAATAAAAGGATTGCCATTATTTGAATTCTTGGACAAGTTTAAACTTTTTGGACAATTCTACTGGTTTTTCACTTCACCAATCTGAATGAAGGTTTGGGATTTTCTAGTACTTGAATTTGAAGAAAAACCTTTCTACTGACTAGAATATTCCTTATCATATGTATGGGAAATAGGCCTCAAAAGTTTTGTGCATTGAATATACTGTGTCAGCAGCAGGTTTGGAGGACGTATGTGTTAAACCAGTGAGGAAATTAAAATTAGACTGAACTCCTCTTGCAGCACAAATATTCTGGTAGGAAACTAGCTATTTTATTTCAGGTGCTTTGTAAGATACGTTACCTCGTGATCTGATAATACTGTTAACTTTTTTCTCTGAATATATAAAAAATCAAAACCCATTAACAAAGTCTGTGCACAAATGGAAAAGGAAGTTTCAGATGCTTTTTTTATGATTGAGTGCACCTTTGTTGCAGTTTTTTAAAAAAGGAAGGCACAGAAAGACAGTCTTCCTTTCAGGGACCCAACTTAATACAGGTGATGGTGGGGGTGATGTACAAAAATATGTCTTAAATTCCCAAACAATAATCCTTATTTTCCAGAACTGAGTGCTTTTAAAAGACAGCTCTTTGTGCTTAGCACTTTTCAATATCTTTATTTAGGGTAGAGGTCAACAACCTATGGCCCATAGGCTGGATCTGGCTCAAAGTGGGATTATATTCAGCCTGTGGAGGTCCATTCTGGTCTGTGTTTTTATAATGGACTCGCTGATCCCCAGCCATTGAATTTGATCTGCAGTTTCCTAATGGAGTGCTGATTGCCTACCTTTGATTTAGGGGACTACTTTTAATATTCTTGTCCTGTACATCTCTTTATATTTATATAATCCACATGAAGATTGGAGCTCAGTGCCTCTTAAACATTAATTTATTCTCACAATGTGTCTGCAAAATAGTAAGTAATACCTTATTTTAGAGAGGTCAAGGACATATTCCAAAGCCCAATGAAATCAATAAAGGCTTTGTGCTAATGTGAATTTTATTTGTGTAAATTACCTGCCAAGGTTGGCATGTTTATATCCAATCAATTTTAATTTCCCCAGGCCGCACCAAGGCCCCTGCCCCGCCGGAGCTTAGCAACAGGTTTGCACCTCTTGCAGCCCCAGCAGAGCCCACGCAGTTGCCAGCTCCCGCAGGCAACCCAGGCTTGACCGCAGCTACTGGCCCTGCTCTCCCCAAGACAAAGCGTAAGGTGTTTGTTGTGGGAGACTCCATCCTGCGGGGCACTGAGGGGGCAATCTGCCGCCCCGACCCCTTAGCCCGGGAAGTCTGCTGCTTCCCGGGGGCCCGCATCTGAGACATTGCGGAGAGGATCCCGCAGCTCCTCCGGCCCACAGACCACTACCCATTGCTCCTTATTCATGTGGGCACCAATGACACGGCTCGGAGCACCCCCAGCCAGGTCATTAGGTGCTACAGGGAGTTGGGAGCGGGGCTTAGGGGTCTGGGAGCTCAGGTGGTGTTTTTATTGATCCTCCCAGTCTCGGGCTATGGGCTGAGGAGGGAGAGGAGGATCCACGCGGTGAACCAAAGACTGTGGCGCTGGTGTTATTGGGATGGCTTTGGCTTCCATGACCACAGCCCGCTCTTTGGAGAGAGAGGCAGCGAGCTGCTGGGAAGAGATGGCCTCCACCTCTCTCCCCTGGGGAGGAGGCTCTTCTCAGCCAGGCTGGCTGATCTGCTCCACCGGGCTTTAAACTAAGCCCGCTGGGGGATGGGGGGACTACTGCCCCTGCTGGCCCGCTGCACGGCCCTTGCAAAGCCAGCGGGCCAAGGCACTTAAGGGGGCACTTAAGGGAGCCCACCCCTGCCCCAGCCCTGGCACAATCTGTGGGCAAGGCAAGAGCCCCCAAGGGCACACTTGCCTGCCTGTACACTAATGCCAGGAGCCTGGGCAACAAGCAGGACGAGCTCGTCCTCCTGCTCAGTGCAAAGAAATATGATGTCATTGGGATAACGGAGACCTGGTGGGACTCCACCCATGACTGGACCATGGGTATAGAGGGCTATACCCTATACAGGAGGGATCGTGTTGACAAAAGGGGCGGGGATGTAGCTCTCTATGTACATGTCCCTGCAAGCTGATGTTGGCGACCGGCATGGACAGCTAGAGACCCTCTGGGTAAAAATTCATGGGGAATTCGGCACAGGGGACACAACGGTGGGAGTCTACTACAGACCTCCCACTCAAAGTCCCGAGCTTGACCAGGAGTTCGCCCGGGAACTGACTGAGGCCGCTTGCTCCAGGACCTTGGTTGTCATGGGTGACTTCAATTACCCGGACATCTCGTGGGAAGATCACTCAGCTAAATCTGAGCGGGCGCAAAGTTTTCTCTCCTGCGTGGATGACCTCTACCTGACTCAAGAAGTCTATGGGCCAACGAGAGGCAAAGCGCTGCTTGACCTGGTACTAGCTACGGGGGACGACCTAATCGACGACCTAGTGATTGATGGGAAGTTGGGTGACAGCGACCACGAGCTGATCACCTTCACCATCCGCCGTAAAGCTGGCAAGTCAGTCAGCAACACAGAAGTCCTTGACTTCAGAAAAGCCGACTTTGACAAGCTCAAGAGGCTAGTCAGTCAGGCCCTCAGGGACCATGACCCCAGGGAGATGGGAATTCAAGAAGAGTGGTTGCTTCTCAAGGAAGCGATCCTCAGTGCACAAGCTAAATATATTCCAACACGGAGGAAAGGCAGCAAGAAGGCACAGCAGCCCCCCGGCTCTCCAGAGACCTAGCGGACCTACTGTGGCTAAAAAGGAAAGCCTACAAAGGATGGAGGACAGGATTCACCTCCAAGGAAGATTACTCCGCGCTGGTCCGGTCCTGCAGGGACCAAACCAGGAAAGCCAAGGCTGCAACTGAACTCCAACTAGCTTCAGGCATCAAGGAGAACAAAAAGTCCTTTTTCAGATATGTGGGGAGCCGGAGGAAAAGCAAGGGCAATGTTGGACCCCTGCTGAACCAGATGGGGCAACTGACAACTGATGCCCAGGAAAAAGCCAACCTATTAAATAGGTACTTTGCGTGAGTCTTTCATCAGTCACACGGGATGCCCATGCCTTCTATGGGACAGGGAAATCTGGGTGAGGGGGATCCCCTACCCTCCATCAATGCTGACCTCATGAAGGAACACCTTGAGAAGCTGGATACCTTCAAGTCAGCTGGCCCTGACAACCTGCACCCCAGGGTACTCAAGGAGCTGGCGAGCGTCATAGCCCAGCTATGGCACGGATCTTTGAAAACTCCTGGCACTCTGGTGTAGTGCCCAAAGACTGGAAGAAGGCCAGTGTGGTGCCGATCTTCAAGAAAGGGAGGAGAGTGGATCCGGCTAACTACAGGCCCATTAGCCTGACTTCTATCCTGGGGAAGATCTTAGAAAAGTTTATTAAGGAGGCCACATTCTAAGGGACAGCCAGCACGGGTTTGTTGCGGGTAGGTCTTGTTTGACCAATCTCATTTCCTTCTATGACCAGATGACCTATCACCTGGACAATGGAGAAGAGATTGATGTCATATATCTTGACTTCAAAAAAGCTTTTGATCTGGTATCCCATGATCACCTCTTGGCCAAACTGGCCAGTTGTGGCCTTGGCTCCGCCACGATCCACTGGCTGGGAAATTGGCTTCGTGGTCCGACCCAGAGGGTTGTGATTGATGGCAGTCACTCATCATGGTGCCCTGTGACCAGTGGGGTCCCTCAAGGCTCTGTCCTGGGACCCATACTGTTCAACATCTTCATTAACGATGTGGACATTGGAGTTAGGAGTGGAGTGGCCAAGTTCGCCGATGACACCAAACTTTGGGGCAAAGCATCCACGCCAGAAGATAGGCGGGTGATCCAGGCTGACCTGGACAAGCTCAGCAAATGGGCAGACGAGAACCTGATGGTGTTTAACACCGAAAAATGCAAGGTTCTCCACCTTGGGAGGAAAAACCTGCAGCACCCTTATAGGCTCGGCAGTGCTACGTTGGTTAGCACTACAGAAGAAAAAGACTTGGGGGTCATCATTGACCACAAGATGAACATCAGCCTCCAATGCGATGCTGCGGCTATTAAAGCGACCAAAATGCTGGTGTGCATCCATAGATGCTTCTCGAGCAAATCCCAGGACGTCATTCTCCCCTTGTACTCGGCCTTGGTGAGGCCGCAGCTGGAGTACTGCGTCCAGTTTTGGGCTCCACAATTCAAAAAGGATGTGGAGAAGCTTGAGAGAGTCCAGAGGAGAGCCACGCGCATGATCAGAGGTCAGGAAAACAGATCTTACGATGACAGGCTGAGAGCCATGGGACTCTTTAGCCTGGAAAAGCGCAGGCTCAGGGGTGATCTGATGGCCACCTATAAATTTATCAAGGGTGACCACCAGGATCTGGGGGAACGTTTGTTCACCAGAGCGTCCCAAGGGATGACGAGGTCGAACGGTCACAAACTCCTGCAAGACCGTTTCAGGCTGGACATAAGGAAGAATTTCTTTACTGTCCGAGCCCCCAAGGTCTGGAACAGTCTGCCAGCGGAGGTGGTTCAAGCACCTACATTGAACCCCTTCAAGAGTAAATTGGATACTTATCTTGCTGGGATCCTATGACCCCAGCTGACTTCCTGCCCTTTGGGCAGGGGATGGACTCGACGATCTCCCGAGGTCCCTTCCAGCCCTAATGTCTATGAAATCTATGAAATCTATGTAACACAGTGTAACAGGGCTCTCACTTCCAGGGGTGGCCGTAGCACCCCTGGAGTCCCCTCAGCTCTTATCCACTCCGCTCTCTTTGGGCGGTCTCCCCTTCTTTCTCCCACCACGCTTGGATGCATCTCACTTTTAGATAAGGGGATGCTGCCGTAGGACTTCCCAAACCTGATCTAATTCTCATGGCCATCATGCCCATGGTCATTGACTTAAGGGCTAATTGTGTGATGGTCCATCCCTACACCATGCCCCATGCCTCACAGGGGTTATCACTTACTGATGTTCATTCACCACACTTGGCCCCTCTTTGAACTCTCAGCCACTCTGGTCCCACACTCAGCCACTCTATTGGCTCCTGGACCATTTGGTCCCAAACTCAACCCCCCTCTGGGCTCCCAGGCCCCCTGGTCTCTCACACTCAGCCCTTTTCTGGGCTCCCTAGGGACGTCTTCCATACATTAGTCCCTTCCCCAACCTTCAGAGCTTACTCCCAGCTCAGCTTTCAGGTAAGAGCCCTGCTGCAGGCCTGTTGCCAGGAGCTCCTCTTCCTGTGGCTCCCAGGGCTGGACTGTCTGACCAGCTTAAGCCTGGCCACTTTCTAGTCAAGTGACTCCCCAATCAGCACCTGCTTTTCAAGCAGCCTCATCTCTTAAGGTGGCAGGTGTATGCCAGGTGCCCTGTCACGCAGAGGTTCAGCGTGCATCTTATAAATCTACCTGAAACAATAAAGCCAACTATTTATAACACTGTTTTAGAGAAAGGGCATATGGAAGATATGAATGTAGTGCACATAAATCTTATTAGCCTATTTTAATCCACTAACATGAATGTAAATTGAACATGCTTATTTTATGTTACTGACCTGGAATTTAGAAACTCTGAAGACCCCGTGATCCAGTTTATTTTAGTTAATTTTTTTCTTAGGATCCATTTTCTGCCAGTGCACTGTACTTGAAACCTCATTGAAGGGATTTCTACTATGCCAATTAAAAAAAAAAAAAGCAAGGATTTTATTGGTCCTGCCCTCATTAAAATAGAGATTACCACCAAATTTACTTCATCTTCCTAACATAATCTGTTGTTCAAAAAAGCTTATCTGAGGCACTGAGCAGTATTTTAATTATGTTTTAGATTGATTGCATTTGGAACCACACATTTCCTAGGGCAAAAAAATCCACTAAATCATCTGGTTCAAACTTCTTGTCTGTGTTATTTTTAAAATATTCACAGACTGGCTAAACACATTCCAGTTAGCCTTTAAGTGAATTTCTTACAATTCCTGTTGTCTCTCAACCACACTGAAACCTATTAGAAACAACAGTAACTGCTTTTGTGATGTGCAAAGTCATTCAATTTATAAAAACAGCCATCAAGGATGATACTTACTTACTTACAAGGATGGTGCATACCCCAAATAGGCTATGTTACCTTGGGCAATCAGCTTATAACTTCTGAACTTCAGTATCTATATCTGTTCAGTCTAATAATAAAATTATCTAGTTAGCAGGGACCAACTGAACAGTGGTGGAAACTGCTGAAATTAATCTTCACTGGAAAATTACTGTGACCGCCGAGTTTCTAACACCCTGTCACATGCAGCCTTGGTCCAAATGATGGGTGACATACGTTTTACAGGCTCCCATGATTGGCTACTCCTGTTCACTCCAGGAGTAGCCTTCCCCTATCTCGCCTGCCATGACTTTGAATGTTCCCATGGTCCCTCTGCGGCCCACGGTCTGCCCGATGGTCACTCACAGGACTCCACCACACCTACACCCTGACCTCATGCCACCTTAATGGCTCCCTCTGTGTTCTTGGCCATGTCGCCTCGCTCCTATGGCTGTGGTGCCTCTTGGATTTCTTCTTACCTGGTGTACTAGTCCTGGAGCCTGATCCTCTTACCCCTTTGTGGTTCTTCTATGATTGGAGGCCCTGATCATGGAACCCATACTCGTCCAAAACAAATTCCTGCCCTTGGGCTCAAGTCACTGCATGACATCCTATGAGCTATGCTCCTTAGTCCTATCTCTCAACCCCTTTACCTAGGGAAACAAAAGAAAGAATACAAAAGAAAACACAAGACACTTCATCTGCTGCTTTGCTGGGAATTAGGATAGTCCCCTTCCCTGATTCCTCACAGCAGGGGGTATTAGTAGCCTAGTTCCCCTATAGTAGGGCTAGGGGGTACCCCCTCCCACTTGAATAATACTAGTATCCTCCTGTTTGGGTCATCCGCTTCACCTTTTCAGCTCCTTTCACGAGCCCTGGTCCCACCTCACTTTGCTTCCTCCTGGAGCGTCCCCTTCCAAGTGCTCCATAGTTCCTTTACATAGGGTTGGTCACTCTTTATATCTGGTGAAGGTGCCCCACTTGTCCAAAGCCCTCCCTGGGGCTCTTGCTGGGACTTTTCTGATGGGGCCACCTCCTCCTCCTTCCAACCGTTCCCAATACTTCCACCTGCTGTATTGTGGGTCCTCACTGCTGCTGCTGTCGTTGCAGATTGCAGGGGCTGCTTCTGACTCGCTTCCAGCACTGGTGGCCTGACCCCTGCCACTGCTGCTGAACCTAGGACCAGGAGCCTCTTCTGACTCCTTGTCTAACACTCCTCCCCTCCTGAGGGGTTCCTGGAGTGGGTCCTGAGGCCACACATTCCTCTGGTCCATTCTACCCTCTCCGCTCCTTCCATCATCCACCATTTTATTCTTGCCGGCCAGTGATTGCTGGTGATGTCACCGGCTGGCCTCAGCTGAATAAAGGCATGTCTAACGAGCCGCACAGGCTTCTCCTCTTGTTCCTGCTGTGCTGCAGCTCCTGCTTCAAGTAAGTGTTTTTTTCTTACCTTAATTTTTTTGTTTGTCCCCTCTCTCTCCTGTTCTCTCCTGGGACAATTACATTTTCAGTTAAACATTCTTTTAACTGAAAATGTAATTTTCCAGTGAAGATGCCACACACTGCTACTTTGCAGCCATGAAATTTTATTAACCTCTGGAAGTCAAAAATACCAGCACCAAAAAAAGGAGTGTGGTGCATGTGGCAGGACCCCAGGTAAGGCTGCCGGGATCAGCCTCCCCTAACCCTTTCTTGATTAACTCGTTGTGTGCCAGAGCATGCATGGCATTGGTGTTCCCTGGGGACAAGTAGCAGCAGCACAATGTGTGTTGTTGCTACCTGTTCCTGGGGAAACAAACAGCCGCACTCATCTAGATGTGGCCAACATGTCTAAATTGCTTCAAAAATCTGGCCCACAGAGGCTTTCCATTGACTTACATGGGATATAGATAGTTGCCTTACTCTCTCTGGGTTTCAGTTTCTCTTTTATAAAATGGCAATAAAATGTACCTACTTCAGAATGATATTGTGAGGATAAATCAGTTCCTGTTTATGAGGCTTCCTCTACATGTTACAGGTATTGCACAATTAATTTGTTAATTGTGCAGTTACGTGGAGACCAGTTACATGTACAAAGCAGTTATCACACAATGAGAAGCTATGAAGTTAGACCTAAAAAAACTGTGAGATTAGTGGTGTGATTTTTCAAAAGTAGCAAATCCCCATTTCCTATTGAAAGTAGTTTAAGTTTCTAGGCACTCAGTGCTTGAAAACAAGATATGTTTAGGCATGCAAATAAGTATTTAGGAGTTTAACTCTGGGGTTTCCTCTGGAAATCATGGCCTTAATCTGAACACACAAAGGGACATATGTGCCTTATTCCAGTCTATTGTTTAAATTACAGGAGCAGAACAGTTTTGGAAGGACAAAGTAGGGAGAGAAAGAAGGTTCATACAGAAGAAAAGAAAACTAGTAAAAGAAGAAAGAACATTCATTTGTAACAGTCCCCATCTCCTCTCTCTTCCTGTTCTCTCCTTTAGTGCTTACTGTATCCTTTCACTGGGGGGCTGAGGGGCAGGATGAAAGTCTTGAGAAGATGAGGGTTCAAAATGAATGTAAATGCCAAATGGTAGGAACACCCATGGAAGTTGTAAAACGTACATCAGTGTAAGATATTGATACTGTCATGTCTATTGGCACACTCTTAACAAACAACAATGGTTTCAAAATGATTGAAGCATCTAATGCTAGCAAATGGATAGAGAATCTCTTTCTGGTATAGGTCAGGTAAGCATCCTAGCCTAGGAAGCCTATAAGCCTGACCTAATAAATGTGGTGAAAATGGTTAAACTGAGACTTTAAATACACTTTGGTACTACATTCAGTACAGTTTAGCACAGTAGTTTAGCACCAAGAGGAAATCTAGATAGAGAAATACATTTGTAATTTTTTTCAGTGCCTCTAGGCTATGTTTTTGGGCGTAATACCCATGAGATATTCTGGATGGGCTGGTAGATGCTTGCTAATTAGATTTTTCTAGATTCCAAAGCCTTGTTTATATGCATAAGGATATGCTAGCTCAAAATCTGTCCATGGAATCTATTCCAGTAAGGATTCCCATTGACTCCATATCCTGGCTGGTAGGCACTTGTATTAAACTGGTGTCTTAATTTTGAAATGTTTTAACAATATTCTGGGGGGAAAAGATCTTCCTAAGTAGGCTTTTTAATACACTATTGTTTATTCTTATTCTCCTTTTTGTGGAAGTACCAACCCTTTACATTTAAAACAATACGCCAGATCTTATACCATCTATTAGGCACCTAACTAGAGGTAGGAGCCTGAAGCTGTAAATAGGCATCGCATTTGATGTGAGCCTGATTACCTCAAGATTTAACCCAGATCAGAACAGGTTCAGCATGGTCATTTACACACATTGCCGTTTCAAGCTTCATTGCTGCTTCTCCGCTAGTAGATGGCCAGCAAGAGTACACAGCCTGGCTGGCTTCTCCTAGAAATGACCTGTTTAACCTTACCAACTATGGCAGTGTGGTCAGTCCGTGCAAGCTGCAACCCAGTAAAGCCCCTTTTGACTTGGGCTATAGTAATCAAAGATCCCAGGGAAACCTTGTCAGCCCAGCACACTACCATGGTAAATTTAAAAGGCATGGAAAGTGCCGAGGGAAAGAGCTGCCAGAGCAGCTTCACTCCACAGGTGTTAATTATCCTCTCTCCGTCTTGATGTTGTGCTTATCAAGCTAACATTTATTACAACATTTTTGCTGTTTTCTAGCTGGTCCCAATCTCTCTCTCTCTCTCTCTCTTGATATACACCCACTCATGGAGACTAGTCTTAAGCAGCAGCTGGGTTTTAGCTTCAGTTAAGTAGGAAAGAGAGAATGGGTAAGCTGAAGATAAGGCTCTGTCCCTGCTCTGTGTAGCTCTAACTCTGGGGGGGAAAGAACCTTTTTTTCCTTCATTCTGCCTTTCAAAATCAAAATGTGTATCATATTTCAGGGTGTGTTATATGCAATAAAATATGGTATGTACCTAAATTCATTTCAGTCCCATTGCTAAATGTAAAAGTTACATAATATATGAGCTACCATTTACTGGATCAAACCATAGGCCCATCTTGCTCAGTATCTTGGCAGAAAGTGGACACTGAAAGGGAGAGTGAACAGGATATGACCAGGGCTTTTTCCACTGTTTCACTCTCACTTGCCGCCTCTAGTATTTAAGTTCTAGGAAGTGCTGATTCAGAGGCAGTTTTCTTAACTCCCATACTCAACAGCTATGTGCAAGTTGCACATTCTTATTTCATATATTTCATTGAATGTGTTGTGAGTTACAGTATGTTCTGTACTGCATTATTTCCCAAATTTTAGGGTTTATGCCCCACCTCACCACCCATACCCCCTCCAGCTGTTGATTCTCACCAATTGCCTACCACCAGTGCTGCCACAGCTGCTTCCCCCACTGCCACTTTCTGCCACTACCACTCTCCCTGCTATAAAGTACCATGGCCCCTGCAAAAGGGGGAACACCCCCCATGGTTTGGAAAATGCTGCCATGCAAACAACTCCCAACTTTTCTTAATAAATTACAGAGGACTTTTTTGAAGTATGCATGATCTAAACTGATCTGTTTCTGAAAAATAAAAATGATTTTATGATGATTATTAATAATAGTTATATTTTGTGTAGCACTGGAAAGGTTATAGCATTTTTCATAGAAAAAAAATTCATACCCATGCCACTACCTTCCTGTACATTCCTCACACAATTTTTTCCACCTGCTAATGCATTCTCTGTAATCTAGGTACTGTGACCACATTTTGTAATGTTATACTGAGAAAAATGCAAAGATTATTTAAAAAGAAATGATTTATAAAGTTTACAGTGTCTTTAATACTGAATTTCCATGGATCTTTTGCATTTGTATATAGACATTCACTTTGTTTTTCCAAAGACCTGGTAGGAAAAAGAAAAAAACAAACCCAGATAGTAACATCTGAGAACAATATTACAGCATATTGATATATGACTGAAAAGCCATTCAAAATTAATCCTGTTCCAGTCACAGTACTTTTGTGTATATCTTTTATCTATTTGTTAATCTGCCTGTGTTGAACTGCCCCAAACTTTTCTTCAATTTTCATATTCATAAAGTGAAACTCACTTGATATTACTGAGTTTCACATGGTTTGGCATTGAAATTGTATATTACTTCATACCAGAGTAAATTTGTGTCTGTCTCTGGTTTCCTGAAGCCTGAGAGGAGGTCAGGGTTTTGTGTGAAAACCTGAAATCAGGTGTTTCAAAAGCTAGCCTCTTCTCATGTGCTTTTTTTGATTTGATGCATTGAATCTGGCAGTCTTTTTCTATGTCTACGATATTTTATATTACGGTTTAGAAACGTCTTATACATTCTAACCTAAAGGTGAAGCACTGATCTAATACAAATTACCATTGTCTTCAGTGATGTTGCTTTGTGGTGGGAGACAGCCAAATTGGGATTAATTAAATGTGATGGGAGTGTACAATGCATATATTTTCTTTAGCGTCTTGTGTGTAATTTTTAGATATTCTGAGAAACAGAAGGGCAAAGAATGGCAAAGCTGTGTATAGATGCATGCACACTCATTTAACTCAATTTCTCTCTCTCTCATTTTTTTATCTGTAGGCTATTGAGTATCCCTATTGACTTATCTTCCCAACTAATGCTCCCATCCTCAATTTACCAAAAATGATACAATCCATTCTGAGGTCTGAGACAAAAAAAACAGTAAAATGTCTAAAAATTCGAAACACATTAAGTGTGTTCCGATAAAGGCTGAACTCATGGTTCCCTTAACTGCTGTGAACCTGTGACTCTAGTCTAGTCTTCAGATTCAGCTGATCCCTAAATGTTCAATGCCTACTTTTCAAAATAGCAAATGTGCATCATTTTTACAGACAGGTTTAGAAATGGACTCCGCCCATATCTCAGCAATCCAAGCATTCTAGCTCCATCAAGCTAAAATCTGTAGGGCATCTGAGAGCCAAGCTTTTTCATGTAGACTGATAGAAAAGATAATGTTAAAAGATGTGAACCCCACTTAGGGCTTTCATTCTGGGAACCGGTCTGAAACTTGCTTTCCTTTCTCTTTCATTAAAACAAAACTGAAATTGAATAATTGTATTGTATTAAGGGCCCAATTTGGATCCCAGTTTGCAATCCTATTGATTTCAGCAAGGATAGAATAGGGTTCTGAGTTCATGTAATTTTCATTCACTTCAGTGGTTATATCAGGCCTCTAGTGCCCCACATTTTAATTAGCTTCTGATCCAGAGTAAAATGTATTCAATCAAATTGTTTATGAAGAGGTTGAATTATGTTTAAGCTATATGCCAACAGTTAAATTACAGGTAGCTTTAGTGTTTGATGGCAAGGTTAAGGGTGTAATACAATAGAAATGTTTTTGCAAATGTACTGTATATCCTCCCACACAGCTGTTTTCCAAAGAAGATGGGTTCTACTCTGGCCTTGTGTTTTTTTTTTCTTCAAGTTTTAACACCCACTTATGTTAATGAGTTATATGGACATTTTTGTTAGGCCTGGAATAAAAGAAGAAGAAGAAATGAAAACAAACTGAAAATGACTGGAGTTCATTAAGTGTGGTGAGAAAAGAATAATTTAACAGGCACTTCAGCTTAAAATATGTCTCTAAGTTGAAGGCAAATAAATATTTCACCTGAGAAGTTTTTAAAGACTTATGCAGACTTATCTAGAATTACATATACATTATATATAATGTTTTATAAAGGAGAAAGGCATTTTGGTGGTTGCCCATTTTAGGAACCTCTGACATAGTTCTCATATAATTTAACTCTTCCTCCTTTTAGGCAATACACTTTGAGTCCTTTCTGATTTCAGTCATACCAGTGTAAATACTGAATAAGTCCATTTATACACAGTAACAGGGAACCATAAGTTGGGCATAGAGATCACTATTCAAGATATTGTCCTAAATATTTCCAGAGTGGAGTCTGAGATAAATGAAGATGTATTCATGGGAAAACTCCCATTAAGTTTGAATCCCTGATATCTATTGAACAGTAGGTTAAACTCCCACTCATATACTAACAGCACATACAGGCATACCTCGCTTTATTGCGCTTCGCAGATATTGCACTTTTACAAATTGAAGGTTTATGGCAACCCTGCGTCGAGCAAGTCTATTGGTGCCATTTTTCCATCGGCGCCATTTGGCTCAGATGACAGTTAGCATTTTTTAGCAATAAAGTATTTTTTTAATTAAGGTATGTACATTGTTTTTTAGACATAATGCTATTGCACACTTAATAGACTACAGTATAGTGTAAACATAACTTTTATATGCACTGGGAAACCAAACAATTTGTGTGACTTGCTTTAATGCGGTGGTCTGGAACCAAACCCGCAATATCTCCGAGGTATGCCTGTACAGATATTTGCTTTCCCAGGAGAAACTGGCCACCTGGGAGTGATTTAACTCTCATTGTTCCCAGGTTATTTTTTTCCAGGAGCAGCATTTTTTACTGTGGGAGAAAAAACTTTAATATCTGTATGTTTGTGGTCTCTTGTGGGAGAGCAGTGACTCTCCCAGGAAGCACTGAATGTCTGTATAAGGCCTAAGGGAATATTTTGTTGTACATTCCTTTAAGTTGTAGGGTGGGCACAATACAGCCTGTAGGCTGGATCCAGCCCACTAGGCTATTTCATCTGGCCCACAGGCAGGTGTCCACCAACTATTCCTGGCTGCAGCTGCCCCATTGTGCACCCACTCTCACCAAGGCAACATGCTTTGCTCCCACCCTCATGTGGGATGAGCCCCAGCCCCAACACAACTATCAGGCAGGGCTGCTGCTAATGCTGCCAGGCAAACTGCTCAGCTCCCCTGGTTCCTTCTCGTATCCCTGTTGCAGCATTCTGGACAACAGGTAGGGAAGTGCCAGTGGGTGGGGAGAAGCTGAAGCTGGGTGGGAGCATAGATTGTGGAGCTTGGTGTCCCTTCCCAGTGGGGAAGGGTCAGCTCAGTTGCATCACATGGGGCTTCCAGTGGCTCACATACAGCCCCTGAGACTCACATGCCACTGGAGGGAAGCCCCACATGATGCAGCTGGTGACCTTTGCCACTTCCTGCCACCACACGCAGGATTCCACTGGAAGTGGCAGAGAACCCCACACAGTGGAGCTAGGCTGGCTTGGCCCAGCTCTCTGATTCCCAGCAGAGTCTGGATGCTCCGTAGAGCATCAGGGAGTGGGACCAGGCCAGCAGCTCTATCGCACAGGGCTCCCACCTTGACATTTGCTGCTCTAGCCAGGTCCTGGGAGCCACAAGTGAGCTGCAGGGCCCCCCATGCTATGGAGGTAGGCCAGCCTGGCCCTGCTTCATGCTGCCACGTGCAGTTCCTGGATGTGGCTGAAGCTGTGTGCCACCAAAAGGCTCCACCCATATGGGCCATGAGCACCCAGAGGGCCCACCACCTGTGGCTGCTGCTGCAGGTGGTGGAGGCTGTATGACATAGGGAGGTATGTGGTGGAGGGTCCACATCCCCCCACACACTGCACCACATACACAGTGACACCCCTTCACAAACTCCACACCCCTACACATACCCCACCACACACACGCTCACCCTCCAATCATACCCCACATGCAATATACAAGGGTAAGACTTTATTTTAAGCTATTATGCAATCACCTCCATATAGGCTATGCAAATGCACACAAATCAGGACAAAAAGATTTTTTTGAAATCAAATTAAAATATGTTATAGTAGATGTTTGATATTTAGCATAAAAAAATTTTTCTGGTTCCAAGATGGCAACCTTCCCCCCACCCAAAAAGGAGTACTTCTAGCAAAGGTCAGGGGTTAAGGGCAGGACTTCCACTCCCAAGGTGATGACCAGGAGGTGGAGCACCTGTCAAGGGATGTGGCTATCCTTGCAGCCCTCAACAGCTCACCAAAACTAATTAAGTAGCCTTTCATCTGAAATAATTGCCCATTCCTGTTGTACAGTCTTTATGGGCTATCAAAAATCATGATTCAAATTGCTGGTTTAACTCAAAAACTACAAGTAACATTTTTCCTATGAATTGCACTTTACCACTATCATCTTCTCTTTATAGCTGAGTGCAGATGGTAAGCTGGTATGTGTCAAGGTCAGTTGTAAAATAAACTCACTGTAATGCAACAGGTATCGGTTGTTTAATCATTGGGAACTGTTAGCATCAAATATTAACAGGAGCAATAAAACCTTTTGCCTTCACTTTTTCATAGATTTCATAGATTTCATAGACATTAGGGCTGGAAGGGACCTCGGGAGATCATCGAGTCCAGCCCCCTGCCCAAAGGGCAGGAAGTCAGCTGGGGTCATAGGATCCCAGCAAGATAAGTATCCAATTTACTCTTGAAGGTGTTCAATGTAGGTGCTTGAACCACCTCTGCTGGCAGACTGTTCCAGACCTTGGGGGCTCGGACAGTATAGAAATTCTTCCTTATGTCCAGCTTGAAACGGTCTTGCAGGAGTTTGTGACCGTTTGACCTCGTCATCCCTTGGGGCGCTCTGGTGAATGAATGTGGTTTCAGGGATTTTTAACTTGATTTTTCTATACATCAAACAACTGACTGATTGTCACTGACAAACGGTATCTACAATATTCCTTTTCCTTTTTTAAGTTTGCAAAGCTAGAAATGTAGTATTGGAGGTTCTCAATGGAATTAAATATTAAAGTACCCTGAAGCTACTTTTAGTGCTGGAAAGTAAGAAAATGGAGATAAGTAAGAAAAAAAACAACCAGGCTCAGCATGTAAATTTACATTTTCAAGTAATAGGATTTGGCCAGGAACCAGATTTTTATTTCTTACCTTTAGTGTTTAATGTAGCAAGAATGTGCCAGGAAGTATTAGATTTTTATAGCAGTGCGACACACTGGAAACAAATAGAGTTTAACTCGGCAAACTCCCAATATTGGGTTTCTGGACTTTTCTTGAATAGTAGTCAGGTGGCTAACAATTGGTACCTAGATTGCATTTGTTGCTTCTTTAAAACTTATATTGAATCTGCTGCACTCTCATTCATTAATGTCCTTCAGCTATATACATAGAGCCAAATTATGTGGGAGTTCTAGCCTGCTTTTCCTGTACAAGCTGGGCAAGGGTTTTGTGATCTCCTATTGAGTTGACAGCCTCACTGTTGGAATCCATGAGTGTTTGAAGGCAAGTTATGTTAGTATTTAAATACCATAGATACAAACTTTCAGGGAGAAACATACGGTCTTACTCTCTCAGCACGTTTTCTCTTCCCTCTTTAGTTCCTTTAACATTTCTGTAGCTAAAATAATGTTCTTCTTCCACTACTCTGATTGCACCCTAGATCTTCACAACTGTCTTTTCTGCCTTTATTTCTCTTTCTGCATGAAGTTTGAACTCTTCAAGCTGATGTTAAAAGCCCTAGACATGTATCTAAATTCCATTTTTCATCTCTTTGTCGCACACCCTACAAGCTCTATCACTCTTTGGGTCCTGTTATCCCTTTTGGTGTCCTTCTTACTCTCCAGTTTATACTTTTTTTCTCCTGCTTTTTTGTTCTTTCTGTGTGCTGCAAAGCTATATTCTTCTCTCTTACTGGTTTTCCACTGACTTCTCTTTTTGCCTGCTATATTCTTCTCCATTTGCTCTAATTCAGTTGATTCAGTGCCTTGAGTACAATGCCAAGAGCACTGTACACAATGAACTAACCTAGATTAAAAGAATTAGAACCTATGACTCACTCCGTGTAGAATGTAAATCATATTTGTGTGTGTGTGTGTTAACACTTGTGCTTCCATTGTGCTGTTTCCTATATCTCTTTGTCATCTTGATGTTCTTGCAGTAATTTGGAAAGTAAGCCCTTCAGGACAGGATCATCTTTAAAATTTTTAAATCACGTGAAGTGATGACATTGTATTGGTGTTTGTTAATGACAGTGAAGTGTCAAAATATTTAGTGAGTACTTGGAGCATCTATTTTTAAGCATAATTAAGTGTCAGACAATTTTGATTGAGAAAATAATTGTATGCCAGTGACAAAACTGAGCAGACACACCAAATTAGTGTCACATAGTTGCTGCTTGTGAAACAACTGGCCACATTCTGATCAGGCTTTCTTTGCAGTCATTCTAGAAATTGTCCAGGTTTACACTAGTACAGAGTTAATGCTATCCTAACATTTTTAGATACTAGTTGTAACTGTTCATCTACCCATGCACTCATACATTTTGCAATACTAGAGAATAAGTTGAAAGCTAAATTGAAAAGCTATATGTTTGTAGGCTTGTATTCTTTTGTCCTCTATTCAGTATTATATTATGTTGTATTAATGACTGATCTTATTGATTTTTTTTATTATTATTATTATTACTATTTTGTATTTTGTGGGGGAAACAAACGGAAAAATTGGAAGTGGAAAAGCTTTGAAACGGAGTTTTATGATGAGAGTGGACAGGTTAAAAAAAGTGAGAGTTATTTTTATCCAATAGAAGACACTCTGACAGTTCTACTTTTCATTCAGACCTTTTATCTGGGCATTTAGCTGGGATTTTTCTCACCGTTGTACTTGGTGACTGCTGCATTGCCCATGGCACAGAGAAAGAGACTGACATTTTGTATAGGCTGGTAAAAGTGTACCTTCCAATCTCTTCTGGTTAAGAAATTAGATAATATTTTGGCTGTGGGATTTATCTGAAATCGACTAATGAATATATAATATGAAAAAAAAATCAGTCTTCAGCCACACACTGCATCTGAACTCCAATATTTTACTCTATTTGCATAACTATACATAAGATTTCCCAAGGAAGTCACTAGAAAAGCTCTGCATGGATGGCCCATATAATTATGAAGTTCAGACCGTAGGGGAAAAAAAATCTTAATTTCTAGTAATGAACAAAACTAATTCTTGCTCTGGAAGAGAACACCAAAATAAGTACTACTAAATAATACTCTGATTAGACAGATGACCTAAATTTATTGTTGTGGTACGTTGTTATTTCAGAAGATTTTTTCTTAATACTTTTTAATTCAGTTGTACCTACTTGCTTAGTCTTTCTGGAATCTACAGTTAGTTTGTTATTGTTAGGATATCAGCTAGTGTTAAACTTAGTGTTAAACATTTTGTACAAATATAAGTAGGTACTTATCAATATATTTTGCAAATTTTTATTTTTATTTTTTTGGCCAAAAAATCAGTGCATTATGCTGCCTTTGAGGAAGCACAGTTGTTCTTCATTCTAGAAAGCATACTGTCTTTCTACAAGTAATGAGCCATAGCTTGTGACAATTTATTGGTGCTCTGGGTATTTCTCCATTTGTGCACTGTGAGGGTTCAGCTCAGTGGTTAAGACATTTCTAATAGCCAAGATCAGAAATGGATGGAGAGCAATTGACACGCTGTTCCTCATTTTTTTTTCCTATATGTTCTCAGTTGGAGATTTCTGATGGAAATTCTTTAAATAATGTACTCTTCTATAACTCATATCTGTGCCTATATGCTTTCCAAAGTTGTCCTGACATTTCCTCACACAAGTAGTCAGTAATTAGCAACACCCATTCTGACAGTGGTAGCCATGTTTTGTGATATGATGCCTTTTGACATTTGGAGTCATTTCTGCTACCAGATAACTGACTATGAGAGGAGATTAAAAAAAACACCAGAAAAAAAAAAAGAACATGGACACCCCTTTCTCACCATAGTTGTCTTTTTTTTGTAGTATAGTACTCAGAACTTCCTGGGAAACATGTTGTTAAAGATTTTCCTCCTGGGTGTAGTTCTGTATCTTTTTTACTAAGGCCTGTGTAACTTGCTTATTTCCTAACATGATTAGACCATTTCCTTACACAAAACACATAGCAGTTTTGGAAAACTCTGGTGGAACTTATTGTGACATCTTTCATCTTCTCTACAAATTGATATTATAGGAACCAGAAACTGAGATGAAGAAAGGAATTTTGAATCTCAAATGGGAATGGATAAAGCTGAGAGTTTTGTTCTCTGAAAGATGTTTTCTTTACTGTTCTTCATCACAGCCCAGCTCCTCTTCTAACCCCCAGTATTTAACTGAGGCAGAAATTAGACAATATCCCCTGAAAAATTAGGATGCTCTATTATTTCATATGGGTACCCTTCTCTTGGCATGTTTTTTTTCCTCCAGGATGCTTAAGATAATATCAGCTGATTCAGCAAAAAATAATATATTGATCCAAATGTGAACTGGGCCTTGCCTATTGTTTTGTTTTGATTTTCATTTGCCAGTTATTGTTAATTAGATTATTCGAAGTACCTTATTTATCTGAATACAAGTGACCCTAACTGTAAGGCAACCCCCCAATAATTAGAAAATGTATAAATTTATTATAATGTTACATGTATGGAATCTAATTATTGGAAGATCATCTTAAATTTATCATCCCACACCCACTACTGTAGGGGTGGAGGGAGAGGTGATGAAGAAGGAAGTAATGGGACAGGCAGTGGGGAACAGATAGTGGCAAAAGGCAGTGGAGAGGGCACTTGGTAGGGCAGACAGGGAGCAGTAATGAAGCAGGTAGTGGGGGCTGATGGGAGGCAAGGGGTAGGGAAAGGCAGTGTGGAGTCAGTGGGGCAAGCAGTGAGAAAGGTTGGCAGCTTGCCCCTCCCTTGCCTTCCATTGTGCCTACCTCTCCCCCCACAGCATTAGACTGCCCCGATTCCCCTTCCCCTGTTCCCCCCTGCTACTCGCTCCATGCCACTTCTGTTCTACACCCCCCCTCACAGCTTCAGGTCTCTGCCTCCCCTTTCTCCAGTCTCCCTCCCCCCCACAAATCTTTCCCTACCACCTGCCTTTCTACACCCCACTTTACCTTTGACCCATGCCAGCAGGTACTGTCCCTGCTGTAGCCGGGGCCTGGAGCATGGCTCCATCCCAAGCCCATAGCAGTGCCATGGAGCCAGCACTGGTGCTTTAGTCAAGCCCCATAACAGCAGCAGCATGGACCCAGCCCTGCTCCTGTGGGGCTCTATTGCAGCAGCAGTGCTGGCTCTGTGCCTCTGCTGTGTTGATGGGCTGTAGCCATGCTCTGTGCCCCAAGCTGCAGCAGGGATGGAGCCTGCTGCCACAAAGCAAAAGTAAGGACTGTGGCAGAGCAGGGGAAATGAAGGATAAACAAAATCAGGGGAATGGGGAGATTGGGAGCTGTAAGGGAGAAGTGGCTGGGCATGCAGAGGCAGCAGGGGGATCAGGCAGCAGCTCCAGCTCCATCTCCAGGGTTGGGGCTGGAGCACAGCAGCTGTCAGTGCCCTTTCCTCCCACCCTCCCAGCCTCAAGCTCAATTGTAAGGTGCGGGGCTTTTTTCTCCATTTTACAGAGCAGTGGAGGGGAGAAACCTCATCTTCTTATCAAGTAAATATGGTATTTAAAATATTTAGCTAGCTTGTTTGTATGAAATTTCCAGCATTATTTCCATGCAGGAGAGGTCTGCTTAATGATGGGTTGTTGATCGCTATTAAACTATAATGTCTTTTGAAGTTCATCTAATATTAGTTGTTACCTCAATTAATATTCCAAGAGATGAGCTTGAATGAAATCTCTAGAACTGAATGCCTAAGAATTTTGAGATAATTCATAATTAGACGTTGCTTATCTTACCTGATTCTAATGTGCTTTCTTCTCATCAATGCATTTAAGAAAGTAATTTGATTATTTTTAAGGCAAGGCATTTGGTAAGTAAATTGTCGGGACCTATGTATTATCAAGTTAACAGAATCTTTACAAGGATATCATAATCGTCCTTTCAATCTCTGCCACTGACTTTTGATTTATGTGCCTCAAATTCAGAACTGTCCGACTTACCTTTTAAGACCTGAGCAACTTAGCTTGCCCTGTATCTCATCTCTTGTACTACCTTGTGTTCTCACCTTTGCACTTCCTTGGTCTCCTGTTTCACAGACTATTCCACTACCTTTTTCTGCTGTTATGTTCAGAATGTTTTCCATGATCTCTTGTGCCACAAAAGCTCACTTTGCTTCAAAGCCCTAAATATCCTTGCTAGTTTTAACAGGCCATCAAATACTGACCAATGTTCTTACCCTCCTGCTTGCCTCTACCTTACAAAATTATTTATGTTTATAAATTATGAAATAGTTCCTCAGTGGGTATAAACCAATTTAGTTCCATTGACTTCACATTACGCCAGCTGAAAATCTGGCCTTATGTAATGTAAAAAAAAAAAAAAAAAAAAGAGGATGAAGGATATGGTTCTAATTACTCCAAAGTCCATTTATGTTGCTTTGGTAAATGAAATTAATCCAATAGAAAGGGAACAAAAAGATGTAGCAAAAATAAATCTGATTATTTTTTGGTTGCAGCCCTTATTCTTTCTATAACACTCCTACTGACCTCTTTTCATCCTTTGCTATTTTATCTGTGTTTTAAGATAGCAGAATTTCCTAAGTAAGGATATTGTTTGTTTTTAATATGACGTGTACCTCTGGCACAGTGCAAATAACAAATAGTCATGCCTTTGGTAAACTCTCCATTTTGTAAAGGACAAAATTCAGCCAATTTCATTTTCCTACAAAAGCAGCGGGTGGCATAGAAAGTTGAGTGGAAGCTGTTGCTTTTCTGTGCCTTTTACAAGATGAGTGAAACAAAATTTCACATAGTGTAAAATGAAAAGCCAGTGTTAGTTTGCTCTCTACTTGAGCCAGTTGCTTATAGTGGTTGGCCCAGGTCATGTGAGTGATGTAAATTAAAATTCAGAGTTCAGGAGATATCATGAAAATGGAAATTGCCATTGTTTCAATTTACTACTTGAAAGATCACAAGTCCTCGTGGGCCTTGTGTGGAATCTGTGTGTTAATCTGATAGAAAATTATTTTCTGTATTTGTTCTGTTTTCTCTTTCTCTTTCTGCAAAGCTGCAGTGCAGAATGGTGATCTTTAGAATTATCAATCTGTAAAAACAATCAGTAGTAAGGTTCATATTATACAGACATACCCCAGTCTGAGTTGTGAATAATTTCTTCTGTTTAGTGAAATGTAGTTAGCTGTACTAGTCTCAAATCAGGTAGAATATGGGATAGATTTGTACCTTTTAGACTAACAAAATCAAAGAGCTGTAGCATAAGTTTTCATGAGCCTGAGTTCACATCACTTAAACAAAGTTTTCTTTTGTTCAAAAATCTAACATACATGTGCAATTTTTCTTCTAACTTTTGAGAGAAAAAGCAGATGTGTGGTAGAGACAAGTAAAAATCAACACGTGTGATTTCTGAAAAATTTCCTTTCATCGGGTATATACTTTGAAGAGGCAATGAAGAAAAGCTAAAGCATTCCACTGATATCACATTTTAAGTAGGAGAGCGAAGATAGATTTTATTTATACACATTATCTGTTTCTAACCATCTACTGAGACAGTGTTAAACATATACCCATTTCTGGCCCTGTATGCATTTGCCATTTGTTTTTAAGTATAATTATAGTAGAATTCCATGTGAAATTAATGCCCCACTTGTCTCGCACTGATTAGCACAAATTAAATTTAATGGTAATCAACCTCAGCATTTAACGTGGGATATGGAAATCTGCGATTTCCACTGATTGCAGTAAAATTATAGTTATGCTATTTGTGCAATACCTGAATAACAGTAAAATATTTTTGCTGCTGTTATTAGTAAAGTATACTTTTACAGTTAGGCAGCACCTTTCAGGCTAGAAAGTGACAAAGTATTTCACAAAGCACTTAACAATATGCTTTATTTTGAGCAGTTAAGTACCTGAAGTCAATAAAGCATGCTGGATTTGGGCATGAATGCATAAAATATAAGCATCATTGCAAACCAGACATTTCTGAATGTAACACATTTATTTGCATACACCACATGCATATGGGGTATGTCACCATGAGATGCTAAATCCACAGTAGACTAATTCTACTGCGTATTAGCACACCATGGCAAAAGCTGTGCTGTTGCACTAATGTACAATAAAATTAGTCTGATGTGCATTAGTGTCACTAAAAAAGCATTTGCTGGTGCTACTGTATAGTAGCACCAGTTAATGACCATTCAGTTAGTACCTGTTATTACAGGTATTAAACTTAATGATCAGTACCTAAGGTGTATTAATGCATGTGTACATGTGCACATTTCCCCCAAAAATTTACCTTCTGAAAGTGGGGGTGTGCATCTTAAGCAAGGAAACTGATTTCTACACCAGAACTGAAGCATAGGGATGCTATAATGGCTGACTGCCAGGGCTTTCCTTCTCTCCCAGGCACAGAGGGAGGGACTGAATGCACTCTCAGCATCACAGCTGGTTTTAACCCTCTCATAGCCCCTACTGAACTAACAGTAGCTTTTGGCTGCTCAGCTAATTTGACAGTGGCTGAAAGAGCATTAAAACTATAACATCTGACTGAGCAATGATGACTAAGATTCAGTTATGTGGTCAGAATTTAGACACGTTTTATTTGGGGATGTGTGGTATGCGAGAAATTATGGTATATATTTTTGTATAGTGGTTGCCTGGCTGAGACACCACCTAAGCAATGTTTGCATCTCAGAGATGCTGTATGTATCAGTATATCTTTGCCAAATTATTTGGGGATGAAAGCATGTATATGAACATAAGATGAATGTCATTAATATCTGTGGTATTTTTATTTACTTGAAACTACTGACATCACTCACATGACTTGAGCCAACCACTAGAAGCAACTGGCTCGAGTAGAGAACAAGCTAGCACTGGCTTTTCATTTTAGACTGTGAAATTTTGTTTCACTCATCTTGTAACAGGCACAGAAAAGCAATAGCTTCCACTAAACTTTCTATGCCACCTGCTGCTTTTGTAGGAAACTGAAATTGGCTGAATGTTGTCCTTTTACAAGATGAATGTCATTAATATCTTTGGTAAAATATTTTAGTGTCATGATATTGAAGCATTTTCAAACTACTGTATTTCTCTTGCATATGGAGCCATACCAGTACTGCCAGGGTTAGTTTCTCCCTGTGCCCACCTTGAGCTGAAGAAATATCTTCTTCTCTCCTATGGAGAAGGGGGCCCAAACTTCGCCAGGCTCTGATACATTATGCAACCTGTTACCTCTGTGTCCGCTCAGTTTCTTCTGAGGCCAAGTTTCAGGTTTCTTTCTCTCCAAGATGTTTAATAGTGTTTATCCCTAATGTAATATGCACCATAATCAAGGAATATAATCAGACATTTTAAACAAAGTAGATTTAATAGAGACTATAAAGTATAAACACAAGTGCATCTCCAACTAAAATTGCAAAACATATCATAAGGTGACATGAATCTGAATGCAGAATGTCACCTCCATGCATTCAAAGCCCTTTCTGCCCTTGAATTGTTTCTTATATACTGTACCCAGACCATCTCAAGTGAGACAGAAGTCCAATATGTCTGTGATCTTCAGGATGTTACAGTAAGAACTTTTAATGAGCTTCAATTGTTTTTCCTCATACCTGAGAACTGAGACCAAGATTTGACCCAAAATTAAAAATCAGGTGAATATGTGGAAGAGCGGGGAAAATGGTGTTTTCAACTCTAATTGGAACAGGAAGTTTTTTGGTGTACCACAATACTGTGTATTTTGGGGAAGTTGTTAATACAGCCAATAGATGTTAAGAGACATTTTGCAGATGGGTTAAGTGCCTTGTACCTTTTAGATTAGCTGAAGACCCAACAACATCTCTAATACTCGTATAGATTTTTAGCTTACTGTGGTAATATCTTTGTCACTGATGACTTTTTTTTTTTTTTATTTCCTTCAAAATACCAAACTTTTTTTCCTTACATTTGATAGTAACTATTATCCCAATGGAGGAACCTTCTGGGTTTTAAAATAAGCAGCTTTTTTAAATACCAAAACAACAACAAAAGCCAGTATGGCTAAGGGTTTGCTGCAAAAAAAATAAAGGACTATAAAAATGTAATGTAGCATATAATTACATTCAGTTTATAACATTCAGAAAACCATCTAGAAAGCTGAAGTATAAAAGAAGTGAGTGAAAACTGGAGAGAAATAAAAAAAAGATATTAATGAATGAAGAACACTTATCAAGAAAAAAATCAACAAAAGGTAATGATGATAACCTACACTTATACAACACCTTTCATTCCCAGAGCATCTAAAGCACTTTACAAACAGTGGTCAACTATTCATTTACTTCTAAAATTCAGGAATGTCTAGGGTGAAAAGTGGCAGCCTTATACACTTTCAAAAGTTTTATATCACCGCTATTTTCTTTTTAAATTCTAATGAAAACAGTCTTTGTCTGAAGATAAACAGTCTTCTAGAACACGTTCTACCCACAAATTGCTACACTATTAGCTGAAAAGATGCAGGTGGCTAGCTCATTTTTTCATCACTGCTTTGTGAATATGTTTCCCAGAAATCATCAAAATGTAGGAAGAGAGGAAACCTTGAGAGTTCAACCCCTTGCACTGAGGCTGGAGCAAATAAACATAGACTATTCTGCCTTAACTTATTCTTGGAAGACCTCAGAAGAAGATTAGCAGTGTCCCTTGTACAACTTTTCAAGTATTTTACCACCCTTACTATTTAGAAAGGTTTTCCTAATATTTAACTCAAATCTTTCTTGTTTTACATTAATCAATTTTTCTTGAACCTCCCTGACTGTTGATGGAGAACAATTGATCAATGTCTCCTGCACAGTGACATTTTATGTATTGAAAGATTGTTTTATTTTCCCTGGGGGTGTCTACACATTCATTGATGCACAGTGTTTACTGCACATTTAATTTAGTACTTGTATAGTCAAGTACTAAATAAATGTGCAGTATCTGGAGTTATTCTATGGTAGTGCCGGCAAATGCATTTTTAGTGATGCTATTGCCTAATAATACTGCACAGCACTGTTTGTGCTGTGATGCGCTACTGCACACTATTATTAGACTACTGCACAGTCAGTGTCTCATGTAAACACACCCCTGAGTCTTTTCTTTTCTGAACTAAACAAACTCAGTTCCCTCAACATTTCCTTAAAGGTTATTTTTCTAACCCTATTGACCTATGAAGGAAGGTTGTAGGTATCCTTACTAAATTATCTATATAAATAATGAATATACTTGAGATATTACAAACTTCTTTTATTTAGGAATGCTTATATCCTCTTACAATGTCAGAGCCTATCATCTAGCATATTGGGTCCAAAATTAAATCAGAAAAAATACTTGCTCTGGATAAAACTAGACCTCTATGGGAATTTGGTTCATGACCTTAATCGTTTATGAATACAATCTGGTAAAGGAACTGTTTTTCAAAAAATATGTGTATATATTTTAATAGAATGGTAACTGGTTGGTAGTACATAGAAATATATATCATCTTAGGAACAGAATAACAACAATTAGTTGAAATTATAGGCAAATTTGAAGCAGGCAGAATTCAAGTGTCTTGCATTTTTTTTTGCCAGACACCAAACTGGATAAAGTTTCAGAAATGTATGTGCGTGAAGGATATGGGAAACATCTTCAGACATATGTATTGATATATAGCTATATCAAACATATAGGTAGTGTTAAAGTGATATTGTTGCTGTGATGTTCCAGGAAATATGAAAAAAGCAAGAATTTTTTTTAGGTGGTGTCTTTTATTGGACCAACTGTATGTCTGGGATAGATATAGATAAGCTTTTTGATATCATAGTATCCGTCCTCAGATCTCTCATAATCTGAGGTGCTGTGATATCCTGTGAAGTGCTGCCTGCCCAAACCAGGCAGTTTGTCCAATAAAAGATACCACCCACAGGAAGTCTCATCTCTTGCATCAAATATATACACATTCTTCTGTTGATTTGGTTGTTATTGTTTTTGCTGAAGAATGTATCTCAGAATTATATGAGGCATAGAGATTGCCTACATATGGAGCTACCCAGAAATTATTCAGTAGCCTTTAAATATCTTTGAAAGTAGATTAAACTAACCAGAAATAAGGTATTCACTGGAATGTCAAATCATGCAAGAGTCAGGAATAACTTTTTTAATTATAAAATGAAAACTTACCTTTATCCAAGTTAACTTTCAAAAGCAGACAATCCCTCAGTAATTTGAATCTTCATTTTGGCAGAGATATCAACTTAAAACCTCAAGGGTTTTTTGTGGGAAATGATGAACAAATTAGAAACCAGTTAAAAGCTGAGCATCAAAGGAGACAGTGATTGCTGTTGCTTAGTTTCATAGTTAGTAGGGTTGGAAGGGACCTGAGCAGATGATCAAGTCCAACCCCCTGCCATGGCAGGAAAGAGTCCTGAGGTCAAACAACCCCAGCAAGGTGATCATCTAGCCTTGTCTTAAAGACCCCCGAAGTAGGAGCCAGCACCACTTCACTTAGAAGTTGGTTCCAGATCCTAGCTGCCCTGAGTGTGAAGTAGCGCCTCCTGATGTCTAATCTGAATTTACCCTCTGCCAGCTTGTGACCATTATTTCTGTCACTCCTGGTAGTGCTCAGGGAAACAGGGACTCCCCCAATGCCTGCTGGGCCCCTCTGACTAGTTTGTAACAGGCCACTAGATCCCGCCTCAGGCTTCTCTTGTGGAGGCTGAACAGGTTCAGGTCCTGTAGCCTCCCCTCATAGGGCCTGCCCTGCTGCCCCCTGATCATGCGAGTGGCCCTCCTCTGGACCCTCTCCATGTTGTCCACTCACTTCCCTCTTGAAGTGCGTTGCTCAGAACTGGACGCAGTACTCCAGCTGCGGCCTGACCAGTGCTGCATAGAGGGGGAGTATCGCCTCCTTGGACCTCCTTGAGATGCATCTGCAGATGCATGACAAGGTGCAGTTGGCCTTCCTGACTGCATCCCCACACTGCCGGCCCATGTTCATCTTGGCATCAATGACAACTCCAAGATCCTTTTCTGCCTCTGCACTGATGAGAAGGGAGTTTTCCAGCCTGTAGGTATGCTGCTGGTTCTTCCTCCCCAGGGGCATCTCACCTTGCACTTGTCAGTGTTGAATCCCACCCTATTCTTATCCGCCCACCCCTGTAACCTGTCTAGGTCTGATTGTAGCCTATTCCTTCCTTCTAACATGCCCATATCCCCCCACATCTTAGTGTCATCAGCAAACAAGGTACTTTTGAACAGGGTGCTTTTTACCCCCTCGTCCAAGTCACTGATGAAGATGTTGAACAGTGCGAGCCTGAGGACTCAGCCCTGGGGGACCCCACTGCCCACGTCTTTCCAGGTCGAAAATGACCCATCCACTACCACTCTCTGGGTGCGGCCCTCCAGCCAGTTGTCGACCCATTTGACTGTGTAGGTGTTGACACCACAGTCCCCAGTTTCTTAATGAGAACAGGGTGAGAGACAGTGTCAAAGGCCTTCCGAAAGTCCAGAAAGACTATGTCCACTGCTACCCCTGCATCTAAGGATTTTGTGACCTGGTCATAGAAGGCCACCAGGTTGGTTTGACAGGACCTGACTCTAATGAACCCATGTTGGTTGCCCCTAAGCTTAATCTCCCCTGCTGGCCCCTCATGGACATATGCCAGAATAATTATCTCAAAAAGCTTACCCAGGATCAAGGTAAGACTAACTGGCCTATAGTTTCCTGGGTCCTCCTTCCTTCCTTTTTTGAAGATGGGAAACACGCTGGCCCTCTTCCAGTCCTCTGGCACCACACCAGAGCACCACGAGTGCTCGTAAAGCCGTGCCAGGGGTCCCACAATGGCCTCAGCTAATTCCCTCAGTACTCTAGGGTGGAGATTGTCCAGACCAGCTGATTTGAATACGTCCAGTCCCTCCAGAAGTTCCATAACTAATTCCTCACTAACCCTTGGCTGAGGTGTGCCTCCCCTGGGGCCTGAGGGGGGCCTGGTGGGGGGGCTGATTTTGTCCCTGCTCAGGAAAATGAGGCTAGGGTAGCTTTGTCATCTGGTGTGATGACCAAATGTCCTAGCGTGTCTTGCAGAGGCCCCACGTTACCCAGTACCTTCTTTTTGCCCCCTATGTATTTAAAAAGGGACTTCTTGTTGTCCTTGACTGTACACATTTGGTGTCCATTTAAGCACTGGATAAGTTTTGAAATTATGAATGTTGTATCTTACATGTATCTGACTCTCACACTATTGACACATGCTAACAGTCAGAATCACAACTTCACTACAAGCAGATACAGGAGGAGAAAACAAGTGGGGAATTGAATCACACCTCCTGTTTTCTGTCTTGGCATCACACACATTTAGGCTTGCCAGAATTCAATTTTTATTTTTTATTATTTTTTAATAATTTTAATGGCTAAAATTGCTTTTGATTTTTATTGATTTTTGTTTTGTTTTGTTTTGTTTTGTTTTTTTCATCCACACAAATTTTCAGGATTGCATGAAATCAGGTGGGGAGGCAAATATTTTAGAAATGCCTATTCAAAGCTTTATAAGATCATGTTAAAATATAAACAGTAAATATGCATAAATCAATAAAGCATACCTGATCACATATGGGCTGGGCCAGGCTGGACTTGGCGGGAGTTTGGCCTCTGCCCTAATCACGTAGGAGCAGACTTGGTGGTTTGATGCCCAGAAAGACTGGGTGTGGGCAGAGCAAGTGGCCAGTGGCAAAAATTTTTTTTTACGTCCCCTTTCTATACATTGCAATGGTTACCAATGGAAATGTTTTTCTATTGATCTGTGAGTGTCACATGAAATAAACTTTTATTGGTGTTTACCAATGAAAATCAAATCCTGTCAAGCCTACATGTGTTTCTCAAAAAGAGCAAGAAAAAAAGTGTGCTTTGGTGTCTGTTTGTTTTTCTTTCCATGCCTGAATAGGAAATACGTTGGGAACTTTTGACAATCAAAATTGATATCAATCACTCTTAGTTACCTTTGATCATTATTCACTATGATCCAGATGATCCAATTCTGAGCTCTCTCAGGTTGATGTTGAGGGCCTGTGAAACAATGTGCTAACATGCTGGAAGAAAGCATACTGAATCTCTGAGGAATCAGTGTGGTGTTCTTTCTGTCTGACTGTCTGTCTTCATTAGCTATGTATATATGAAGGGCTGTGGTTAAAATAGAGATAATATAAGTCACCAACATAACATCTGCCTTTCCTGGCAAGAAAACCGAAAACCTGGAATGAAAATGTTTTGGAACTCAAGGGATTCATTTCAGAACAAGGTCAGTAATATAAAAGCAAATTACATGGACAAGTTTGAGCACTGTTTTTCATTAAAAATCAATGTCTAAGCTTACTGTTAGATGCATTATTATAACCATATGTTAGGGCTAAAGATAAACAAACTGCATTCAGAAGTTGTCATTTATTTTTAATGAAGGTTTTGCTATGATTTAATGAAGCATAGCACTTCTCCAGTTCATGAAGTGGAAGAGATTTTTGGTGCAGATGTGTTGACCATAGCAAATATATGGTACCTTTTTGCATTCATGCTGTCACTTTTACGGTGGCCATTAAGGTTTGCTGCAATATTGAAGAAGCATTGACTTCTGATTCAGCACCATGACTACTAGCATAATATGAAAAAAATAGACTCTCTATGGCAGCTCTAGCATTTCTTTTTACAGTACATTTACCTGTAGTTTCTTCAAAAAAGGCCAGATTGACAGACTGGTATTATTTTTAGTCAGGTATACCAACAGTGGAAAAATCTGGTACCAATAGATGATGTTAGCACCACACACTTTCTAAATAATCTTCATATATGCCTGGGTGGGATTTGGACTAGATTAGCATTTAACTATGAAACGGTCATTGCCAGACTCAGCCATTCAGTCCCTTTTTTCAGTGAATACTGGAAAATTAAACTTTGCAATATTATTGAAAGTCCATCTGTTTATGATCTGTTTTTACTGAAATTCATGGATTATACCTCACCTCAAATGTCATATAATATACTAGTCACCATTTTTCAAAAAGTATAGTGCAGAATTAGAGGTTTTAGAGAATGTCAGTAAAAATAATTAAAAACATGGTAAAACTGCCACATGAAGAGAAATTGAAAAGACTGGCAAGGTTTACCTACAATAGTGGTTGAATGAGAGAGAACAAGATAAAAGTATATAAAATCATAGATGGGTCTAAAGAAAGTAGGTCATTAGCTTCTGTTCTACCTGTCTCATTAGACATGAATGATGAGACATTCAATGGAATATAAAAAGAGGGAAATTCAAAACTAATGAAAGGAGATATGTTATCATGCAAGGTGTAGGTAAACTTTGTAACATTTTGCCCTGGAAGTCACTGAAATTGAGTTTAGTCAGATTCAAATAGAGATTAAACAATTATATAAACAACAAGTATATCCAACAAGCTGCCATAATTAACAGAAACACTATGCTAGAAGGAAAGATCAGGAATATAAATGCAGGTCACAGCTTTGAGAAATACCAATACTAAGGAGTATTTGAGCTTGTTGACTAGAATATGTCATGGTAGAAACTAAGGTGCAAAGTCCTTCTATCTTCCTTGCTTTTCATTAAACAGGGTATATACTGGGCCACAAATAAAAGATAGGAGAGAACCATTCCTGCTAAACCATTAGATCAATTCTGATTGCTCTTCTCTTAATGACTCTTTGTAATTGTGTTAGTCTGGAGTTATATTTTGAGTGTTGCATGTCACCAGCTGAGAAAATAACTCTGTTTATTGGTTGAACATGAAACAGGTTAATATGATCTGCAAGTACAATTTTCATACAGTATTATCCACTTTTGTATTGCACTACACTTGCCAAACAGATCAATTCTGCATGACACAATCTAATTAAATGAGTTGTCGGCCAGTGCTACAGTAAATATGTTTTGAACTAGTGTGTGACTGAAATCTAATATATTGGTGTTGCATAGTACTCTGGAACTCTTGGGAGAGGGCTCCCTCTACTAACTCTGATCTTCAAGGTCATCAGAAGAGCATACACATCTTGGCAATAATAAGACATATACACAGTCCCTTCTTTGCCAGTTTTTGCCACTCTTACTTATGTTGTACATTCACCACTGATTTCAAGGCAATTTCTCCAGAAATAAGAAATTAAAGTAAGGATTACAGAATCTGGTCCTGGATCTTTTCTCAAGAAAACATGAAACTTTTTTGTGTTCTAGGTGTGTCCAAGTGAAACACCCATTTTTTGCTATCTGTGTTTCATCCTTTTGTGCATCCAGTAAAAGATTAAAATACCCTGGCCAACTGCATGTTGCTTGCAATCTCAAGCATATGCGACGATTCTTAGGTTATTTTCTTACTGACCACTGAGAATATACACACATGCTTTGAGGTGATTACTTTTCTTTGACAAGCTGTTGTTTTCATCAAGATTAAGAACTTGTAAACTATGTCATCATTTCCATGTCTGCCTTTCCTAGATTTGTCACTTTCTTCTGAATATTAAAATCTGGCCTGGAAAAGGAGTGTTTAATTTCATTTTCAGATTAATCATAAACCTGAGCCTACAGCCTCCTCTGTCAGAACTGACAACTTGCAAGTTTTTTCATATCTAATATCCAAAGTCAAAAAATGAGTAATAGGCACAACTGGAAGGAACTGAACTAATTTTAAGCAAAGTACAGCTGTCATTGATTTTAGATATTATTTATTACACTTAGCTGTCTTTTTTCAAATGGGAAGTATATTAAGTATTTAGTTAGCACATTTTACAAACCAAAATAAGTAAAAGGTGCTATACAACATAGAGTCAATTATGTGAAATGTGTCAAAAGCACCTAAAAATGACTCAGGAGCCCAAGTCCCATGTACAAAAGTAATATATTATGCATACAGATACTCATTTCTAGTGGAAGAAATATTTTCAAGAAGAAAAATAGCTGTGAAACTGGACCATGCAGATGTTCCTCCAGTCCTGAAGCTAAAGAGTTTTAAAGACAAGGTCTCCAGCTAGAGGGCAATAGAGGAACTGCTCCTTAGGCTGTGTGCGTCCCCCACCCCCCACCTTAGGGGAGCCCATTAATCGACAGCTTGTCAAGTGGCACTTGGTAGCTGCTGAAAAGCAGCAACTGTCACAGACAGCCCCAGGACAGTTCCAGCACTGGAGGAATGCCCCTTCCTTCCCACAAATCAGCTAATTAGCAAGAGGGTTATTCTCCTGTGGTGGGAACCCTCCCAGTTCTCCCCCAGAGGAGAATAGCCCCTCTTCTTGCATTTTGCCAGGCTGACCTGGAGGGAGGTAGGAGGGGTAGTGGAGCCCTCAGTTCCTGTGGCAAGGGTCTGGGAACCTTGCAATAGGGGAACAGCAGTCTGTCTCAGCCTATACTGCTCTGGACTGACCTGGAGGAGTGCATAAGTGGGGGAGCAGTAAGCCACTGTGGCAAGGCTCTGGGACCCTTGCTGCAGGGGCACAGCAGCTTGCCTCACCTCACTCTGCTCTAGATCAGTTGAGTAGCATGGGCAGCAAGGGGAAGCCAGACGGGTTGGGAGCCAGATATGCAGAGCCTTGCCCCAAGCCAGGCTCTCAGCACGTTTGGCTTTTAAACTATTGCTCAGCTGAGCAGTAGGAGGAGGTAAGGGAAATATGGTGCAGCCAAGAACCAGGCTTGCATGCCCATCTCCCTGGTGCATGGACTTTTCAATTGCTGCCCCCACCACAGAGCTGAGCAGCAGGGGAGGCACAGGGAAGCAGGCAGGGAGCATCACTGCAATAAAATGTAGGGCTCTTCAGCCATTAGTGTGCTTTGGAAAATGTTATCCTTAGTCTTAAAGAAATTTTAAATAAATTCTAACAATGAAACATTCAAGTGTGTCAAGTTAAGTTTATGCAGAAATTTTTCTGAAATGAAGGCTTGGATTTGTTACTTTAAATAACATAGGCATGCTTTACATGCTCAGATTAAACTGACTCTCTTTGTTAGAATCTACATGCTTCTTAAGCTGTGAGCTACAAACAGTCCAGGTGCATAAGTGGCCTTCAAGTAGACCTCTCTGCTGAGTAGGAAAAATAGAAGTTGATGGGTGAGGGGGAGAAAAAAAAAGGAACTGAGAGAGAGGGGGAAAAACAAGCCCACTGTGCCTAAAATAGACTGCCTGAGATTTTAACAAGACATGCCACTAATTTGAAAATAAAAGCCTGTTTTCAAAGTCATGAAGCACCTCAAGTTCTGTTTGACTTCTAAACATGAGTGATCAGCACCTCTGAAAAATCAGGCTTAGTATCAAAAGAAAATCATTAGTCAAATCTTAGTGTGCTCTTCCAGATTTCTCTCGCAAACACACAGAGGTCATTTTAACATTTTTTAAAAGCTGTATAGGATTTCCTCCTTTCCTTGGGTGCATTTGCACATGCAAATAGTGTAGCTGAATAAACTCTGGTACAGTCCATGCTGGTGTTTATTGCTTATAGTTTCTCTTGGGACAGCAATACTTTTACCTGTACAAACATAACTCCTGTGTGAGGCCTAGGAATGAGTGTGATTTGTTCTGTTAGATGGATGATCATCATAATGCTGGGGTTCTATTTGTAGGGTTTTTTGTCTGCTTCTCACTTGTGTAATATTGATAACTTCTTTGCAACATTCTTTCCCCCTTATTTACTGGATACAATAATAAATTACTTCCATATATGTTATGAGGCTTAATTACATATTGTAAGTAAAGTAGTATGTATAATAAAAAAAAAATATTATTATAAATGAGCTAGGATTGACTAGCTAGTCAAAGAATATCTACTTCTACTTAATAATTGGCTGATTAGAGCAGGATGCTGTTTAATTCTCCCTAGGATAAACATGTTGTATTTTGGTTCTCAATACTGTCCAATCAAGACCAGCACCCCACTGTGCTAGGTGTTGTAGAAACACACAATATAAATTAGCCCTTCCCCAAGATCTTGCAATCTGTCTGCAGGTACCACTTTGAGTTACAAAAGGCAGATTACTGGAATTCTAAATTCCAGTTTAAAATATTTGCATCTAAAAACCTAACTCTGAATTCCATAGAGTACACCTGACTGAACTCCAGAGACCAAGCTGTGCCAATTAAGTGAAAAGATAATTAGCAAAAATTAACCGTTTATTAAATATTTCTTTTGAGCTTTTCCCTCCCCTTGTCTAGTATAGCTTACGAATCTGGATTTGGCAGTCTGAGCTAATGCACTCTTTCTATGGAACAATGTATAAGCCATTTCAATCACTATGGGCACCTGTACACATGGTGGAGTTCTGCTCCGATACATGCTAATTAGCATGCTCCAGCAGCATCTGCATCACATGTATTCAGTATCTGTCCCCATGCTTCAAAATGGCAGCAGGAACACTTTAACTAAGGCTTGTTTGATGAGCTTTAACGAGCTTTAGTTAAAGTGCCCTCCACCCTGGAGCATGTGTATACATGCCCTATAAAAATAAATGAGTATGAATTAAGCATCTGTCTAGCATTGTGTCAACGATCCTGTTAGGATCTGGAAAGGACTCTCAATGCCCAGAAGATCATTTTTCCCTGTTCCTTTTTTATTTTCAGTTTGAAAGCTGCTGTCAAAAGCTATTGTTTTCATACCTCTAGAAAAAGAGCAAATAGATAATTACTTAAGGCTGAAGTGAAAATGTTATTAAACCTCCACACTCCCCCATAGCATGATGGAGATACTAGACTGCTACCTTGTCATAATACTACTAATCCTTAAACACTTTAGCATGCCATTCTGAGAGTAAATATAGTGTTGCATTTTGTATTGCACTGTAAGCAACTGTTTTGCCAAGAAGCAATTTGTTTGGAAACCAGCTGTTTGTATTATGTATGCAGTGAGTTAATATAAAGAATAACTAAATAGCATGCCTTGTATCTAGATAGCTTTTTAAAAAATATATGTATTCCTTTGAAATGGAAGCCTGGAAAAGTCCTGATTTGACCTATCTTTATTTCTTTTTGTCAAGGGAAGAAAGTGTTTCAAAAGAGTACTTCCTGTGGTACTGTTTGTTTACCTGTCATATATTTCTTGTTTTTCCCTCCCTTTTTTCTCTCTTTGACCATTTTGTGCATATTCCTGTCACTGCTGCTCTCTAAGTGAAAAGATAGTATTAAAAGAAAAAAAAGCTTGTCTGTGCAGAGTTGTCTTCAGTGCCAATCCAAGACTGTGGAATGAATTCCCACAGGAAGTAAGGACCGTCACAAACCTGATTTCCATTTCAAGTGAAAGGTACATTTCCTCAGTCCGCCTTTCTTTAGCATAAGCACAGAGAAGTATATTGCATAAAAACAAACCAACAAACACATACAAACCCCAACCACCACTACCAAAAGCTCCACTATCCATACTATTCCCCAGGGGAAAGAAAATGAGAGAAAGCCAGCATGTGATTGATAATGTACATCTCACTAATGGACCCTGCTCATATACTTTGGTGAAAGAAACATTAGAAGAACTATGGGCAAGAAGAGGCATCACCTGATGTCTCGTGTGTTGCCATAAAAAATTTTAAGGCAGCAAAAATGGTGAGCAAATCGATGTCTTTACCCTTTGTTGTGCCAAATCAGAGTAAAATAGGTGGTGACAAAAGGTAGTAGATTCTGCTGCTTTATTGCACCAGCTATCTGTTAGCTCTGTGGTAGATGAGTACAGGTAACCTGAACTGCTCAAACTTTCCAGCCACCCTGGAACGTTCAAGGGGCTTGACAGCCTCTCAAGTCTCTAAAGCACCTGCCTGGATTCCCCTGCTTACAGACAGGCATCCTGGGGCATCTTGGGTTGGCTGTCCCCGGGTGGGAAAGTCAGGGTTCCCTGCTCACCCAGGCCTGTCCGGGGAAATCCTAGGAGTGAATCTGGGCAAGCAGGAAAGCCACTCACTTGCAGATACACCCCGTGCCCATGTTGGGGAACAGGAGAATCCCCTGCCTGAGATTTCCCTGACACATGTCTACAAGCACAGAGGGGGTACTCCACTTTCAGGCATGGCCCTCATGTCAGGGAAAAGAAATCTGCACTGAGGAAGTCCCTCTGCAGGCGATTTCCCTGGCAAGTGTCTGCAAGCAAAGGGGTCTTGCACAGAGGGTCCACCCCTGCCTGTGCTGCTGCTGAAATAAATGCATGGTGTCCACTGCAGAGGGATTCCTCAGGCATGTGCATCTGCCACCTGCACTGTGCAAATTCCTCTCCCTGCACTTTCAGACCTGCACCAGGGAAATCCCCTGCTGGGGATGTGTAGGTATGGTGGGGGGGGGGAGCAAGAGGAGGTATCCCCCATTTTGTACATGTTCATTTTATTCCTTAACATAGTTGTTTATACATTTTCCTCATTGAATTTAATTTAGACCATTTTTTCCTAATTTATCAAGGTCATTTGAATAGTTATCATGTTCTCTCAGTACAAGGAATAGTTATCATATTATCTAAAGTGTCTGTTACCCCACCCAGCCTGAAGTCATCTACAGATTTATTAAATATATAGTCTAATTCATCTTTCAAGTTGTTAATGAAGATATTGAACACTTGTGGATCCAGGACAGACCCCTGGGGAATCCAGTTGGGTACTTCCTTGTACTAAGCCAGTTTAATCTTGAGCCATTGATGGCTATGGTTTGAGCATGAATATCCAGCCAGTTCCACATCCACCATATAATATTTTCATTGAGATTGTATTTTCCCTAGCTTGCTTATAAAAATGCTGTGGGAAATGCTGTCAAAACTTTTTATAAAAGGTGCAGTATACAAAGCCAAAACATAAGAAACCACTAGACAAAGAAAGGGTTAGTAAGTAGCTTGTATAGTAGAAAAGCAAAGAACTGCAATGTAGGAAAACATATATTTAGCAATAACTTTGTCCAGTGGATGAACATGTATGTCTCTGGGGAGAAAGATTGAAAGACAGACCTGTCTTGCATATACTATAGAAATCTATTCTTTCTCATCCTTTTATACTGTTTGCTGGTCTCCTGAACCCAGAAAATTCCTGTATCTTGGGTTTCTATTCACTTTTACTTAAAGCACAACTTTAGTTTAAGCTATAGAGATACTAAACTATACTACCAAAACCATACCTTTGTATGTAAATGGCAGGCAAAACATATTTTATTCATATTGTTATTTATATCATTCTTCTTAGGAACATGCCAGAGAGGATTCAAAATAATTACCTCTGCAATAATTACCTCAAAGAAGTAAGTAATGTGAAAGATAAAGAACTTAGGTGCCTCACCAAGTTCTCACAAGGTTCTCAGTTGCAGAAAGAAATACAAGAAGTTCTCTCCAAGCAGCCTACAAAGTTGCTGCTTCAGAGAAAGTGGGAGGCTGAAAACAGTATGATTGAGAAATATGCAAGTAAGAAAATAGAGTGCGTGGCTTACCAAGTTGAAAATATGGAAATCAAATAAGAAAAATTAGTCAAGCATATTTTCTTACTGAACAACCCTTGTCATTAAAGCAAAGTTACAAGGTTATTGCTAAAAGCACCACTTACTAATCTAAAAATATCCTGTCAGCTTTTATTAAAATTTAACTTTTAAAAAAGACCTCAGTGTTTTAATGTTCTTAGCAGAACATTATTTAGCCGATTAGAACAGAGGCATTGCTCATTTTTGTTTGCCAGAGGGCAGTGTGTTTTTTTGACTAGTGTGTGGCAATTTAAACTGAAAAAATAAGATGGACCAACAACACACTATACATTACTGAAAGCATCCTTTAATGTGGTAGCCCTTGAGCATTTTGGCTGTGAAATTTTCCCATATATGTCATGCATCATGTATGGTAGCTATCAGTAAAGTAAATGAAAGCATGAAGAGACATTGCTGGACAAGATTAACTAATATGCTGCAAGGAACAGTGTTTCTCAGCTAGAAACAAATATCTAGAAGAAGATAGTGATATTTGCTCACGTTCTTTTAAAATATAATATATCCTCAAATATGAGGTTTTGACCTTAAATGTGGTTACAGTGATACTTATAGCTTCAATTTTGTGCTTCCACTGTGGCATTTGAGTTAGTTTTTTTCATTTTACTTGTTGGTACTGCCAACTTGCAAGAAGTAGCCATATTATTTACCTCCTTAATTTTAAGTGGGGTATTCCCAAGCATTGTAAAAGCCTGCAAAATCTTGAAGACAGGATAAGGAAAAATGTATTAAAGACTATATGCTGCTCATTTTACTGGTCCTCCATCCTTTTTAATGGCAAATTACACATCCATCTTCAAAAACAGCTCTATAAATGGCACACGTTAGACTTGAAAAGTACTAACAAAGTTTGGCCACTTCCAGTTCAATACTGTGAAATGAATCCAGCTTTAGTTTATAGCCCTGCACATCTATTTTTACAGAACCCATCATTTCTTGGGATATTTTCCTTGCTCTATTTCACAGACTGAAATCCGCTCCTGTGCAGAGGGCCAGCAGAAGGACTATGCATCATTTAACAGTTTAAGTGGGACTTCAGTGGTGCATAGGCCTTGTGCTTGGCTCTCTATGCAAACATGAATTTTATCCACAGAGCATGTTTCATAGCTTGACTGTTATCGCAGGCTCTGTGGTTACCCCAACCCCACTAGCGTAGATTAGAGTAGCTGAGATCCTGCTTGAAATGAATCTATTAACTATGCCAGGGCAGGATGGGTTCAGCAGAACTTATTTCCCTCACCTTCACCTGGCACTGCCCTTGGTGTCCTATTCCTTCACCCAAAACCTGAAGTGAAGGATCAGCTAATGCAGGAAGCAAGTACCTGTTTTACATAAACTGCAAATAATACATTAAAGGGGGGAATTCTGCACAGTCCATCTCTCACCAAAATATGGCCACTAAATGTTTTTTGAGTAGCACAAAATTTCCAATTTACCAGAGAATCCAGCCACTAATTTCAATGAAAGTGGGATCTAGCACATTAGTATAAAGTTTTAACTTGTATATTTAATTTGTACATTTTTCATTATAGGGCTTTAAGTAGAAACGTATTAGGTCTGGAGGCACATTCTTCGAACAGTCTTTAAATAGACGGAAGACTTTTCTTAGCATTATGTTTTAATTAGCTCAAAAACATGAACAGTGTTTGTGCATGTACTAGCAATGGGTTTGATGTAGAGTAAAATTGTCATTAATTTTCTGAACCCAAATTTTGTATAATCTTTCAGAACCTGCTGGATTGACTACTTGTTTAGAATGGTGGTTTCTAGGGGTTTCTAGGGGTGTGTAAAATGAGCTGTATTAGATTTGGATTTGGATTTGGATTCAGCCTGAATCAGGGACAGCGATTCAATTAGTTGATTCGGATTACTGTCCCCAATTCAATTTGGCTGAATCCAAATTTGAAGATTCAGTGCCAGTTCAGAGAATCAGCTATTCAGCCATAGACACAGTTTTAAATGTTTTTACTACATATTTTGAGGTACCAGGCATGGCTCGTGAATGCTGCAGTGCTGGGGCAGATGGAACGTCCCACCGGAGCACAAGGATGGGAAGGGTGCGCATACTTGGCAGCAAACCCAGAAGTGGATCAGAAGTACTTCTGATCCACTTCCGAGTCCACCGCAGAGAGCACGGGAGGGGACACCCCCCTGGCTCAGCAATTAGCCGTGGGGGAACACTGGACCCCCCGCAGACCCAGGAGGGACCAGTCACCAAGCCAGGGGAGTGTGGGGGGTCCTCCAGTGTGCTTCCCAGCGGACCCAGAAGTGGACCAGAAAGGAACCACCCACCGCACTCCTGTGGGGTGCTCCATCCACCCCAGCTTCTCAGTATTCACGAGCCACCTGGTACCTTGAGCTATGTAGAAAAAACATTTAAAACTGTGTCTATATCCAAATTGCCGAATCTTTCTGAATCTCTCCGTATCGATTCAGGGGGTTCTGATTCAATTTGGATTTGGAGATTCAGCCACTGAATTGGGCTGAATCAAATCAGGGACCAAAGCTTCATACAGCCCTAGTGGTTTCTCCCATTCCCTATGGCCCCTTCTACATGTGCAGTAAAGGAGTGATGGGATCTAATGTGTGTCACACAATTGCACCTCCTGCCATACCGTACATGCATGGCAGGAGATGCAACTGTGGGAATATGCATTAGATCCGATCATGCCTTACTGCCAGTGCAGAGAGAGTGTGATCCCAGGCTCCTTCTGTGCCATCAAGAAGCATGTTCCTGCAGCTGGGAGCTCCACACACCCTTGTTGGAGGTGTGTGAAGCCCCTGGAGCCAGAGGGTGGCCATAGAGGCAATACCCCCCACTCCAGGGGTGTGGGAAGGCCCTGGAGTCAGAGAATTGCTGCAAAGGGTTGTCTGGCCCTAAGGGTTTCCTACACCCCAGACCCTACAAATCACAGCAGCTTTGATCCCCAGGGATTTCACATGAGGCACAGTGCACCTCTGTGTTTGAAAGCCCTGTCAACTATCTGGGCTCCCAGCCACAGGAGGGGCCCCTGCTACATGTGCAAATTAAAGCTTCATAGCAACTAACTATAAAGTTAGTACAGATTTTCAAGGCCTAACTTTATAGCTGGTTGGAGGGTTTTTTGTATAATAGCTACTTTGCATGTGTAACTGGTGTCCAGGCAACTGGTCAATTAACCAGTTTATTCTTCAATATCTGTAATGTTTAAAAGGGGACATATCAGTTTAGAAAATGCCATTTCAAAAACTATTATTCCAACTATATTTCAGGATTTCTGCTTCCAGCTAAGCTTTTAGCTCAGAAAGGAAAGACTGGGGTGGGGAATCTTTCTGAATTTAATGAAGGGCTATGTTCTTGGTGTGTCCAAGAAGCTTCTTGCATTATCAAAGCCCGTCATCTGAAACTACCTTTGATCTCTTCATATTTGCAAATATTTTCATGTGTTCCTTAAAAACAACATAAACCCCATATTCCCTACTCTTGTTCTTTGCTTATATTGCTCAAGGGTTATTGATTAGCTCTTTTAGAAAAAATACTGTTTCTTCAATAATTTCAATTGCCAAATGTAAACAGTTTTCTACTACATGCCTAATTTAAGGATACACTTAGAATACATTGACCTTACATCACAGGAAATAGGTTTATATTCATGCTGGTAACAAAGTAATTTAAATTCTTAATCACATATGAATTCTTTCAGTTGTTCCCCTGTGGTTGTTTATCTGTCACCAGTTGGGACCAGACAGCAGAGAAGGATGTTAATCATAGTTTTCAAATAAAAATAGAGGTTATTGTTCAAAGTTAGCCACAAAAAGACCTTCTTATTCTCTATCTAGATGCATAAGCCATGCTGTTAGCTGTGTTAGGAATTTATCTTTCTCATCTCTAACTCTGACAGTTTCTGGTTCGCCTTTAGACCTCATGGCTTCTTTTGGTATACATTCATTCTGTTCTTGAAATTGCCCAGTCTTTCCATGTTGGTTTGGCAAATAAAATATTCAGACAACTATTTCTCTAGATTTCAGCAAATATAATTTTTCCTATTAAGACATTCATTAAAACACAGAAAGAAGACAGACGCATGGCTGCAAGCACTTGGCAGCCATGCTGAAGGCAAAGTCAGCTGCCAGCACTTGACAGCCATCTTGAAAGCACATCCTTCACACTCTGACCTCTGAGCTGATACTTCCTGTATCAGAGCAGCAGAATAGCAGAGACGTAGGCAGCATGCGTCTGCTCTGCTCCTACCACAGCTCCCCTTTCCAGCGCTGGCTGCCCCAGCTCCTGGCCTTGGTGTCCAGGGACAGGGCTTACCCCCATGCTGTAGTACGTCAGGGTCCTGAACCAGGAATGCAGATGTGTCCAGAGCACCAGCAGGATCAGTAGCAGCAGGGCGTAGTGGATTGGGCAGCCCTTTGCCTGCACAAACAGCCCATTGCAAACTGCCCAAGACACATGCAGCAGGGGCATGTTTGGGACACAGTGGCAGTGTGGGGGAGGGGCAGTTCTGAGGCACATCCTCAGTGAAGCCCCAGTGGGGAGAGCAGGGATATGGCCAGACCCTCATCCAAGCTGCTCAGGAGCCCCGTGTGCCCCAAGCCTAGGTGCTTTGGGCTACATGGCAGTGCTGCAGAACAGAGTGGCTGGCCTGCAGAGAGAGTGGGGGGAGAGGGGTCTGGAGCTGTGGAAACAGGTGCTGCCAGCAGCCTGGCCTGGCCTCACTGGGAAGGGGGCAGCGGAGGCAGGCTGCCTGTAGCCAGCACCCAGAGGGCTGTCAGCCCCAGAGGAGCAAGCAGGCCTGGGGGGCTTGGCCAGTGGCCACCTGGCCCCAGCCCTGACCATAAAGCCTAGCACAGCTCCTAGGCATCTGTGCATGGCCACCTCTGACCTGAGGCCAAGCAGCACAGGGCCCCTGGTACAGAGCATCTTATTTCTGCAATGTTGCAAACCAGGCTGTCCACAAGCTCTAATCCCACCTGGAGTGCTATCTGTGGCAGCGCTACGCATCCCCGCCCCCCCACGCTGAGGAGGACATTGCTGCTGGCATTGACACCTTCATTGACATGTGAGAGGCCTTTGGCCACCCAGCTGTGTGGACATGGGCTGCTCAATAATGTTTTGAACTGTATCTCTCTGCATGCTGTAGGGGTGGGAAACCTGAGGCTAGGGGAGTGTAGGTGGGATGGGCAGAGAGGAGGCATAGCAGCTGGGGACAGGGGAGAAACCAGAGACTGGGAGAGCCCTCCCCCAGTGCAGGACTTACCATGTTTCCAGGACTGGTGAGGCTGGCAGCTCTGTGGGTCTCCCCATCTGTGACAGTGTCCAGCTGCACCCTGTATCCCTAGCCTGCAGTGTATGGCAGGCTGATGCCTGGCCAGGGACCCTCCTGGGGGAGGAGCTGGTCTATTGCCCTAACTTCTAACAGAGGAAGAAACAAAAATATTGTTGAAGTAAAGATGTTAATATTTCTTCCTTCAGTAAGAACAATGAAAACCCCTGATGCTAAGAATATGCAAGTAAATCTTATTATAAGAAGATAATTAGCTGCAAGCTATGTATTGTGCATCAGACATAATGGGAAGAAGTGTTTCAGAGGACACAAAGTGTTGTGGTAATTGAAAACCACTGAAATGTGAAGTGTACATATTAATATGACTTTCTGGATAACTTGGGATGGGAGAAACTGATGATTCTCTAGCCTTTACAAAACTTCTACAGAGAGAACCTAACCCTATTGAATTCTATGGAATTTTATTGTTGAAATCAAGGTGAAGACCCAGTTTCCTCTTCAATTTCCCCTTTTGTCAAAGGCAGATGCCTTTTGTGGACAAAGCTGATAACAGAGATAACTGATGATTTTCAAATATTAAGAATAATTTCTTTTAAGGCCACTTCTATCTGCAAAGAGTGGGAATCCCATTTTAGTTACTGCTGACATGGAGTTAAATTGTAGTATAATTCTGAATTGATTAACCTGAGATTAATACTTCTGAGCTGGCCTGGAGTTAACAGCAATCAGAGTTTGTATGCTTTTCCTTGATCTGAACCTGAAAAAAAAACCCAGTAAGACTTCCAAGTCAGTGTCTTAAAAATCTCTTAAATAATACTATTGGGGGCATCTACACAGGCTATTAATGCACCTAAATAAACCCCAGCACAGTTTGTGCTGGAGCTGATTGCTCCTGGGTGCAGCATTTACACATGGGGACAAATCTTAGACTGTGGTCTGCCATTTTAAACCCAGTTTACACATGTACCTGGGATCACAGCACATTAAGCTGGGACAATGTAGCCCTGGCTGGTAGGGGGCAAGTGTTCAGCCTGCCAGGTCAGACCTGGTCCACCTTGGCTCAACATGCTGAGGAGGAGTTGGCTAGGGCACGAGGATGCTACAGTATGGGGCTAGATGGCAGGAAGGTCCTGCACTGTAGCACCCTCATGTTCCAGCTAGCCCCAGTCACCACCTACATGTGCATTTGAGTGCACATAAGTACTTGTTTCTCTTGCTTTATGCTCTACATGTGTTCCTGGAAAACAGTATATAACTCAAATTCACATAAAGGGAACCCACTTTACAATGTAATAAACAGGGATATATTCCAAGACCTTAGCTGTAATGACCCCAGACTCATTTCTACCACTTCTACAAGGCAATTTTGGTACTCACCAACAGTGGACAGTGCACACAGGCACAGGGTTGTGGTTAGTCCACCATAGGATAATACTTGTCAGGCAATACTATCCTATGGCAGAGTTAATTAGTTTACTGAAGTCTAATAGTGCCACATGTGTAGACAGTGATGCTTTACTGTAAGGCTAATTAGTCAGTTCTGCTGTAAGGCACACATGTAGATGCACTCTTTGACTACTACTTTCAGAAATGTTCCAGCAGCCTTCTGAAGCAATTCATATCTATTCAAACATCTTTTCTAATCAATGAGTTATCCTAAAATTAAGTAAATAGGACCTGATTCGTGCCTCAGTAATCTCATTCATTTTTAATTGCAACATTTGTCTGTAATCATTTAGAGAAGATCATGCCAGCACATGTAGTTGGCTTAGGGAATTTCCTGAGGTCCCTTCTTTTCCTATTTTTCTACGATTCTTGTATCTTAGTCATGTTTTCATGGGGTATACTCCCATTCATTCATAGGGTATACTCCATTCATCCATGCAAGATCAGACAACCAACTTCCCCTGTTGTTTGACAGAGAGACTCTTTAGCATGAATGAGTAAAATAATATTATATGGGGATGCAGAGAGAAAATTAGAAAGGCCAAGGCATAATTTGAAATGAAACTGGCAAGGGACATAAAGGGCAATAAAAAGGAATTCTAAAAGTATGTCAAAAGTAATAGGAAGACTAAAGAAACGAAAAGTTAGTTATTAGATAAGCTAAATTCTTTCAAGTTGTCGGGTCCAGTTGGGATGCAACCTAGATACTAAAGGAATTGGCTGAGATAATTTTGTAGACAATAGATATCCTTTTTGACTCATGGAGGTCAGGTAAGGTCCCAGATAATTGCAAAAGGGCAGATATACAGCCTGACCTCAATACTTTGAAAGATTATGGAGCAGGTCCTCAAGAAATCCATTGTGAAGCACCTAGAAGACCACAAAGTCATTAGGAACAGCCAACATGGATTCACCAAGAGCATGTTGTGCCTGACCAACCTGATTTCCTTCTGTGGTAACGTGACAGGCTCTATGGTTGTTGAGAGAGCAGTGAATATGATATACATTGATTTAGCAAGGGTGTTAACATTGTCTCATAACATTCTCATTAACTAGACAAAAGTTCTGTAAGGTGAATATGTAACTAGTTGGATTTTTGTACTCAAAAGAATCGTCATCAATGATGCAACATTTAGTTGGCTGGAGCTATCAATTGTGGATCCCCTGGGGTCTATCCTGGGTCAAGTATTGGTCAACATCTTTACTAAGATGTTTAACAGAACATCAACACCATTTTTTGACAGAATTCTTTGGAACCAAGTCATTATTTGAAGAGCGATGCAGATAGAACAAAGGTGCATCTGACATGGCACCGGTCCTTAGTATTCTCCTGTGCACCCATTAAAGTCAAAGCCAACCTTCCTGTCTTTCTTTGTGGTATTTTTCACTTTTCTTACAGCTGCATACACATATTTCTGGATTCCTAAGTATGTACCCTGCAATCAAACCCCTTGGGACTCTCCAGCTCTTCAGATATTTCATACATTCTTTGAATCCTTTATTAGATAATGATATTCTGTTTGCATGACACACACATTCCAAGATCTGAATGCCCTGAAATCATTTTTCCCCCCATCTATGATTCAAGTCTGGTTAATCTTTATAGAAAAAGGGAAACTAAGCTCACAAAAAGTCGTCATACTTCAGAATGGGTGAAGCCCACAGTAAAGTAACCACAATAACAGAAAACAGAAGTGTGAGTGAAAGATTTTCCACTCCTAGGGGATGTCCTCACAAATGTTCACATGTACTTCAAAGGCTTTCCAGGTGCTGCAAAATGCACCCCATGCTCATGATTCAGTTCTCTGTGCTATATGTTTGCAGATACTGGGAAATCCTGGTATAAAAAAAAAAGTACCAAAAAAAGCAGTGCAACACATGTGGCAGTAGCGTGTGCTGCCTGAAACGAGAGCCAGGCTCCATGTGCCCTGATTGCCACTGTTTCAGTCCCAGGAGGGCTCCAGGACTGCAGGTGAGGCTGCTGGGGCCAGCCCAGGGGCTGGCCCTACCCTCTCCTACCTCACCTGGGTCAATCTGCCTCGCAGCAGAGCATGCTTTCAGGAGTTTCCCAGGGACAGCTAAGAGTGGCACAAATGCATATGTTCTGCTGCTAGTTGTCTCTGGGGAAACCTGTGCGGACTCATCTGTATGAGCCCCTAAATTGAATCTAGTGGGGTGCTGTTGACCCCAGACTTAATTGGCACCTAATTAGCAGCACTCCATCAGTGGCTATCCCCAAGCCCAGATCAATGTGTCGGTGATTGATGGACACTTGAACTCAAGCAGTTAATTATCGTACATCCCATGCAACTAAAAAGAAGCTGTAGGGAGACGCATCAGTGAGCCATATTGCATAGCACAGTTGACGGCATGTTCAAAGTGAACCATATTATTGCATACAAGATTCACATTAGAAGTTGTTGGAATGGTGTTTATTTGGAACACTTTTGACTCTTCCCAGCAAAAAGGCTGTGCATTTGTTAAACTAGTATAGCCTAAGTAGAGAGTCCAGGCAACAGATTTTAAATAAACAGATCTTGCATATAACGCATTGTTTACCTGTCTATAATGAATAAATTAAACTAGCCATCACTTTGGTACTGTTGAGATTGCACATAACGTCGTTGAGACATTGTCACTTTGGGTTTGAAAATTCCCTAAAGTCTCTGCTTCTAGGAGCAGAACAGGACTCTCCAGTATATATGTTTCATGAATTCCAGGATGCAGTGGATCACTGTTGTAAAGTGAGACCCATAGGTGTTTGTTCCTGCATCAGCTGCCAAGAACCCAAAATACCAAGCTTTGTCCCATGGTGCTGCTGCTGGGGGTGGGGGGAGGGGGCTCCAGCACCACTGTTCTCACCTGGGGGCTTTCCTGCCACCACGGGAAGAAGCTACAGTGCCCAGCTTGTGACCGTGGTGCTACTGGGGCGTTGGTGCTGTGGTTGTTTCTTGGCAACTTGGCCATGGACAGAAGCCATAATGTCAGGCTTCTTCCTATGGTGCTGCTGGGTCTCCAGCATTGCAGCTCTTGCAGGCCTTGCTGCCAAGCACACGTGAAAGCAGCAGTGTTGGAGCTCCAGCAGTACCACGGGAAGAAGACCAGCATTGGAGCTTGTTTCCTTAGGGATAGCCAACTTCTGGGATTCTGGGCTTCTTCCTGCTGCTGGGTCCCTGAGTGGCCAGAGTGGGTGCTATGCATGACACCCATCCTGGACTGGTCCCACATGCCACTGCATGCCATGCAGTCTCAGACTTGCCAGAATGGGCACTATATGCTCTGGATCAGGCATGCTGGATAAGTCCCAGTCTGGCCCATGGGGCTAACTACATGCCATACATCTGGCCTATGTGGGTTTATTGAGTTTGACACCCCTACATTACAGTAAATAGCTATTTAAACTACTCAAATGCATTGATAAGTTCTACATTTTAAATTGTATCCACTCAAGGACAACTTCTCTTCTTAAAATCTAAGAACATTATCATCAGTTTAGTGAAAACATCCACCCATACCCAATAACCATAAAAATATGAGGTAATATTAAAAAATAGCTAACTAATACTGAAAAGATAAAGCAACATAAATTGCTAATATATCTTTCCCCAGAATATGGTGCTCATTTTAGTCACAGTATCTCTGAAAAACTGTAACAGATATAAAAAGAGGAACAAAAATAATTGGCATCATGGAAAGACTTCCAGATGAGGAGAGATTGAAAAGATCAAAACCATTCAATGGGACAAGCCTCTTGAGTAAAGGTTGTAGGTTAGCATTAGTAGCACTCTAGTGAATTTTCTAGTTTTCTATCAACAAACATTATAGCTTATTAAAATAGATTATTCAGGATTTGTGCCCATGAATATGAACTTTTTGAAATGCTGAATGCACTAGTATTTAGCTTCTATAATCCCAGTTTCCAGGCCTGGGGCATTACAATAAAATACAAATAGGGATCAAGAGAATTTGGACCTTAAACCTAGAGAAAAAAATCAATGTAACAAAAGAAATGTAAATTATCAATATAGCCCAGAATCCTTCACCACAAGGATTTTATATCTTTCAAGTTGATTGAACGTCAAATAAACTTAACTCAAAATTTTAATTTAGGCAGTTTTATGCTATGCCATACCATCTCCCTGCCAAGTATAAGACTGCTGACAAACAAGCTTTGTCTTACTTGCTCACACTTCCTAAACCCAAAAACTAGACAGAGAGACAGCCTGATGGTAATGCTGGAGTGCATGCTTAGGACCCTTCTGAGTCATTTACTTTGCCTAATTACTACATTTTGGTGCGTCTGGAATGGGAATAAGTGTAAGGGACCAAGCTTTGACAGGGGGATATGGCTTTAGTTTTTCTTCTGCAATATCTAGCCTACCTACATTTTTAAGATGTTACTACTGTTTCTTCTATTGTCTATATACATTTTTGCAAAGGAGTTTCCACATCTTAAATATTACAAGATTTTTTCTTTATCATGTTTTATTAATTTTTTACATGTTTATTACAATGTCAGTAGTGATTTTATAGCAGTTAGATATATCTAATAGTGGCCTTCAAAGTGGAAACTGTTTTCCTTTTCTGAATTAAAAAAAGAAAAATCATATTAAACATTTCCAGTGCATTAAATTGATTGTTCTCAATTGCATTTAAATTGCAGAGGCATACAGTACTGTTTGTAAGCCAGACAACCAGTAGAATTCAACTATGTCTAAGAGGTGGGGCCTGCTGAAAAATCTGGTGCCTTTGGGTCCTGTTGGACATGGCTTCTGGCAGTACTGGGGGGAAAAAGAGAGCTGTGCTGACACCGCCCTGCTTGCTTTCCAGCTACTCATCCCACTGCCGCTGCCACTAGTGCCACCTTTGTGATAGCCAAGTAGTAGCTTGGCCTGCAACCACTTGTGCAGCCTCCTCTATTGTAGCAAGTAGATATTTGACTCACAGTTTCCTGTTTCAACACCTCTACCACTTGCACTTCCACCTCTGTGGCTGCTTCTTCTGGAATCACTGCCCTAGCCCTGTGGATCTGGCTTACGAAGAGCCCTGAAGTCCAGATCCAGCTTGGAATGCGAGGTGAACTGAACTGTGTCTAGGATTACCTAGATCTTAGTCTTTTATAGACCAATTGTTAAGCACAATTGCAATGGTGTTGCACCAAGAATTCATTTGATCCAATGTATTGAGATTGTAGTGCAGATTTAGGCCCTCTATTTACCCTACTATTGCAGAAGTGGCAACATCTGACTTCTTCAGAGCATGTGTTATAACTTAACCTCGTTCTAATTTTACTGATTCCACCTGTCTCAGAAGGTAACCTCTCCATAGCTAAAATACTTCATAACAAGTAGAGTAGGACAAGACAAAACTGTATTAATGACAGTGCGAGGGGTTTTGGAGACCTCATAAGAGATAGAAGGACTCCCTGCTCCCATTCCATTGTCAGTCTGCCTCCATGTTACCAGTTCTTGATGGCCCGGAGTAATGTTGAGATAATAGTTCAGAATTCTAGGCCAGAATCTTACAACTTTGGATGCCTAATGTTAAGTTCCTAACACCTAAACAGAAATGGCTTGGTTATTAGGGCTGTGCAAAGCTTTGGGTACCGATTTGATTCAGAGGAGATTCAGCTTGATTCAATGGCTGAATCTCCAAATCTGAATTGAATCAGGGGACTGATAAAAAGGTCTGAATTGATCTGAAGCTCTCCAAATCAATTTGGAAAAGATTTAGAGAGCTTCGACAATTTGGGCAGTCCCCAGTGGCTGCAGCAGGGAGCTAGAGCTGGACTCAGAGCTGTAAGTAGGGGGAGGAGGAGCTAGAGGAGGGGGGAGAGAGCCATGGGGGGATACCTATCTGGCCCTATCCCCTGCCTGCTCCCCCAACACCCTCCCCCCCCATGGCTGCCCCACCTGCCCCAGCTTTTGGTGCTTTAAAAAAAAGCCCCCACTCACCGGGTGCTGCCAGGTGGGGTAGGTGATCCCCATTGCCCCTCACTGCCCCAAGCTGCATGCGGGGCTCTACTATGAGCCTTCTGACCCTCCCCCTGCTGTTCCAGCCACCCCCATGGCTGCCCCATCCACCCCAGCTCCTGCCCTTTAAGGAAAAAAAAATTGGAATTCACTGGCTCCTGCAGTGGTCTTGAGGCTTCGGGGGGCTCATAGAAGAGCCCCCCCACATGGTGGAGGGCAGTGAGGATTGACACTCCTACATTACTGCTGGGCAGGAACTGGTGAGCCCAGGATTTTTTTTGTTTGTTTGTTTCTTAAAGGGCCAGAGCTGGGGTGGGTGGGGCATCCATGGGAGGGGGCTGCAGAAGTAGGGTGGGTTGAGGGGCTTGTAAAGAGCCTCCCATGAAGTGTGGGGCAGTGAGGATCACCCTCCTCCCCCCCCACCCAGCAGCACCCTGTGAGTTGGGGCTTTTTTTTCTTTTACTTTTTTCAAAATGTCAGGAGCTGGGCTGGGTGGGGCAGCCATTACTGGGGCTGGGAGAGCAGGCAGGGGATGGACCTGTGTGATTCAGAGATTCAGCAGCAGCCTAATATCCAAACCAGATTTGGCTGAGTCAGTTCGGGACTGTGATCTGAATCACCGAATTGGCTGGATCTGAATCCAAAGTGAATACTACCTGCTTTGCACAGGCCTACTGGTTATTGGGAAATCCCATTGCCCGGTAAGAATATCACCAAAACAGTCTTTCAAAAATCATATCAAAGACCAAAAATAATATTAGCTTAAAAATCACAAGATATAACCAATCAGTAAATAAATGGGTGGTGTTTGTCTTTAGTTTTTGTAGGTTATGTTCTCAAGCTTTTCTTTGAAACCATGAGGGTTAATATTAAAAAAAAAACAAAAAAACAACTGACATCAGTTTCAGAAAAATAACAAATTACCACTAAATTTGGGATTTAGTATCAATGCATCAAAATTATGTTAGGCTAACTGTAGCACTTTGGAAAAAATAGATTATTTAATTGTTGGTTGGTTGGTTGGTTGGTTTTTTAAACAGTGGCTTTTAGATTTGAAAATTTTAGCCAGGATCTTTGACTAAGAAAAATGTTCCAGTGATTTCTGCATGAATATTTTGAGTTTATAACACTGAAACAACATATGATAAGATATTAGGGATTTGAGGCCTAGCCAAATTCCCTCTGAACCAATCCTTTCTAGTGAATAATTGCTCTTCCACTGACTTATAATATTTACTTAAATAGAAGATGATCCTGCTTATAAGAGGACCCCCACAATAATTGGATTTTGGATGCATGCATGATATGAGTCCAAAGCAAAAGGCTCATAATTTACCATATAATGTACTGGGTTGTACTGCAGCAGAATCAATAGAATTTTAAGTCATGGCGACCCTATTGCTCAGCACTGTTCAGTATGTGTATGGACTCCAGATCCACCCCGCCTCCAAAAGATAGATGTAGTAATTACCACCCCTTCCACTATGACTAGAACTGGGTGTTCTTGTTATGAGTCCTGGGCTCCTAGGGTTGCCAACCCTCTTGGATTGGCTAGGAGTCTACCAGAATTGTCATTAAACTCCTGGTGACTATTGAAAGCAATCTGGGAGATTGATATTGTGAACGGGTTGAACAGGACAATTAATAACTAGAGGTGCATTAATACATTGATACCATATTGGATCGGCACTGATATAAGGGAAATCAACAGTATCAGCGATTAGCTTTTTTTAGCTGATGTGGCTGATAATGTCCCTGATAAATGTCCTGTGCATACGGACAGCTGCAGCGCACATGTGGCCAGGAGCACAGCCCAGCAGCATGGATTGCAGCTGGGTCTGGCTGGTAAGTATGTTGTAAGGGAAAGGGTGCATGTGGTGGGGGGTGCAGATTGAGACCCCAGCAGTGAGGGAGGGAATGAGGCTGGGGCTGGGCCAGGGGCAGGCATTGCACAGCTGGGGTTGGCTGGGGCACAGGATGGAACTGCAAGTGGCTTGTATGGTGGGCGCAGGGAGGGGATGGCAGATCCTGCTGCTGTATGCAACCTGAGAGGGCATAGGGAGCATGTGCCTCTGGATATGAGCATGGGTGGGCTGCTGCTGTGGGTTGGGGCCGGGGCAGTGCTGGGCTCTTCCTGGTTGGGGGGGGCTGGGCTGGGACCACACTGGGGTAGGTGGCACTGGGAGGAGGGCTATGGGGAATTTTGAAGTGGCTGCAGCCCCCCGCCATAGTTCCCCTCCCAGCGCTGCTGCCACCCACCCAAAGTGCAGCCTAGCTCAGCCCAGCCCCCCACCAGGAAGAGCCCAGAACTGCCCCAGTGGCAGCCCACTCTCGTCCTGCATGCAGATCCAGGGGCACATGTCCCTGATGCCCTCCCAGGGTACATGTAGTGGTAGGAACCAGCCCCCCAGTAGGATCCACCCCTCCCCATGCCCACCCAACAAGCCACTCACAGTTCCTCTCTGTGCTCTTCCCTAGCTGTGCAGCTGCTGCCCCAGCCTCACTCCCTCCCTCACCACAAAGGCCTTGATCTGCCCCCCCATGCCCTTTCCCTCCCCCCTTCCCCAACAACAGACTTAACAACCAGACACTGATCTCCAAGCTGCCCAGCTGCATATTGGCAATCAGATCAGTATCAGCTGATATGGCTTATTAAAAATCGGCCATCAGTATCAGCCCAAAAATTCTCTATCGGTGCACCCCTATTAATGACATTACATCATTTTGGGGAAAACAACCTCTCAGAATAGCTTCAGTCAGAGTTGGCAATCCTATGGGGTCCTTCAAAAATTTATATGGAGATGAGGCGCAGGGCAACCTGGCCCGACTCTACCTCATGGAGAGTGCGGCCAAACTAACCAGATTGTGACAAGCTGAGAGAGGGGGTGACAGAGCAATTCTGAATGAACTGTTTAGGGCCCTATTTGGTGATGTTTGCCAGACATCTAAGGCTGGTGTAGAAACAGGAATAATTGGAAATGGGGAAAAAGGCTCAGCTGTGGGAGTAAAAAGGAAGCTGAATGTATGAAGTGTAGTGGTCAACCATGACTTGAAAAAGTTGGCATTTAGGTAGAGTGCATGCAACTGGCACTAGCATATATCTTACTCAGATAGGCAGCACTAACCTATCACTGTGATAGGTTCCCATCAGCATGTTTGCCAAATATTGTCATGTATTTTATAGTCATATTCAGTGTTGGCTTCATTGAATCAACTTCATAGTTGGTTTCCATTGCTGAGCATATGGTGCTGTTGGCAGTGGTTCAATGATATACAGTGTATTTAATTAGGTTTCCTTGTGTGCAAATGTAAGAAGAGGAGCTGACTGAAGGGAAATTTAGCTTGTCCTATATTGAGTAAATATAGTAATTGATCTTTGGTCACTACTAGGAACATACCTAAACCATAAAATGTACCTAAATCACTACAAGCAACATACCTAAATCATAAAGGGCTTTTTGTAACTCACTTGCAGTATGCAGAGCCAATTTCATGGGCATTTCTTGGTGACCCTGCCCCTTGGTGTTGATTAGCACAGAGGCCCTGTCCCTAGACATTGACTGGAGGAGAGCCTAGGTGGGAGGAGAGCTAAGAGGGCAGCTGCCACTTTGGTTGCTGGCTGCCCTTTGTGTGCCCCCCCCCGCTTCAATGCTGATTGGCAGTGGGGCCCCAGGAGGGGAAGAGGAATGAGGGGGCAGCTGTCATCTTGACTGCTGGCTGCACTTCATGCTGCCCTGCCCCTAGGCACTGATTGGTGGAGAGGCCCTGGAAGAAAGGGACAGCATGATCTAGTCTGCTGCCCTTTGTGCCACCTCACCAGCGGCAGCCTGACCTTCCCAGCAGCGAGGACAACTGGCTCCCACTGGGGACCCAGCATTTTATTTTATTAAGTTTGTTGTTGTTGTTGTGGATTTCATGGACAATCCTGGATTTCTCAGTTTCTGTGAAATCCACAGAACTACAAATTGAGTAGGTTCCTATTTGTTACTTTGATAAATTCAAACCCAGTGTTTCTTCTACCTTGATTATTTAGCTCCTTTGTTGTGTCTGACTTAGTCACTGGGTTACAGTTAACTGTAGAGTAGATGATTGCTTTATGGATGGTGTTCATCTAGAGCTTTTTGTAAAGGACCGAACAAACTCTCACGTACTACTTGTGAATCAGGAGAATGGAAACTTCCCTATATATAATGATATAATAATCAGTTCAGGGATACCACTGCTCTTCACTGAATCCATTCGTCATGCAAGCCATGATTAATCATTATTTTGGGGCAATGCTATAATGTTCCAAGATGCGGAATAATCCTTTGTTCCATGCTCTAAAAAGCACCTTTCTGAAACTGATAAAAAATTGTGTAGTTTCTTGTTTCCATGCTTAATGAATTTCTCTGGTAGTCACTGAAGAACAAATATCTATTTGACTGTCCTTCTCTTGGCAGTAAACTCTGTCTTACAGCTTGCTTTGTCTATCTGATTGCCAACATATAGTATGGTTACATTCAAAATTGTTTCCCTTTTAATAATAAGACTTAAATGAGATGGTTTATAAAGCTGGTTATATTGGATAGTACTGATATTTTATGGTTTACTTTTGAAGTATTATGTTGATAAATGAGCATGTTTTTGATGTTTAAAAACCTTTTTAACTGTGTGTTTGCATGGTTTCATTGATTATAGAATGATAGACTAGTAGGGCTGGAAGGCATCTCAGGAGGTAATCTAGTCCAGCCCCCAGCTCAAGGAAGGATCATCTCTGACTAAATGATCCTAGTCAAGTGTTTATCTAGCTTGTTCTTAAAAATGTCCAATGAAGGAGATTGCAGCACCTCTCTCGGTAGCTTTCCCCAATACTTAATCACTGTCCTAATACCCACCCTAAATCCCCCCTGCTGCAATTTTAGATTATTGCTCCTTGTCTTATCCCCTGTAGCCACAGGGAATAGTCTATCTCCATTCTTCATATAACCACCCTTCAGACATTGTAAGACTGTTATCAAACTCCCCATCATTATCCTCTTCTCCAAACTAAATAATCCTATTTCTTACAGAATTTCCTCATAAATCATGTTTCCCAGGCGTCTAATCATTTGTGTTGCTCTCTTTTGGACTCTTTCCAATTTGTTCACATTGTTCTTGAAGTATGGGGCCCAAAACTGGACACAACACTCCAGATGATGCCTCACTAGTGCTTGATAGAGGGGGAGAATCGCTTTCCTTGCTTAGCAAGTGATGCGTCTGTTAATACAGCCTAGTATACTATTGGCCTTTCTTGCAACTTTGACCTCCAGGTCTCCTTTTTCCTATTTAGAAAAGTCATTACTTGGTTAACCTGCCATCTGTTAATTATGTTTTGTAGTTTGTCTCTCTTTTGGATTACTTTGAATGACAAGTAAAATGTGAGACTGATCTGGCTGAGTGAGTAGGCTATTGGGAAGAAGGTTGTATTTGAACATACCTGAACTTTTGGGTCATCTAGTTCCTGGTGCTCCGGCTCTTACATGCTTGAAATTCAGTTGTTCAGGTAAGTGGGTTATATAGGTGTAAATGGAATCACTATTTGGCCGGGGGTCGGCACGTTTGTTTGTATACCTTGGCTATGACCAGCAATACCCTTTACACCTCTTTTCCTTAGGAGTCTCTCCTTACGATCGGAAAGGGTTAACTTAACCGGTTTATAGTAACTACAGTTGTGTAACTGCTATTTTTGACACTTACACAGAGTTTGTGATCCTATTGCACATGTGGTATACACATGTTCTTTGTGTTTATCATAAGGCCTGAAACTCAGAATTGTTTCCATCAGTGCTCCTTTGGTTTGGTTTTCAGTTTCTGAATTGCCTGTAGGAATTACAGAATCTCAGATCATTTTTACAAAGCTGAAGCAAAACAAGGGTACTGGGACAGTGGTGGAAGAAGGGGAGAATGACTGACCATGCAGTAACCTGCAGAAAATGGAAAAAGTGTGGTTTAGCACTTTGATGAAGACATTTGGAGCCATTGGTCAAGGATTCTACTCCTGGTTTTGTATGTGGGTAATCTGAAGCATATCTGTGCTTCAGTCTACCCATGTTTAGCTGAGTTATTGTAATACTGTGCAGAGTGCACAGGGGAGTTTTGTATTCCCCCAATGACATTCATTTCAGTATCCAATTTGCTTTATTTTAAAATTGTTTGCTTTTGGAATATAGGGCAAAGAAGGCATGAAACAATTATGTAGCAAAAGAAAGGAAGAAAAAGGAAGTAGAATTGGGGAAATACTGTGTGGGAGGAGCGAGAAACATAATAAGCAAAAAAAAAAGTGGATGAGATTAAAAAATGAGAGAGAAATCAGGAGATAGAAATTGTTCAAAAAAGCTAAAATGTAGAAAAGGAAAAAAGAATGAGGAAGAAACCTACTTCTAGACACAGTTCTTGTGCCCACATCACATATGAGGAAGGACAAGAATGATAAGAAAAGCTCAATAAACTGGCCAAAATGCAATAAAGGAAAAAAAGAAATTGAAGATAAAAAGAGAAGAGAAGTTCAGATGTCATGCCTCATTATGGAGGATTCCAGATTGTGTGGGGTTTAATTTTTTGATGAAGGATTCCTACCACTCATTTTCGCAGCCCCTCTCCCCTTCCCATACTTAAAATGAGGACTTAAAAATAGATTGGGCTTTTTGCCTTATCTTTTTTTGCTTCTTGTTCTTTCTTTACATAATTTCATTCTGAATGGTTCACAGCGTAACACTGTACCCACCTACAGTTCCTTCTCTTGTCACTGGTATTACTCGATGGGGAGGGATAAGAAATCAGATCCTGTCATGCCCTTCATTCTCAATATGTGAGTATAGAGCTTCTGTGTGTTAGAAGTTACTGTTGCGAACCTTGCCTCTTTTCTTTCTTTTTACATGCACTAGATTCTCTTGGCCTTCATTAAATGCTCATTCCACTTATGTAGGGAAGTGAGGATGAGTCTGGAAATTACTTTTCTCATATATACAAAAAGGTGCTCCATCTGGTTTTTGGTTTTATCTTGCACTGCCTGTCAGTTGGAGTGACTTTTTAACATGTGATTTCCTAGCAGGGTGTGTTTTATATATCTGTAAAATCCAGTGTCAGCAGCATGGAACTATATAAATCATGTAAAAAATGGATGATGTAATAAATTTTAGGGTAATGGTCATGCCATCCAAATGTTTAAGAATGTTATAAGAATGAACTTGGATTAAATAAAATAAAAATGTGCATAGTTTCATAGTTTCATAGTAGCTAGAGTCGGAAGGGACCTAGGTAGATCATCTAGTCCGACCCCCTGCCTTAGCAGGAAAGAGCACCGGGGTCAGATGACCCCGGCAAGGTGCTCATCTAACTTCCTTTTAAAAATCCCCAGGCTAGGAGCCTGCACCACTTCCCCTGGAAGCTGGTTCCAGGCCCTAGCCACCCTGACTGTGAAGTAGCGCCTCCTAATATCTAATCTAAACTTACCCTCCGCCAGTTTGTGACCGTTATTCCTGGTCACTCCTGGCAGCGCACGGGGGAACAGGGACTCCCCCAATACCTGCTGATCCCCCCTGACCAGTTTGTAGCAGGCCACAAGGTCCCCCCTTAGCCTTCTCTTGTGGAGGCTAAACAGGTTCAGGTCCCGTAGCCTCTCCTCATAAGGCCTGCCCTGCTGACCCCTGATCATACGAGTGGCCCTCCTCTGAACTCTTTCCATATTGTCCACGTCCCTCTTGAAGTGTGGCGCCCAGAACTGGACGCAGTACTCCAGCTGCGGCCTGACCAGTGCCGCATAGAGGGGGAGGATCACCTCCCTGGACCTGCTCGAGATGCATCTGTGGATGCATGACAGGGTACGATTGGCCTTCTTGACTGCCTCCCCACACTGCCGGCCCATGTTCATCGTGGAGTCAATGACGACTCCAAGATCCTTTTCCGTCTCCGTGCTGGCAAGAGGGGAGTTCCCCAACCTGTAAGTGTGGTGCCGGTTCTTCCTCCCCATGTGCAACACCTTGCACTTATCAGTGTTACCAACATTTAGTTTTTAGACAGCATTGAGCACACAGTACAAAGATGGACATCTTAGAAGTGAAGAGAATTATGTGCAAATCTGTATAATGCTTATTTTATGAACCTGATTTAAATCTCACTAATGTCAAAGAAAATCCTTGGGGCTTTGGGTCCGGTCTTGTGAGGTTACTTTAGGTTTTGTGTTAAACTCTCCATTAAAATATTAATTATTTTAGCAATAATGAATTATTGTAACGGAGCAGAAAGGAAAGGAAATTATTAAAGGCCCATTCTCTTAGCAAGAATAGTTTTCTCTTACTGTCTTTCCTTCTCATTGTGGTCATTACCTTTGTTTAGTGACCCCATTGTTTGGATGTACCAGCAATATACCACATTTGTAATTATCTGCATTTCATGCTTGTAATTGCCACATTTCATGCTTCTAATGCTCTGTGGGAAGCTGCTTTCTTACATCTGTCTTGGGTTTTTCTAAGCTTTGTAAGTTATGCTATGGTATATGGACTTGTTATTATCAACCTCATGAAAACACATTATTTTGGAAAGAATGTTAGACTATCTTTTTTTTTAAACATTTTCCTCTAATCTTCAAGAAGATTGTTCATATGTGTTCAATGTGTAACTTGCCTTTCAACATAATTTTATCACTTTTTTCCAGTTATTTTGTAAAGTTTTATATGTCTATGATATTTTATAAATACTAGTCTGGTCCACCACTCCATTAAACCAGAGAAATGCTAATGCAACCCTATTGAATTTTTTTTCTTTGTGTTAAATCAGAAAAAAATTACAAGGGAGAGTACATAAGCAGGCACAATAAATATAACGCTAAAGCCAAATTTCTTGCTTTATCTCTTCTTACAATTCCTTTTCAATGTTTCTTACTGAGAGAAGACCTTGTATCTAATGGCTGGCCCTAGACAGCAGCATATCATTTTGTTTAAGTGATATTAGAAATTCTCTAACAGATTTTTCCCAAATAATCAACTTATTCTTCAAGAGACTGTAAAATGATTACTTGTTTTCTTTCATGACTGTATACTGGCTTGGGTTTGTATATATATTTGATCAAAACAAAATGCACATAAATCTTACAGAATAAACTAAATATGGGCTCAGGAGTTTTTAACTCAAGGTCATAGTTTTATTAAATACAGAATATAACCATAACTAGTGTTGAAAGAAGAAGGATGCCCTTCACAATGATTTTCTACAGAAATATTCAGGCCATCAGTGGTTTTAGTCCCAGATCTGCAGCACATTCACTATTATGAGCTTGGGAAAGCCTCTAGGTATAGATATTGCACCTCTCTTGCTTTAAGCAGGCAGGAAACAGCCTAAAGTCATAAATAAATGGCTCTTAGAGTGAACATCTACACCAGACACTTTATGACACAATAGAACTAATTACTACGCAGTACGTGTTCACATCTACATGTGCAGACACTTATTTCACAGTGATTGGCTCAAATTGTGAGCAAATTTCCTACCTGCAAATGTAAGTACTAAATTTACTCGTGAATAGTAACTGTACTATAGTGCATGTGTAGACACCTGACCAAGAATAAATGTGCTCCTGGGCAGCAGGGGGCAGGAGATTGCTTCCTACCTCTAGGAGTTCCCTCCTGCCAGGGCAGGCCCTGCCATTGAAGCCTGGGCAGGGATAATGTCCCCCTGCCCTAGCAGCAGGGAACTCCCAGAACCCACTCTGCAGTTGAGGGGCCAGGGCTTGGAGTTCCTTATCTCCCAGCCTGAGTCCTACAGTTGTGGGGCTTCGTACTGGGAGATCCTTATCTCTCAGCCTGAGTCCTGCAGTTGTAGGACCTTGTCTGGGAAAGCCTCATCTCCCAGTGCCAGCTCTGTGGAGATCCTAGCACCAGGCCCATGGCTGTGTCTGGCTCTGTGACCATAGGAGTCAGGCTGGGAGATAAAGTTCTCCCATCCCCACAACCATGGAATTTGGGCTGGGAGATAAGGATCTCATAGTACCAGACCTATAACAGGGGACTTGGGCTGAGAGATAAGGATCAGGAACAGGGGCTGGGAGCTCCCCTACTGGGGAAGGGGCACGTTGTCCCTGCCTAGGCTTCAATGACAGAGTCCGCCCCAGCAGCAGGCAGCTCACAGGGGCAAGGAGTAATGTCTCAGCCCTGCCAGGAGACAGCTGTCTCCTGGACCCTGAGCTAGCACCCAGAGGGGGCCTAAGTCTCCTCCTGGCTGCTGCTAGGGCCCATTGCAGAGCCACAGGGAGAGAGAGCAGTCTGTGCTAGGAGCAGCAAATGTGGTCCTGTGTCCCTACTTGTGTACCATATGCCCAGAAGAGTTTAGTTGAGAGTAGTTTACCTGGAGTAAAATACTTCCAGATTATTTGCCCATGTCAAGGCAGCCAGAATTCTTTAAAAATGGCAGACTGTGCTCTAAGTTATCCCTCAATGGATGAGATATTAAAGTGCTTTCTGTTACAGTGCTTTATTGACTATCTATGCCAGATCCCAGGAAGGGGTAACTTAGATCACGATCACTGCCATCCTAGGTTGCGTTGCACAGGGCTACATTCTAGGCTTGGGCAGAGCTTGTTTTCTCTGCCCAAGCACTGGGCTGGCCCTGCCCCCTTGGCTGTCACTGACATGAGTCAGTGACAGCCTCAGACTCCAGCCTGGCATGGAGCCTGGTTGGTGGGGGTGGGGAAAGGAGGGTTTCTGTCCCCACACTTGCCCTGGCCTCATTGTGCACTGCAGCCCAACTGAGGGACGGTGGGGAAAGAAATCTGGAGTCTTTCCCCCAGCAGCAGCTCCATCCAGGCACCAGCACCCTGCTGCTTGTCCAGGTGTGTTACAGGGAAAGGGCTCCAAGGTCTATCCCCACCACAACCACCCCAGCCAGGAAGTGGCATACCACTGCTTGGCTACTGGGGACTTCAGGGAACAGGCTCAGAGGTCTCTCCCCCATAGCCGTTACTGCCTGTTGCCAGCTGCCAGGGGGCTAGAGGTGGGGAGAGGGGCCACTTTGGCAGCCTCCTGGAAGGCATGTGGAAGTGTCCCCAGTGGCCAGTCTGGGCACTGAGCCCCTCCCCCTCCCCCCACCAAGCAGCGAATGTCTGTTCTGTCCGCTTGCACTCCAACTTATAGTGCTTTATTAAAGCTCAATAGTTCAGGTGCTTCTGCCAGGGACTTTCTGAATGTCTGTATTTATAAATTTCCCTGTATCAGTTCTCTGATGTATGATAAAGAAATTAGTAATACTTACCTACCTTACTGGACTTCTGAGGATAAATCAATTAATGTCTGTACAATGTTACGAAGAGCTGAAATTCAATATAATAGGAAGCATTCTTATTAAACCCCTGGCTGGGATAGATGCTAAGAAGAAAACAAGCCAAGATAAAGCAAACCTTCAGAAAGCCTTGCATCAACTTCTTTTGAGGCAAGTGACTGCAAAATTTGAAAAGAGCCATCCTGTCCTCACTTGCGTTAAGTTCAGGGTTTTTGGGGTTTGTTTTTCTACCATTTACCCATTTACTATTACCCAGAATTCTGAGCAAACTTTTTTTTGGCAAAGAAGAAAAAGAGTGAGGAAAACTTTTTACTTACTTACAATTTTCTGTATTTCTGTATGTGGCTGACAACTTATTCTCATGAGACTTCTGAACCAATTTTACAGATCCAAGAGGTTCAGATTAAATTTTGATTTATGTACTTATTTTATGTGCTGAAATGCTTGAGATTCACCTTCCATCAACAAAATACTGGTCCAATGTGTGCATGTCAAGAAAATAGACCTGATTGGCTAACTGAGGCATTTCTGAATTTAAACCATAAAAACATTTCATAGATTTCATAGACATTAGGGCTGGAAGGGACCTCAGAAGATCATCAAGTCCAGCCCCCCGCCTAAAGGGCAGGAAGTCTGCTGGGGTCATAGGATCCCAGCAAGATAAGCATCCAATTTGCTTTTCAAGGTGTTCAGAGTAGGTGTTTGAACCACGTCCGATGGCAGACTGTTCCAGACCTTGGGGGCTCGGACAGTGAAGAAATGCTTCCTTATGTCCAGCCTGAAATGGTCTCGCAGTAGTTCGACCTCGTCATCCCTTGGGGCGCTCTGGTGAACAAAAGTTCCCCCAGATCCTGGTGGTCACCCTCGATAAACTTACAGGTGGCCATCAGATCACCCCTGAGCCTGCGCTTTTCCAGGCTAAAGAGCCCCATGGCTCTCAGCCTGTCATCATAAGGTCTGTTTTCCTGACCTCTGAGCATGTGCATGGCTCTCCTCTGGACTCTCTCAAGCTTCTCCACATCCTTTTTGAATTGTGGAGCCCAAAACTGGACGCAGTACTCCAGCTGCGGCCTCACCAAGGCTGAGTACAACAGGAGAATGACGTCCTGGGATTTGCTTGAGAAGCATCTATGGATGCAAGCCAGCGTTTTGGTCATTTTACTAGCCACAGCATCGCACTGCAGGCTCATGATCATCTTGTGGTCAATGATGACCCCCAAGTCCCTTTCTTCCATAGTGCTAGCCAGCATAGCACTGCCGAGCCTATAAGGGTGCTGCAGGTTTTTCCTCCCAAGGTGGAGAACCTTGCATTTTTCGGTGTTAAACACCATGAGGTTCTCATCTGCCCATTTGCTGAGCTTGTCCAGGTCAGCCTGGATCACCCGCCTATCTTCTGGCGTGGATGCTTTGCCCCAAAGTTTGGTGTCATCAGCGAACTTGGCCAGTCTGCTCCTGACTCCAATGTCCACATCATTAATGCAGATGTTGAATAATATGGGTCCAAGGACAGAGTCTTGGGGGACCCCACTGGTCACAGAACACCATGATAAGTGACTGCCATCAATTACAACCCTCTGGGTCCGACCATGGAGCCAGTTTCCCAGCCAGTAGATCATGGTGGACCCAAGGCTGCAGTTGGCTAGTTTCACCAAGAGGTGATCATGGGATACCAGATCGAAGGCTTTTATGAAGTCAAGATATATGACATCAATCTCATCTCCCTTGTCCAGATGATAGGTCACCTGGTCGTAGAAGGAAATGAGATTGGTCAAGCAAGACATACCCACAACAAACCCGTGCTGGCTATCCCTTAGGATGTTGGCCTTGACCAATCCATTAAGGATGGCCTCTTTAATAAACTTTTCTAAGATCTTCCCCAGGATAGAAGTCAGGCTAATGGGCCTATAGTTAGCCAGATTCACTTTCCTCCCTTTCTTGAAGATAGGCACCACATTGGCCTTCTTTCAGTCTTTGGGCACTACACCAGAGCACCAGGAGTTTTTAAAGATACCTGCCAGGGCCTGGGCTATAACGCTCACCAGCTCCTTGAGTACCCTGGGGTCTAGCTTGTCAGGGCCGGCTGACTTGAAGGTATCCAGCTTCTCAAGATGTTCCTTCATGAGGTCAGTATTTATGGAGGGCAGGGGATCTCCCCCACCCAGACCTCCCTGTCCTGTAGTGGGCATGGGCATCCCATGGGACTGATGAAAGACCGACGCAAAGTACCCATTTAATAGGTTGGCTTTTCCCTGGGTGTCACTTGTCAGTTGCACCATCTGGTTCAGCAGGAGTCCAATTTGCCCTTGCTTTTCCTCCGGCTCCCCACATACCTGAAAAAGGACTTTTTATTGTCCTTGATGCCTGAAGCTAGTTGGGGTTCAGTTGCAGTTTTGGCTTTCCTGGTATGCTCTCTGCAGGACCAGACCAGTGCAGAATAATTCTCCTTGGAGATTAATCCCATCCTCCATCCTTTGTAGGCTTTCCTTTTTAGCCTTAGGAGGTCTGCTAGATCCCTGGAGAGCCAGGGTGGCTGCTGTGCCCTCTTGCTGCCTTTCCTTCAAGATGGAATAGACTTAGCTTGTGCATTGAGGATCACTCCATTGAGGAGCAACCACTCTTCTTGAGCTCCCCTCTCCCTGGGGTCACGGTCCCTTAGGGCCTCACTGACAAGCTTCCTGAGCTTGTCAAAGTCGGCTTTTCTGAAGTCAAGGACTTCTGTGTTGCTGACTGACTTGCCAGCTTTACGGCAGATGGTGAACGTGATCAGCTCATGGTCGCTGTCACCCAGCTTCCCATCGATCACTAGGTCGTCCCCTGTAGGCAGTACCAGGTTGAGCAGTGCTTTGCCTGTTGTTGGCCCATAGACTTCTTGAGTCAGGTAGAGGTCACCCCCGCCCCTTTTATCTACGCGATCCCTCTTTTACAGGGTATAACCATCTATACCCATGGTCCAGTCATGGGTAGAGTCCCACCAGCTCTCCGTTATCCCAGTGACATCATAATTCTCTGCATTGAGCAGGAGGATGAGCTCCTCCTACTTGTTCCCCAAGCTCCTGGCATTTGTGTACAGGCAGGCAAGTGTCCTCTTGGGGGGTCTTGCCTTGCCCACAGATTGTACCAGGGCTGGGGCAAGGGTGGGCTCCCTTAAGTGCCTTGGCCTGCTGGCTTTGCAAGGGTTGCTCAGCGGGCCAGCAGTGGCAGTAGTCCCCCCCATCCCCCAGCAGGCTTAGTTTAAAGCCCGGTGGAGTAGGTCAGCCAGCCTGGCTGAGAAGAGCCTGCTCCCCAGCAGAGACACGTGGAGGCCATCTCTTCCCAGCAGCTCACTGCCTCTCTCGCCAAAGAGCAGGCTGTTGTCATGGAAGTCAAAGCCCTTCCCAATGACACCAGCGCTGCAGTCTTTGTTTCAGTCATTAAAATACTAAGCCCGTGAAGCTCATGCTATACAAGGGAAAAGCTTATATATGTTGTTTCTTTAAGACCTTGGTGATAGCATGACTTGCACCACACAGATATTGGTACTCTGGCAGCATTTTCAACAATGAACACATTAAATATGTGCCATATGGTTGCAAGAATGAACATGCATTTAATATGAAACCCTGTTGACATTTTTATAGTGGATTTCAAGAGAATCTGCAAAGAGCTGCACAGCTACTCAGTGCGGATGGAGTTGATAGTTATCTAGAAAACTCCAGTGATGTAATATGTACCAGATTTACCAGGCTGGAGAAAAGGCATCAGGAATCTAGCTCCTCCCCACTGCAGGTCCAGTTCTAGCAGCAGGGATGTCAGAGCAGACGTGGTAGCACATGCTGCTGGAACATTAACTGGAGGTTTTCTGCTTCTGAAGGAGATATTGCCTCCTTTATTTGTCACAAATGCACATTGAGCATGCCCAAAACCACAAGCTTTCAGCAGCAAGAAAAGGAAGTGACATCCCCCAGCAGCAGAAACTGCATTTTGCAGCATGTCCTTCACTGAAGCATCACTTATATATCCTCCTGCATTGTCACTACCGCTGCTGCTGCTGCTCTCTCTCCTAGAGCTGCTACATGGTGTGGGTGTGGGTGCAAGATGTGTGTGTGGGTGGGGGGGGAATAGGGACAGGGGACATAAAGGTGAGGAATTTCCTTCCCATGGACCCCCCTTAGGCAGCGCCTGAGGCCCCTCTTGCCCACTCATCTCCGTGCTACTGTGTTTTCTAGCAAGTTTACATTTAATGCTTAATTTTGTCAAGATCAGCCTACACAGAGGAATAAAGTTGGTCTGGGAAGGTTTTGTAGCAAGGTCATTTAGAATTACCCAGAAGTTAGCAACATTATCCATTATCAGGCAAGTCAGCTTGGGGGAGGGGGGTGGCGGAGTGGAATTGAGTGGAACTCCCACTTCAGGGAAAAGAAAGAAATCCTAGGAACTCTGGGAAGAAGATTTGTAAGTGCCTGAGTGCACGCACCTGCTTGCTTTGGGCTAACAGGGCATTTTTACATGTGCTTCCAAATTTGGCGCCAGGCGCTTTAATTAGTGAGCGATGCTAATTAAAAGCACCCACATGTTACATGTATCAGCATTGCTGAGCATCCCCACACTGAAAAAATGGCAGCAGGATGCTTTGAACTAAAACTCATCAGACATGTTATATTTCAAAGTACACCTCTGTCATTTTGTCAGCGCAGAGATGTGTGGCAAAACACGTGATGCGTGGGGCTGCCGGAGTGCGTCAGTTTCTGTGATACAGCAGACTAAATTAATTTTCGGTGCTTCAGAGCAGGCTCTAAGCATGTATGGAGGAGCCCATAGTGTTAATGTGTCTAATTTTGTAGCATGCTGCCTTCCTATCCTTAAGACTAAATCATAAAAAAACAATAAGGATGAGAGGCCCACCCATTTTTTGCCTTACCTGCTTTTAGGGGCTCAAGCAGAAGGGAATATAATCACACTTAAGTGCTTATGTCCACTTAGGCATCTAATAAGTGCAATAGGACCTGTCCCTTAGCGTTCTAAGGAATCATGTTCTTGCCTTGGTGATTTAATGCTTCTCCTGAGTGGGATTTTTCTAAGAATTCACAGTAGTAAGTATTGTTTATTATTGTTCTCACACCCATCATTGATTCGAGGGGGAAGACAGTGAGCAAAGAACAAGCTGCTTTTAAAGACATGCCCTGGAATTCCACAAACCACCTAATATAAGAAGAAGAAGAAGAAACCCTGAAGTAAACTGTTTTATTATCAGGTTTAGCAATAGGTCTCAAATTGGCCAAGCTGACATCAGTGCATAGATTTATATAACATGCAACATACCAAATACAGTTTTATGTAACATGGTGCATACCACATATAGATAATTTAATAGAAACATTAAGCAACTTATGGTGAAAAATCACTGATGATAAATAGTTGGAATAATAGCTGACATGTTGTTCCTACTCAGACTTAGGGATTAAGCATGGGCCTAGGCCCAGAGATAACTCAAGAACCATGAAGCTCTTCAGGAGCCAACTTGGCTAGGGCTCATCACTGGAAAGTAAAAGCAGCAGGATTCAAGAGCTTGCATCAAACTCAGAGCAACAACATAAAGAACTCTAACCTGTGTGCCACCTCCTCAGTTAAAAGTGCCCAGAGACATTATTTAGGAGCAAGAAAAATGTAAACTGAAGAGGTAAAAAGCACAGGGACACAGCAAAAAACATGGGTGTGGGGTTCCCCAGAATGATTGAGACAGAAATGGTAAAGATAAGAACAGGAAAAGATGGAACTGGAGAGGAAAAAGTTCTGGTTGACAATAATAGGAAGACAGCAGAGCAGCAAAGGTTGAATAAAATTGGGAGGGACAAAGGTAAGGGATGAAATGAATGGGAGCTGGGCTTTTTGATTTTTTTCCCCACATGCTAAAGCTTTATAGTTAACAAAGAAGAAAATGAAAAGCCACAACTAATGATAATAGAATATGAATCCTGAGTCTAGTTTCACAAATGCTGAGTTAGGCTTCACATGGAACCCTTAACTCTGACCTCATGAATTTACAAGACTTTAAGAAAGCCTGCCTTTGATTGTATGGTTATACAACACTGGACAATACTCAAAAGTATTGGCTTAATTCAAGGAAATCTGGCAGGTAGGTTTTTCAATACATCTCCAACAGTAAAAAAGAGTGAGGTAGCTGAATATAATTCTCTTTTCGATGTTGTGTTGAAATGGCAAATGTATCTAAGCATATATTCACAATGAGGTCATTTTGCTCTTATTGCTGGAGATCATATTAAGCAAGACCCTGTTGTAATGCGTGTGCTGCGAGAGCACAGACTTAAAGTTGCCATGGGAACCTTTACTCTACATTTTGTGAGTTTTATGTTATTTAGATGCTATATTAATGTTTAAGATTTTAGCATGGGGTTTTGCATCTAATGAATCCATTTTGTATGTGCTACTGCTTGGCAATAGAAGGTATAGTCAGAACAAATGAGTATTTTCATTAGTAGATATTTATTGGATCCAAACATAGAAAGAAAATCGCTGTGTGTCTGGGAGGGGAAAACCCACTGCACAACCTGCAAATCTTTTGTCTCATTAATTTTAGAAGGTGGAACATGGTCTGAAGTTAACACGTGAAGACAATGTTTGTTTACTTTGGTAAGACCTTATTGAAAATTTGATAGGCAGGTTAAATTTTAATGGCATGCCTTTGTTAGGTTATCATGGAAACAAATGGAACTGTGTTCTTTTTTAGTACGCTTGGATATTCTTTATTTTCCCCTTCTCATTTACACTCTCAGGAAGTAATGGGTTGGCCTTCAAAGAATTACAGGAATCAAAAATCAGTTTCAGGAAAACAGAGCATGGTGTTCAGCTCTCAGGAAAGCCCAAAAGAATCAAAAGAAGAATGGATAAAAGGCTTGCTATTTTGCAAGAGTTGGATGGTAATGAAAAGTATGAATAGGTTTGCTTTATTGGGACAGTAATCTTCTATAGGAACTGCTTTGGCAGATGGATGAAACAGTATTTGTTTACTTCCATTAGAGACTTTAGCAAGCTATTACCATTCTAGAAGAATCATCATTGCATCTTATCAAATAAACAAGCAAATCAAATCCCATCTTTTTGTAAACAAGCAAATCAAATCCCATCCCCACATCTTTTGAATACATGCTTTGTCTCATTCATTTATTTATGTTTAAGTTTCATGGTTAGTCGTGACTTCTGTATAAATATTGTTTTAGGTTACAAAGGATTTGGGGAATAGTTTAAACTTTTCTGAATCACTAGTGATTATTTTCACCTAATGAAAGACGCTACAAATATTTACCTTGATTCCAGTTTATAAAAGTAGCCTTTGGCTGGGTACAAACTTTATTTCATAGAATCATGGAAAATTAAGGTTTGGAAGGGACCTCACCTCAGAAGGTCATCTAGTCCATCTATATCATCCCAGCCAAGGCTTTGTCTCTCTGGGTCTTAAAACCCTCTCAGACTGGAGATTCCACCACCTCTCTGGGTGACCTGTTCCAGTGCTTTACTACCCTCCTAGTGAGAGACCTTTTCTTAATACCTAACCTAAATTCTACCCCTTGCTGTAACTTGAGACCATTGCTCCTTATTCTCTCATTTGCCACCACTGGGCACTTGTACACATGATGCCATTACTATGTACACGTGATGAAAGTGTCACTTTGTGTGGCTTAAGGGCATCACACTGTACACGTACAAGAGTTTTGGGGGTTTTAAATGAATTTAGTTTAGTTTACAATGATGCATTGCAGTTATTAGTCAGCTTGCCCCCGCCTGTGGGCGAGGTGGTCAAAATCTGCAGAAAAAACAGGATCAGGCCCCCCCACTGCTTTTGCCTTCAGCAGCCGTGGTGAGTTGCCCTATCCTTTTTTTTTCCGATGCAGCCTGCCTACCTCTCCTGCAGCTGTGGGGCAAGCTGCTGGCAGGCTGAGCAGCCCCTAAGCTGTGGGGGTTCCTGATCCTTCCTTCCATGGTAGGAGCACCCCCCTCCCCTCAGGCCAGCCGGGTGGGCTGCTAGCAGGCTAGGTGCTGCCCCAACTTGGGGTCAGAGAAGAGCTGGATCAGGCTGGGTGCTGACTCTAAGCTGGGGCAGCACCTGGCCCAATAGTAGCCTACTTGGGCCCTGATGGTGCTGCTGCTGTGGAGGGGAGAACCAGGGCCCTCTGCAGCTCAGGGGCTGTTCAGACCATGAGCAGCTTGCCCCACAACCACAGGCCAGCTCTGCCAACAAAAAAAAAAAAGGATCAGGTCCCATGCTGTAGCAGTGACAGAAAAATAAATCCCCCTAAATTGAAATGGTGGGTTTCAATCAAAAACCCACTGTTTCAATTTAGGAGGCATAGAATGCAACCCTAAGGAACAAACCCCTGCCATGTGTACGAGTGCCACTGAGAACAGTCTACCTCCATCGTTTTTGTAACTGCCCTTCAGGTATTTGAAGGCTGTTATTAAATCCTATCTCAGTCTCCTCTTCTCCAGACTAAATAAACCCAGTTCCCCGCTCAGCCTCTCCTTATACATCATGTTCCCCAGTCCTCTAGATTTATTGCAATAGGAAAACTAGCCTGGGAGCTGGATTGCACAGACATTCCTCCAGCCCTACAGCAGGAGAGCTTCACAGCCAAGCTTTCCATCTAGGGGGCACTAGAGACTACTCCCGGGGCCACCCCTGCCCTTATGGGAGCCCATTAATTGACCTCCTGCTTTGTCTTCTTCCTGGGAAGGAGGCAGTCTGTTAAGTGGAAGTTGGCAGATACTGAAAAGCAGCAATTGGCACAAATAACCCCAGCACTCAGCCACCATGGCAAGACCTCAGGAGCTGTGCAGCTGGGGCATAACAGCCTGCCTTCCCCTGTTCTTCTGAGGGCTAAGCCAGAGCAGTGTGGGAGAAGGAAGGGTCTTTTTCCCATGTCAAAAAGGCTCCCAAGGCTTGCCACAGTGGCACAGTATCCTGCCTCACTCTACTTAGCTCCAGACCAGCTGGGTAGAAAGGAAAAGGAGGTGGGGTTGAGAGCCAGGCTAGGGGAAGGCCTCTGCAGGTCAGACTTCATGCCCCTCTGGCTTTTAAATTACCATCCCCAACCATCCAGTTGATCTGCAGAGAGGGACATGGGAAACCTGGAGGGGCTCGAAGTCAGATTTTGGATACTTTCCCCATGCCTGGCTCCTGGTCACCCAACTGAGTGGAAGAGTAGACTCAAGTGAGCCAAAAACCAAACAAGGGTAGCTTGCATTCCCTGCTGCTCAGCTGAACTGGGGAGAGGGGAGAAGGGCAATGTAAGTAGGCAAGAGACAGTGCTCCCTGTTCTCTGTGCTTGGCTCCCAGGCACTGGTTGGCAAAGTGCCCCCTTGTTTCTTACACTGGGGACACTTCTCCTTCCTGCCCCTCCACCTAGATTGTTAAATAGTTAATGATATATAAATGCATTTTATCATAATGCCTGAACTGACTGGCACTTACAGATTGAGGATATAGGTGTCATAAACCTATTGGACCAAAAGGGTATCTGCCCAAGTTGGTACATAATGTTTATGGCTAATATTCTTCTAATTATGCAAAAATTAATATATTAAGTGTTAATTTATTTTGGCTTATGCCAAACTTCCTTTAATGACACAGATGATGTGTAGCACTCTTACATCACAGAAACAGAACTAGAAAATAGCCCATGCCAGAACCCCTAAGTTCACATGGGCTCCTCAGCATTGGGAAGGTTCAAACACAGATCTGAACTTTGCAGCTCTGGACCCACCTTTTATTAATACAATTCTTTATATCTAAGAACATTGTAATTTTTCAGAAGACAGAATGAAAACAATGAACTCTTTGTGAATCTGTTAAAGAAACTGAGGTAAATGTCTTTTGATAAGCATGAGTGACTCCCAGAATTTGGTCATTTTTCCAGCACATGGGAACAGTAATGTAAATCCTGTATTTGGAAGTAATCTGTACCCAGCTGCTGCTTAATAGATTGTAGTAACTGAGTTAATCAGAAGTGAAGTGGGAGCTATGGGGTGTCATTTCCGTTCCGATAATCAGAAAGTAAGGGAGGAAGAGGTGAATTCTGAGGTTTATTGTTTTATGTTCAGATCAAAATGTCTTCACTTTTTCAACTTACCAGATGTCAGCCTGTGCTGATCTTTCAGGTGCTGCCTGTTCAAGGTTACTCTATATTTCCTGTTAATATTGAAGTAGCATAAAAGAAATGTCTTATACATTTAAATAAAACCCCATCAAGTCCTAACCCAGCACGGCACTATATTTTTAGAACTTGCTTGCCCATAGGGAAAATGTAGTAAAGCAATAAGAGGAGACGTTGTCTTGGTTTTCAAGAAAAAGATGACAATTCTTTTTTGTGCTAATTTTATTTGCTGCTTCAAGCTTGTAAGGCATTGATTACCTCCAGTCATGGATGGAAATTTTCTATACAGTGACTAAAATACAAGAATGCTAAAACTAAAACGCACAAAAAACAGACTGCAGTAAAAATGAATTCCTTAAAAAAAAGTGTCCTAATTAAAAAACAAAAAAAGAAAAGAAAAAGCCAAGCAGAATGCTGATGCCATTGCATAGCTTGGTGATCCCAGTGCACTTTGCCATTCCAAAGGCTTAGTAAATTTTGTTTAAGAAATATTGGCGTGATATTATGAAGTGATAAAAAATCAATGAGGCAATGATTTTTCAGTCAGATAAAGTGCTTTGTTGTTAAATTAATTCCTTCACCTAGAGCTGGGAGGGCAAAGAAAAAGTTGGAAAGCATTGCTGGGTGACTTGATGGAGATTTACTTGCTGTGTTATTCCAGAGAAGCCTAAAATGAATCTGAGAATGATGTTTTTGACTGCAGTAGGGCAGCTGCAATTATTCACTTCACCACTCTTGGGAGACCTCATTGATTAAATTCAAAAGCCCGTTGACTGTAGTGTGGTTGAACCTCAAAGCCTATTTCTTTCTTTGAGATTCTGTATTTAGAAGGTGTGTATACTTTAAAGCTTTTTACAAACGGTTCCATAATAAGCTTCTACCACTAAGAGAGTTTCCCCACTGGGCTATTGGAATTTGTTTCTGGCACTTTCAGAATTTGAATTGGGCCTGATAGGTACCACTCTACATTCCAAATGTAAGTGGAAAGATTAAGTTATTTTTCTTTGTCTTGGCCTTCTTTGTTCACTGCTTTGCTAGTTAAAACTGATCTGAAATGAAGACAAGAAGCTATTCCTCAATTCTAATTGGCACTTGCCTGATCTTCTGCCTTTTAGGACAGGCATAAAAAAGATGTAAATTAGAAAATATCATTAAAATATTGTATCAAAAGCTTCAGAGATGTAACAGTCTAGCTAGAAGTGGCTTATAAAATGAAGTGAAAATAACAGCACTTTAAGAATATATTGCCAGGGTAAATTGGAAATGGGTAAAAATGAAGAATTTATTTCTTAATTCAGAAAGAGAGGAAGAATTGTTAAAGCTAATGTGACTGTGAAGTTTAATGGAAAATACCCTTTTCCAGCTATATTATCAGCAAAAATATCGGGAAAATGTTACAACTCTGTTTCATTTACAAAAAGGTGTTCTTTTATGTAGTTTGAGTGACATGCTTTTCCCATAAGTTCATGCAACTGGAAATAAACATTTTTTTCCTATTGTGTAGATCCAGCTCATATCTTTTTCATAAGTAACTAATTTCTGTGAAAGAAAATCTGGGGTTGTAAATGATGTGTAATTCATGGCAAGGGAAAATTGGAAAGAATTATATAAAAAGGCTGATCTATGCTACGACTGTGACCATGTAAAAGAGGAAGTGAATACACCCAGCACAAGGGTGTGATCAAACTTGTCTATCAAAAGTCAATCATCTTTACAGCTGAAGAGTGTCTGAAAAAGCTGGATCTAAGTGACTTATGAAATTTCCTGTATGTAACCAACAGTCTTCATCCAAATGATCACCTAGGAGGAGAGAGAACAATGACTGCTTAATGTAAATACAGAAAGAATCCTTGAAGCAGTGTTTAAAATGCATACAAGTTTCTTAATCACAGAGCTAGCTTTGTCGTTCTGGCCCAATGAATCTTGTTTTTTGGGGGTGGGGTTTGGTTTTCATTTTTTGTTCTGTTTCATAGAGTGGCACTTTTTCAATGGGAAGAAAGGAGACTGTTCTTATGCTAAAACCTTACCTTCGTGGTTAGGGCTCTAACCAATGATGAGTTTTCGGAGAGAGGAAGGTACATGAAGGAGTTTCTAATGCAGACATTTGGTGGGTTTAGGTGAGAGCCCTGCATAGCTGTACTGACACATCCCTCCAGGAGGGGGTTCTGGTCTGTTGATCCTGATCTGACATAGACACTATCTTGTAGTTCAGCATCAGGAACTAAAAACTCAGAAAAGTACAAAATTGAGCTATACCTCTCTGTCCAATATTTCCAATTGACTAGTTTAGGCATCTTCTTGGTCATCTTGTGTCTACAGACATTCAGGGCCCCACTCTAACTCATGGCACTTTATATAAAGTGCCATGAATAAGAGACCCCTCCGCCAACCCAACAGATGTTCGCCTGCTGAATTGGCTTGTGGGGGGGTGAAGCTGTCTGCATGTGCCCTGGCCAGCAAGTGGAGACACTTTGGCAACGCCCCTCTCTGCATCTCTGCCACCCCCACCCCAGCTGTGGGACTGTCAGTGGAGAGGGAGAGGGAAAGGGAAGAGAACAGAGCAGCTAGCACAGAGGTGCTGGATGCTTTTGAATGGCCAGAGCTGGAGTAGGGGGCAAAGTGGAACAGAGGCCCCTCATTTCATGCCCTTCCCCCCCCACAGGTACCTTAGCTGGGATACTGGCAGGAGTCAGGTCAGGTCTGTGTGGTATGGGGGCTCCATTCCACTCTTTCCCCCACTTCGCTCTGGCCATTCAAAAGCAGCAAGTGGCTCCTTGCTGACTGCTCCCCCTCCTTCTTCCCTTCCCCACTGACAGCCCCAGGGATGGGGCTAGGCTCATGCTGCCACTGCAAGCACCAGCCCAGGCCCGTCCCCACATGAAAAATTAATCCTGGAGAGAACACACATTCCCTAAGGCACACTGCTTTAGAGCACCTTAATGTAATACATTTTACCAGGATTAATTTTTCATGAGATTGGCCATTTTAAAAATACTCTCTAGCTGTGCACATGTGTTAATTCTGGGCTGTAGAACACTTTTAGGGGCCTGATTGTATAAAAAATGTCACTTATGTAGACACCGCTTGTCATTGTGTAGCATCTAACTCTTCCCAAGTGTTGAATAGGGAACTTTTAGGCACTTACTCTGGGTCTGTGAATTCCTTTCCATTCCAGGGCTGTGGGTAGATGAAACAAGGGCCGTGTGTCCACAGCACTTTAAAGTGGGCTAAATGTTTTTCCACTGCTTTAATGGTGTTGGTGTTTGCATGCCTCGGTGGTGTATTGCACTTTAATTCCAAGCACTATAGGAAATTTGCCAGCATAATATGCCTTAAATGACTTGGGAGTTTGTTTCCTGCCCCAACCACCATGGAGTGAAGCACTGGGCTCCATGCAGCTCTGCAAGAAGCCCTGCAGGCAGCCTGGCAGCAGCCTGAGAAAGCAGGCTCCACCCAAGAAAAGTGATGAACCTGATGTTTCCCGCCCCTTTCCCCCCTGGAACCTGCCTTCCTGAGCTGCATGGTGGTCTGGGAATTCCCTCTGTAGCTGCTGTGCCCTCAAGACTGCCCAAGCCAGGTGCCTGTGAGTGGGAGCTGCCTCGGGGGGGCCTGCCATTGTCACAGAGGGAAGCACCAGCCTCCCCCATCCCCCCCTGCCCTGCAACCCAGGGACCATTCCACCCACTAGGAGCTCACTCTTCCCTCCCTGCCGGAGAGGCAGGTAAGTCAGTGGGCTATGTGCATGACTTGCGGGTTTAATCAGTCCTAAATGGAAGTGATGTTTTTTAAAACCCACCATTCCTGTTTCATCTACATTTTCTTTAAGTGTCTAAAATTTAGGCACAGCAATGCTCAGCATTGTCATAAAAGCTGCTGTGTAGATTTAGTCCAGCATTCATCGCCATTTCACGTGAGTGCTCCACTGAACTCTATAGGGAACACATGCTCAATATTTATCAAGATCCATGCATTAATTAGGGAGATTTTATTCTTCTCTGATTCCTGATCCTTTGTCCAGGTGGAAATTGGTGAGTTTAGAAAAAAGTAAACTATCCAATGCTAAATTAAGGGAGGGAAAAAGCCCTCATGTGATTAATAGTCTTCTATATCCTTCTTGACACTTGTGAATTATTGCATGGCACAGATTCTTTAGAAAGTAAGAAAAAAATTGCTCTTCACACATATGCCTGACATTGTTTTATCAAACCACAATATCTGTTTTAATGTAGAGATATTTAAAATATCTCTATATATGGATTTTCAGAGCCTGTTACCTGTAAAAATGCAGATGAATTGTTTTCTGTTCATGTCTGTTCATTTGGATTCCTGGCTAAAGATGACACTGAAATTAAGAGCAAGAAAATCATAAGTGAGTTAAGTGGGACAAGAAATTATTTGCCTAAAAAGTTAAGGAAAAAGATTTACCAAAATTTACTCCTGGATTAGAAAATTACAGTGATTTTGCGGCATGAGTGGGCCACTGTTTTTCAAACTATGTGGGTATGCATATGTCCATTTACAAAACTTGCCCATGCAAATGTGTGCCTTTCAGCTTTTACTTACACATGGTTGTCCAAATGTGCAAGAAGACAGAGGTAGCCCCTAGAGCAACTGCCACACACATGGGCAGCAGCAACTTCCAGCTATCACTACACCATGACACAATCATGTGACTGCAGTGGCAGTCAGTTTTTCTTTGCATCCTGGCAAGTCAGTGCCAAGGCAGCTGCCCCGGTTCCTCTACCCAAGGTATGTCACTGCAGGAAGATACTTAATTTGCCCGCACAATTATGATAATTGTGCAGATTCAAAATGCAGTTGTAATACTACTTTTATCATTTAGAAATCATATTGAAGTCTACTTATTTCTTTTCACAAAGATTTTCAAAAAAAATTACTGGTAATTAAATATCCTGAGTTGGTAATGTGATTTATCATGTAAAGTGTTAATGCATCGACTGGATCCCCCACTTGGTAAAGCAGTGGAAAATCAGAGGGGACCAATTCAAATTGTCTGGGGGTAAATCAATTTAGCAAGAAAGTGCAGTCTGGCCAGGGAAGTTAATGATACACAAGGTGAGGGATGTAGGTAATTAGCCAAGAGGTCTGTAAATTTCTGACCTGAGGTCACTTGTGCCATCAGGTTAATGACCCAAGACCTAATTGGATGGAATAAACTAGTTTTGTATACTTTTGTTTAAAAACAAAAGGTAAACAAGCAAATGTATATTGAAGCATGCATATTGCAGAGCTAATTTACTACAGTTTCATTGAGCCAATTACAGTTGGAACAAAGTGATAATTAAATCAAGGCCAAAATTAAGATTGAATCAATAAACCAATAGGTTCAAATGAAAAAATAACCCTATTAATACCGCAAGTGAGCAGATCACATTGTGAGGTTAACATTAGGAAGAATGAATTTGCATTAACCTTGTACTGAGAGAGTTTTCAGAGGAATCAGCTTTGTTTTCATTTGAGATTTCAGCCAGTATTCCTGCCACCATAGTGAATGTATCTAGCTGGTAGAAGACATACATGTCCTTTCTGGTCTTAGACCTTTCCCAAGGGAAGTTGTCCAATGCAGGCAATGGAATTCTATCCCCAGCAACTACCTTTTTTTTAATCTTAAAAAAGTATGTTTGTGTGATTCATTTGCAATTACTCGATTTTATCTCTGAGAAGTATATTTAAACAAGATTAAATTGAGGTTTTTCTTTAAAAGGAAAGCTGAAGTATAGTATCAAACTAGACCACTGGGGAGAGCTCTTCATTTTATCTCCTGCTGTGTCAGACCTGCCATGCCAGTTAGTTTTCCCAGGCTCAGCTGAATCTTGGAAGCTGTCATGATGACTTAAAACTTTCTATCTTACAGTGCAAGAAAGCTGATTTCAATCTTGTTCAGCTTGTTGTGTTTGGGGCTGTTTTTGTTTGTTGTCTTGGATACATGTCCCAACCTCTGTTTTATCCATTGCACGTTATCTCCATAATAGACTGAACCAAAAGCCCAGATATTCGCATCTTCTGATATCTGAGATGTGCATTAGAATTTTAACTTGGTCATATTTCTTTGAATTCCCTATTACTGCCGTGGAGATTATGTATGTCCTCCAAAGAGCAGCTGTACATTTCCATCTTTCTTCAGCTATCATACTAGTAACTTGGAGCTGTGAAATTCTCATAGCTCTAACAAGATATAACAAAATGCTAATTGTAGGTTTGGAAATGTAGCTTCACTATATAATTTCAGTTCAGTATGTTCCACGGTGGACATAAAGAGAATCAGAATAAACTCACTGACTTGTATGATAATCATTATTTATTCTTTCAAAAGTCTGTTGTAAAAAAGGAGCTTGATGACAGAAATTAAATATTGCCTATTAATGAGCAACTTAAATGACAATTAGAAAGAAGTAATTCTGAGTTTCTAAATAAATAAATATGCTGTTTAAGTCTAGATTCAGAAAAAGCACTTAAACACATACTACACTTTCCCACCATAAAGCAAATACAAACCGCTATAATAATGTGGTATAAATTAATGCCACCTGTACAGCTACCAATTTTGGGCATTTGTGGCATATCCAGTGTAGTAGTCCCATTGGATTCATGCTAACGCTAATTATCTAGAATATTTTTAAAAGTGACTTAAGCATATAGAGACCTAAGTCACTTTCAGAAATGGAATTGGTAGTCTTTAGTCAGTTAGGCATATTGGAAAACCTTGCTCTGTGTGAAGTGCTCTGCAGGAATGTTGCTCAAATTGAAAATAAGGGAGTGTGAGTCTCTGCAGGAAAACTGACTTTTTGGACTCTTATGATTATTTGCTTTCTTAAAACAACTAATTTTATAAAAATCCTGATCTGCTTCTTAAATTTCAATAGATTTAGTCTGCAAAAATGACTGGCTGAACTGAAGAAAATATAATTTATTATAAAGCTTATTTTGATAGGAATGGACCTGATTATAAGATCAATTTCTGCTCATTTTGAAACTAGCTGCGTTCATAATGGTGAAAGAGACACTATAGATGAATTCTTTCCTTGTCTGCAACCAGTAATCTACTGTTGAATGAAGTGAATTTTCAGGGGACAATGCAGATCAGTAAACCCACTTAAGGCATGACACAAAGAAATATGGAAGCCATGTGGCAGTAATAAAAGTGGACTATTATTTGAAGATTTCTCTTTAGAAATTTTCAAGTCTACTCTGGGACTTGTCAAAAACACACACGCTGTTTCCTCAATTGCCCATGAATTTGCTGAGTCATTTAGCCCACATCTGGAAGGGCTCCAAAATATTCCATGAAGTAATCTAAATTGGGAAAACCTGCTTTGCTAATACAGAGACCCTCTATGTTAAGTCAAGAAGCTTAGAACTTCTTTTCGCGAAACAAATATTTTATTTCATGGACTGAGACATTAAGGAGTGAATATGGATAAGTTCGGATAGATTTGCATTCAAAATTAATTATCGGAATGTGATATTTATATAATAATAATTTCCTAATATGCCTCACATATCTCATTAGTTTTTATATATATAGTCAAGAACTGAGACATAGCAATCTAAGTCTTAAACTGTCAGTATTATATATTATAATTATATATTAGAATTCTATAACTATATGGTATAATATTGACTATTTAAGACAGACTGCTATATTTCATGCTTAGATCCCAAGTTCCTGTTGTCCAGCTCATTCATGCTGCAGGACAACAGGAGATGTGTGTTCCTCAGGCTTGAAGGGCCCAGTCCTGTAGACACCCAGAATTCCTGTGCAGGATTGGGCATCCTGAAGCCTTGTGAGTGCTTGCCCAGCCTTCCCCACTTACAGAGAGGCATCCCTGAGATCTCCAGGGTATGTCTTGGTAAAAGAGGGAATCTGGGCAGTGACTCCCTGGGCTTGAGGGGCCTGTTCCTGCCTGGGAATCATGGATGACTGGTGCTTCCTAATACTGGGGGTGGGGGGCACCATTGGCTGATCGGCGACCAGGGGGAGCTGGGGGTGGAGGTAGAAAATAATTTTGGGGAGGGGGGGCATTGGGTTCAAAAGTCTGTGGGAGAAGGGGTGGGGGGAGAGGAAAGGGCCACATGGGGGAGGGAGCGAAGCTGGGGTTCGCACCAGGCAGGGATTGGGCTCAGAGCCAGAGTCCGCTAAACCCATTCAGCTGCCCCTTCCCCAGCACCAGGGGTCATTGCCTGGTGCCGGCATTCATCACTCTCCCGCCCTGTACTGGCCCCAGTCCAGCCCCAGTCCCACACCGCCAGGGGGGTGGGGCGGAACTGGAAAGGGACCAGCCTTGGCTGCACCACCAGGCCAAAGGAGATGGAGCACTGAGACCCCTGCCCTGCCACACCCTGTCTAAGTCATCCTTGGGAAGAACCTGGTGGCTCCTGCAGAGTCACAGTGCCGAGGAGCCAAGGGGGGCACATGACCCCCCATGATCTTTGCACGGGGCTAGGGTGAGGCAAGCTGGGCTCTGCCTGCTCTGCACCTCACTGCAACCTTTGAAAGCGGCTGGGTCATGGGGCAGTTAGAGCCCAGTGGCTCATCCAAGGCTCTATCTGGTGGTGCATTGGAGCCAAGGGTTGTGGGAATGTGCCAACCCTCCCCTGCAGTGTGTGCAATGGAGGGAGCTGCCAGGCTCCAAATGCCCCATGACCTGGCCCAGCTGGGGCCCCATTCTCCTGGGCTGGGTCATGGTACAGTCCCCACAGTGCAGCAGAGAGCAGGGCAGGAGTGGGGGTGAATGATTCGACTCTGTCCCTACCCTGTTCCCTCCTGCACTGTGGGGGTCTTGATCTTCCCCACCCCCCCAGGCCAGAAACTAAACAAAGGATAAACCTTACCTGTGTTGGGTCGGCTTCAAGCCTGGGACACCCTATCCCCTCTTGCAGAAGCCTGCAGCTGGATTGCCCTGGTGTTTGGGGGGGGATGAGCCCCATTATCCCCCCTTTCCCCAGAGACCAATCACTGCTGCTGGCACTTTTCTTGGTGGGGGGGACATGGCCAATCTCAGGGGGTGCAGGTGCAGCCACATGCACCCTCTATGCATTGCCACTGGATTCTAACTGCCCCATGACCTGGCCACTTTCAAAGGCTGCAGTGAGGTGCAGAGCCCAGCTTGCCTCACCCTAGCCCCGTGCAAAGATTATGGCGGGTCATGTGCCCCCCTTGGCTCCCCGGCACCATGACTCTGCAGGAGCCACCAGGTTCTTCCCGGGGATGACTGGAAATTCCTGGAGTATGCAGTTTTTGACTGCTGAGGTCTCTGGAGCACCTGTCTGGGATGGCTGGAGTGTGTAGGCAGGCCTGAGTTGCCCACACTCTCCCACCGTAAAGCAAATACACAACCACTACAATAATGTGGCATAAATTAATGCCATCTGCACAGCTACCAATTTGGGGCATTTGTGGCATAACAAAATTAACACAAGACAACATCAGATTCCAGTACATACAGAAGTTGACTTCAATTTCATGAACTAAAAGGAGAAATTACCTTTTAAGTGAAGTATTTATCAGTATTATTTGTTTGGGGGGTTTTTCTCCCATATGTATACATGTTTAGAGAGAGAACTCCTTTTATGCCTTGGGTACGTTTCAAATGAAACAACATCTACAACATGATAAGTGATAGTGTCTCCAGAGCTTTGGTCTATGATGATAAGTAGGCTTATTGGGCAGAAGGGCAATTGAATGCTAAAGATCAAACTAAAGATTAAATAAAAAAGTGAAATATGATTTCAAACAAATCCAACTAGATGCTGAAAGGATTTAGCCAATTTTCAACAGAAAATGGGGTCATACAAGAGGGCAAAAAAAGCCATTCTGAAGTCCTTATATTTAACTCTTTCACTGCTTTATCTGGATTTAGTAAACTAATACATGGAAAATGTTTTAGGGGTACCTGATAAAACAAGGGGCAATCATGGCAAGAAAACAAATGACAGAATAAACTCTAACAACTTACCTGAGCTGTTGAAGAGTAATGATTTTCTCCAATCTGTATGGAAAGTGTTGCTTCTTTCTTGCCATTACCTTTTTGATAACTCATTTTTTTTCAAAACTTAATAGAGCAAGTGCTATAATTAAAGATGGCATTGAGCTATGTGTAGATTCCAAACTATATTTTTCCCTGGTCTAGAAATTTGGAGCCAGATTAGAGATTAGTATCCTGCTGTGACTACTTTGTGCTGTCCACCAGTGTCTACCAAGGTTTCTCCCGAGGATCAAAATAGGAGCCTTTGTGAGAACACTGGAGTGTCAGAGCAGGTCCAAAAGGATTGTGAGATGGTAATGCAGTAGTGCTGTTGCAACCTGATTGCCATCGCAAATGTAGCATTTAAAGGGGTGTCAAACACTTTCATCAAATGACTATAGGATCAAGGAATGTAAAAATTACTTCAGAATCACCTTCTCCTGAGCTGCCAGAAGAGTCTGAGTAAAGGTACTGTAAGTTTGATTATTTGCAGTTCCAGAGTCTGGGTTCAGGTCCATTTCTAGTTATTACTGCTTAAATAGCTATAGTAGTTAGGACTAATTTAATCAGTATTTTCCCAGGAATTTAGGAGGTTGCACAAGATATGTGGGAGGCACAATATTTTGATATTTCCCTTTACAGATATGACATGTTTTGTAAAATTTTTTCAGCTTGAAAATAGCTCAATTTTTAGTGTCTGTTAACCAAACTTGGAACTTGTCCTGGCCTTTAAGATAAAAAAGTTTTACTGCCCCATCTGAGCAAGTGCTCAGAAAGTGCTGTGTTTCTGTTTAGATTATTTTCTTGTCTTTTTTTTCAATTTAATTTTGGTTTTGCTCTTTGATTTCCCCTCCCCCCACAAAAAAAATCAGGAAGTCTAAGAAGAGAACATATATTGTTAGAAATCAATGTTGCTGTTTTGAAATGTACATTTTTAATATAAAATTTTGATCTTCTCTCATTATGCCTATTTAGCAATGTGTTCTCTCACCCTCTGCCTTTCACCCAACCCTTCCTCCTCTTTCTCCTTTTTCTCTTCCTCTGATTTAATGGTCCTCATTAAAATTAAATCCCATAAAGTAATAATCATTTTTGATACATCACACCTAAAATGCACTTGACATTTTAAAATACTGGAGAAGATAATACACCCAGTCAAAGTAGAAGGATAATTTAGCCCTCTTTAAAGAGCACAGTCAAATTATATGGTATCCAACATTTTACTTACAACATAGTAAGTATGGGATATTGTTGACGAGCACTATATGTTAAATCTTACAGGCCTAATTTTTTTTTAAAGGCTGAATGTATTTTACCTCATTACTAGAAGGTACTTGAAAAATGGTGTTACATGAAACAGATATATACAGTTGTTGAATTGGTGCTGGACCAGGGCCAGTGCAGGGTTTCTTCATGTCATGCCAGGGCATACAAGTCAATTGTTCTAAAAAGGGAAAAGTAATTAAGGGTGCAGGCAGAAGTGACAATTTTTGCCTGATCTGGCCACAGGAAGCAGCTTATAGCTGTGACCAAACACAAATGCACAGCTGCAGACAGCTTCAAAAGTGGTCGATCAAGCAAAAATCTGACTCCTCATTGAATGAGATATTGAATGAGATAAAGGCTTTCAAAATATAGTATCTGTAACTTGTGTCTGTGGAGCTCCCAGCCTGATGCTGTTTTCAGAATAGAGTGGGGCGGGGGGAGGAAGGGAGTGGAGAGAGTTCAGTCTAGGTTTCTTTCAGCACCCCCCCTAGAAGGTGGAGTGGGTGTATCGGTGTCCCCCCCAGGTGGGGGCGACAAATTTACCTGCCCCACCCTTTGGTACTGGCTGGGGAGACCCAGCAATGAGCTCCTTCTGCTGCCTCTCCCCCCTCCCTTTCTGAAAACAGAGAGCCTGGCCATTTCTATGGGAACCTGGCTGCAGGCTGGAACCAGTAGCTAGATTCCATGCCCCCCCACCCCGAACCATCAATGAACTTCTGTTTGGTTTGGGGTAACGTAACTCAGAACGCTCTGCAGAAATAGTTCTGAGTTGCAGCTGGGAACTGCACTTCTGTCTATACACTAGTGGGTTATATTTAGACACTTTCATTATATCTGTCACTTGTTGCTTGTATCTTCAATAAAATTGCTGTAGAAGCCACATTTTGGAAAAATGTGCTTTCCTCCAGCACGAGAAAGAGATAAGGAGGTGGTTCTGCAAAAGGCCACGAAGGCAGGAAAAGCATTACTTACAAGAGGAGGTGAATTAAAAATCTAGCCAAGAAGAGAAAAATAAAAAATACCATTTAGTAACAGGATTTTTTTTTTGAAGACCTGGGCTCCAGGCCAGAAGCTAAACAGCTAAAGGAAGGAGATCCAGATCCCAGAGATATAGAAATGGATGAAACTATCTCTATAGAAGCCAAGATAGAACAACAAACTATTTTAGCAAAGCAAAGGGGGTGGGGGTGAACAGTTGGTAAAAGAGCAAGGAATTATTTTTCAAAGGAAATGGTATTAGTACTTCTTGGTACCTTTCATGGAAAAGCCCTAGGTTTTCTGAGCACTTTAAATGGGCACAATGAGCAGAACATTTTGAGCAGTTCTGTGTATCATTCAGGCCTTGCAATACAAGTGATGAGTACCAAATTAATTTTCTCATCTATGGCAGGGGAGGAGAGACAGATGGCACTGTGATTATATGCGACCTCACTCCAAATTAGAAGACTGAGCCGGAGACAGTGAAGAAACTGTTGACGTATATTTCATCAGGGAAATTGCTTCTGTCCCCACAGGATATAAAAGGGAAACAGAAGGATGCAAATTTCAGTGTAGTTAGACTCATGAAATAAATGAAATCTTTTTCTTCATTGCATGTCCAATTCAACCTTTCTTTATGGTCTGTTCCCAGGATTTTGCACAGGCCACTGTTTCTGGTGTTGGTGTTGCCAGTTCTCATGGGGTGCACTGTGGTGCTACAGGGCATCTCAGGAGATGATCCATGGTTTGTTCTCTGGAAAATGCATTGGTTGCTTGCATAGAGGATCTATGTTTTCATGAGAAAGTTGCATCTTCTGAGACCAATCTGTTCAGGCTCCACTTCGTATGTCATTTGTAGTTGAAGCTAGATGCTAATTCCTCACTGGAACTAATTCCTCGCCCACTCCATTCAACGTCTTTGTCATACAATTTCTCCCATTATTGTTGCCAGAGGGTAATTCTGGCTGATTCTGGTAATGTGGCCAATGGTGTGGTAGAAGACAAAAAATATTTCTTAATTAGAGATGGCAGTATACTGCTTGATGTCCATATAGCAGGTGGAAATAAAATAAATAAAAAATGCCTAATGCAAATGGGCATCTCCAATAGATATCTGTGGAGGCTGGAAAATGTGCTAGCATTTCTTAAAAGTGTGTCCAGACCCAGTATGAGAGTCTAATATCAGCCGTGTCTTAAAGTCAGTATGTACATCCGCAAATTAGATATTAGTAACATATATCCCCCCAAAAAAGAACAAGAAAATTAATTGCTTGATTTGTAGAAATGCTTGTAAGAATGAAATAGGAAGAGAATGGTGAAAAAGAAGCACACAACTCAACAGATGCTAATGACTAACTGACTAACTATAGGCCTGATAAATGACAAAGCACCATTTCCACCCCTGGTCCTTCCAAGCAGGAGTTTACACATAGGCACTGAATAGGTGGGAGCCTGAGGGCACTGCCCTCCCTCAGGAAGAGGGCTATCAGGGACCAAACCTGAGGAAAATTATGTAATATTTCTAGATTATGTTGTAAAAAATGGATTCAGTCATGTTGAGTGGTAAGGTGATGTGCTTAGGAATTATGACTGAGGCCCTGAGCTATTACCAGGGATCTGGGTTTTTCACTCACTGCAGAAAAACACAGATTTTCTCCTTTGATGGGGAAGAATGTGGATTTTCTCCTTTAAAGGAGAAAAATTTGGGTAACCATGGGTTGCCCCTGGCAGAGTTTCATCCTGCAAGAGGCTACTTGGGGCTAGGAGGAGCAAGGAGGGTGATTGGAAGCAAAGGACACCACATGCCCCATAAGAACATGTGCATGTAGCAGCCAAGCAGCAGTGGAGAGCAGTGCCCGCAGCTCCCTCCAGGTAAGTGCATGGGGGTGGGGAGGAGGGCACAGGTGGCATGTTGAGGTGGTGGGGGGCATAGGTGACACATTGGGAGGGCAGAGTGGCATAGGCACATGGTGGAGAGGGGTAGGGGGGCCAAGGTGATGCATTGGGGAGGGCACACGCCTCCCAAGATTGTGCCCACAGTGAGGTGCAAGGCTGTAGCTGGGCCAGACCCAGTCCAGGCACGAGCTACCTGCATGACCCAGCGGGCAGGACCTGGTACAGGAGGGAGCACCACCATGGCTGCCAAGATGAAGCATGGAAGCAGTGGTGGCATGGAGTTGTGTCCCTGCTGCTGTCAGGACAGCAGGGACACTTTACCTTGGCAGCCATAGTGTCACAGTTCTCCCTCCCATGTTGGGTCCCAGCTGCTGGGCCAGAGAAGTGGCTTCTGCCCAGACCTGGTCTGTCTTGGTTGAAGCCCCGTGCCCCACTGTGAGCACTGAAATCATGGGGGAAGAACATTTCCCCCTGTCTCCCTGCTGCATCACACATGACCCCGTAAGCCCTGCCATGCAATACCTGTGTCCGCACACACCCTTTCCTATACATTGACACTGGTCCCCACACACTGGAGGCACATGTCCACCATCTTAACCCCTCCCCCCCATCAAAAATAAAAGTTGGTGCCTATAAGCTTACAGACTGTTAGAATTCTATCCTATTAGTAAATTCAGATGTAGATTTAAAAAGCTGGGAATGTATAATATGTAAAAGCGATCTTAGCTTCCATGAATACAAACTTCAAAAAGCTGTTAGTCTTATTTTGTAACTGGCATTAGATCACTTGCAGGTAAATGTGTAGACCTAAACAAAGACAGGGAAAAATAATAAATCCAACTTACCAACCACAATCAGAAGAAGAAATGTTCAGTGTGGAGATAAGAAAAAAAAAGGCAGCAGGAAAAGAGACTGTGGACATAACATGGTGTAATTTACGCCAGATTTTACCACCTAGAAATGTATTCTGTCATAAAGCATGGACACATGCTCATCACTTCAAAGCTGGCTCCTTGTATTAGGTGCCATTGCCTGAACAGTCACTGTGGTTACCTTGCAATGAATTGACTAGCAAAGTTGACATGATGGGTATAGTGGTATAATTTACAGTGGTGTATAGCTACTCTTTTTTTCTGATGGGGAACATCCAGAGTAAAGCACCACAGTGTAAAACTACAACATGCAGCCATAGAATGGGAAATTTCAAAAGTTTAAAGCAAAATATGCTCACAGTAACAATAATTTCCATAAAAGATGCCTGAACTGTGATGTTAGAAATTTTGACTGGAGGAACGTTGAAAGAAATCTCCATGAAAGTCTCAGCACCAGGTTTGAAACCATTTGAAAGATTCATGTCCTCTTCTGCCTAGGAAGCCTTGTGGGTGCAATGTGATGTGTTATCATAGCCTCATGCACCAAGCCATTATGTGGGACTGTCATCCAGCCTACAGGGCTCTTTATTGGTCCAGGAATTTGGCAGTAGGAACACTAATTACTGTGAAACAGAGATTGAACATGACTGCTCGATGCCATTCTGTTTTTTGAAGGCCAAGAACTGAGGGCATCTGAACAATTGCTTCTTGGATGGTTTTCAAATCTGTTTGTGTCTGAACTTTTCTTAGATTTTGCAATGGTGTGACTAAACAACTGGCAACTATCCAAATAATCTTTTTAATAGGTCTTTAACTCTTCCTTTTACTGTGCTGTCCTTCATAAAAAATGTGTGTGTGTATTTGAGAAAGAACATTGTCTGTTGTTCTTTAAACAAAATGGAGATATTGTGAAATAAATGCTTAGAAAACAGAATGAATGTTGGTGTTCAATCCGAAACAGTACACTTTGGGCCTAGAAGAAGATATGCTTTTGAAGAAGCAGTGGACAACTGTACAGAAGATAACTGGACTGTCAGTGCGAACGCAAATGGGATGTTCAGTAATTTTAAGTTAGGCACAGATGTGCAAGCCAGCGTGTTGCCAAAATTGTGATATTAGCAGTAAAAGAAAAATGTTTTGGAGGGCAATGGATACATTTAAATCTTAGGGCCTTATCACACCTTACACTGTAAGCCACAAAGGTGTTGATTGATGTCAGTGTTAGCTTCAGTTTGGAGCAGTCAGGCCCCTCTCCCATTCCAGGCTTCCTACCTGCCTTCTGCCCTCAGGGGCTCTCCCAGTTCCCTCTACCCACCCTCAGGGCTCCCTGCCCTGCCACGTTTCTCAGGGTTTCCCTTATGCCCTCCACTTAATTGTGGCTGCCTGTCCTGTTTGTCCCAGGGGAGCAGGCAGGGAAGGGTTAACCCTCCAGCCTGGCCACTGCTGGTCTGCTGCTCTTCTCTGAGTGGGCCCTGCCCAGAGAACAGCAGGGATGGTGGGCAGGCAGCAGGTTAACCCTTCCCTGCCTGCTCCCCTGGGGCAGACAGTGCAGGCAGCCACAAGTAAGTGTGAAGTGTGTGTGGGGGGGGGGGGGGGCAAGGGGCAGTGAGCAGGGATCTGGGTTTCTGGGTGGGGGTGGGGGTGGGGCATTGGGCCTGATCTGAGCCACCAGGGTAAGTGGGGCTGGTGGGGTGTTTACACTGAGGTGTAGCTTAGAGTGACTACAATTTAGTGGTACCTGAGCTAGGTAACAGGGATCAGAGATAATTCTGCCCTTGAGTGGTGTCATTTTGAGCTGCCTCATGAGTGCTTAAAATTAGTTTCGGGTATTAATGTGCAGACAATACAGGTGTTAAAATATTACTGTGTAACAAGGCTTTTACAGTGACAAATTTTTCCAACTAAGAAAGAATATGAACAAAATACAAGGTTAAGTAACACATCGGAAAAAAATACTTTGTAGTGTTTGGCAGCATAAGGAGGAAGTATCCAACATTGAGTTTAAAAGATCTGCCATCTGATCAAAAGAGTGAATTCACTGGAGGAATTGGGGAGCAGACCAACTGTGCAAGAATTTGGGGCTATCTTTCAAGTAAGCTTTGAACAGTATATAGAATAGAGGTTTACTATGCCACAGTTCAAATGTGAAACACAGATCCCTTTGTCCAAAGATAGAGCTGCATAAGCTCATTGCCCTGGGTATCATAGAACAAATAGAAGAACCAGTGTATTGGATACAATCACCTATCATTGTAGTAGAAAAAAGAATAAAGAGTATAAAAATATGACCAGAAACTCTAAGAAGTTTTTTGGGGAAAAAAGCTGCCAAAATCTAAATAAATTTAAAGAAATATATGTTCTGTATAGTAAGCTATGTAAGACAGAAGTTAACATTATAATAAGTATAGGTATACCATGGCAAGGTTGGGGTATTACCAGCATCCCTGTCTTAACTCACAAGAAAGGAGTATAATATTTTTTTGGAAGGTGAGCTGTGTAAGGGACTTTGTGCCTCTTGTGGCTTCCTCAAAAAGTGACCTGAGAGCATGGCTGTGTAAAGATGTTCAAGAGGTACATACCTTATAAAGAGATTCAGAAACCACAGGAGTTAGCAAGAGTCAGTCGTAACATCATTGTGACGTTACGTTTAAAACTAAGTTTACCATGGATACCTTCAAGGACAAAATTATGATTAAAGGCAGATACCAGTGGCTTATGCCTCAGGCTCTAATAATAACTGAGTGGTGATGCACTTTAAAAAAGGGTGGTTTGACCTTCATCCCAAAATTAAAAAATGTGAGACAAGTATTGACTGAAACAGTTGATAAACCACTTATTCTCATTGCCAGAAAAATCTGCCTCTTGCTGCAGCTTCTCAAGATACAGATTGTTTTTCAGTTATAAACATATGGTTTGCCAATCAAATACAATACATACATTTTAGCACTATTGATGAAAATGTAGGAGAGCAGAATCCAGTAGATTTTGTACATGTCATTTTGATTTAAAAACAAACAAAAAAGCACATGGCATTTATCTAGTTTTAAAAGAAATATGGTTGATTGTAATTGCCAGAACTATTGCTTATGTTGAGACTCTGCACAATGTAACTCAGACTATTGCATTGGGGACTGAGGACAGTATATTCACAGTCCCTATAATTAACATAATGAAGAGTTCTCAGTATTAGCTAAGGACTTCCAGCATGTTACCTGTATCACCCAATCAAAAGGGCCATACTGATTTTTCCTACAGTACTAGGGTCAGGGTCCCTTTCATAGTTTCATAGTTTATAGGGTCGGAAGGGACCTGAGCAGATCATCTAGTCCGACCCCCTGCCATGGCAGGAAAGAGTACTGGGGTCAAATGACCCCAGCTAGATGTTCATCTAATCTCCTCTTAAACACCCCCAGCGTAGAAGCCTGCACCACTTCTCTTGGAAGCTGGTTCCAGACCCTAGCCGCCCTGACTGTGAAGTAGCGCCTCCTGATATCTAACCTGAACCTACCCTCTGCCAGCTTGTGACCGTTATTCCTGGTCTCTCCTGGCGGTGCTCGGGGAAACAGTGACTCCCCTAATGCCTGCTGATCCCCCCTGACTAGTTTATAACAGGCCACAAGATCCCCCCTCAGCCTTCTCTTGTGGAGGCTGAACAGGTTCAGGTCCCGCAGCCTGTCCTCATAGGGCCTGCCCTGCTGTCCCCTGATCATGCGAGTGGCCCTCCTCTGGACCCTCTTGATGCCGTCAACATCCCTCTTGAAGTGCGACGCCCAGAACTGGATGCAGTACTCCAGCTGCGGCCTGACCAATGCCGCATAGAGGGGAAGGATCACCTCCTTGGACCTGCTGGAGATGCATCTGTGGATGCATGCCAAGGTGCGGTTGGCCTTCCTTACTGCCTCTCCACACTGCCGGCCCATGTTCATCTTGGAGTCAATGATCACTCCCAGATCCCTTTCTGCCTCCGTACTGACAAGAGGGGAGTTCCCCAACCTTTAGGTATGGTGCCGGTTGTTCCTCCCGAGGTGCATCACCTTGCACTTGTGTGTGTTGAAACCCATCCTATTCTCGTCTGCCCACCCTTGTAACCTGTCTAGGTCTAATTGTAGCCTGTTGCATCCTTCCACTGTTCCCACGTCCCCCCACATCTTAGTGTCATCAACAAATTTGAACAGGGTGCTTTTTACCCCCTCATCCAAATCACTGATGAAGATGTTGAACAGTGCGGGCCCGAGGACCGAGCCCTGCGGAACCCCACTGCCCACGTCCTTCCAGGTTGAGAAGGACCCATCCACTACCACCCTCTGGGTGCGGCCCTCCAGCCAGTTGGCGACCCATTTGACTGTGTGGGTGTCTACACCACAGCCCCCCAGTTTCTTAATGAGAACAGGGTGAGAGACAGTGTCAAAAGCCTTCCGGAAGTCCAGGAAGACTATATCGACTGCTACCCCTGCATCTAATGATCTGGTGATCTGATCGTAAAAGGCCACCAGGTTGGTCTGACAGGACCTGCCACTGATGAACACATGTTGGTTGCCCCTAAGCATGTAGTCTCCTGCTGGCCCCTCCTGGATGTGTGCCAGCATAATTTTTTCGAACAGCTTGCCTAGGATCGAGGTGAGACTAACCGGCCTATAGTTTCCCGGGTCTTCCTTCCTGCCTTTTTTGAAGATGGGGACCATGTTGGCCCTCTTCCAGTCCTTTGGAAAGGTAAGTAATGCAAAACTGGGAAACAATGGTTAATTCTTTCTTAGAATATTTGCAAGTGGTTATTCCATATTATTCAAAAGCTTGCTAAAGTTAATGCTGCTAAGTAGAGAACCATAAGGAACGTGACAATAGGTGTGTACATACGTAAGTGGTTACATAAGAGGGTCAGTGTCAGTGTGACAATAGAATGTCTAAGGTGTCTGATTAGAATGTGTTTAACAACAACATGCTCACCAGACCTCTTATAGGGTGGTAATATTCTTGCAAAACTTGTATATCTGTGATGCCAAACAAAATACTGTGGACAGTGCTTCCAAGAGGTAGGACTAGCAGACTAGATATAATGGGGGGGGAGGGGGGTTAAATGAATTGGGATTTGAGGTCAAAAATGAGTATTTAGAGAAGATATACCATGCCTAGTCCAATAACTTGTTTTGACCACATTTCTTCACCTTTGGGAGACAAACATATGTGTGTCAGTTAAGCATATGTGAAGGGAATTTACTGCAAACTCTGAGAGAAGCAGGGCATGTTTAGACCTGGGTTCAGATAAACAGTGACATTGAAGAAAAAAAACCAACCTATAGCATAGGCAAAAAATAGGGGCCAAGTCAAGTGAAAGAGCCCATAGTACTGGCACAGGAAAAAATAGTTTCCTGGTGCTAAGTGGGTACGTCAACATGTTCATTAACATGTCATAGTTATTGTGCATTAAGTTCAGTACTTGTATGGCCAGGTACTAAATCAATGTGCAGTAACCAGCACTACTGTGCAGTAGCACCAGTGCATGCCTTTTAAGTGATGCTAATGCGCAGTAGACTAATACTACTGCAAATTAACATGTTAGCATGGATTTTGCTGTACAATTAGTCTACTGCACATGTAATGTCTCATGTAGATGCACCCAGTAAGTGGAGATTGGTTTCCTTTAGCTGGGAAAAATGTGTTTATCCCAGAGTATTCTTACTTCTCTGAGAGAGTCTTACTAGAAAATGTTACAAAAGTTGCAATTGACTGTTTCAATTACCTATTTCACCAGACATGATTACCTGATATAGCAATCTGTGTAGTAGGATTGGTCCAAGAATATGTGAGAACCAACAGGTTTTTGGTGGTAATATTTTTTTATTGGACCAGTTAAATAGTTGGGAGAGATGTTAGTTGAGCTTTCCCAAGCCTGAAATTTTGAGCTCTCCCACAGCTTGCCTAATGTCTTTCCCAATTATTCACTTAGTCCAATCAAAGATATCACTTCCAAAGAACTTTTCTTCTCTCATAGTAATCCCTGAAATTGGGCTACAATCTAGTGGGCATGGCTTTAAACAATTTGTACGTGGGATTCCAATTTACAGATGCAGAAATTAGTTAGACCTCTGACAGATGTTATACTTATGTGATTAACTGGTTTATAATATCATAAGTAGTGACCTGGCCACACCTTAAATCAAGTAATAGTGTTAGAAAATCAGGAATAAGCCACAAAGTCATTACACAAAATATGTGTAATAACTTTGTGGCTGGTTCTTATCACACTTTAACAGTGAAATTGGGTTTAAGTAATTAACTGACGATATATATTTATTATTCCCAATCCAGTGGGTTGGAGGAAACTGGTGTTATCATAATAAGCAATCATCTTATTATGTTCAAGTTTTAGGGCAACCTAAATACTAACTGAGCACTGAAACTTTGTTTATTTATGGGCTGTCAATTTTTCCAATTATGCATTGTATTAATGTTGTATTTTAAGTCCTATTTTCAGAGTTTTGTCCTGGAAGGGATGATGTAGTATTGGAAATTGGCACAGAGGTAAATTTTCCTAGATAGAGAATCTGGACAGGGTGCTGTGAAGCTCCTGTTGTTATGCACAGCCAATTGAATCCTCCCACAGAATAAATCGGATCTCTTACAACTGCCTTAGGCAATGAGGGATCACTGAACATCACATGCTGGATGGAGTCCACTACTTTTCAGCAGTCCAGATTCAAAAAATGGATAAAGATATAAACAATGTTTTGCAAGCTATAGTATTAGCAGGCTGAATTTATTATTTTTTTCTAAAAATAGAATTTGGATTTGAATCCAAACTTCATCTGGATTAGAAGTTTCCCACATACTTTTCCTTTAAAGGAGAACTAATTTTTAAAGTTTTTCACAACCCTTTCATATATTTTCGCATATATTCTTGTGACCCACTTGTGGGTCACAACCCGTGGGTTGAGAAACACTGCAAGAGAGGATATATGAGCTACATCTTTGTAACACTATTGGAACTGATTTGAGTTTGAATGATATAAATTTGACCTCAATAACTCAGAAAGATATAAAATATGCATATACATATATTACCTACTTGAGTTACTATAAGATGACTTCACTATGCTTTGACTCATTAATCTATAATAATAATAATAATGGTAAGTTGTGGCCCCTTCCAGCTTATTTACGGTAGTGCCTGTGCATTCTGGTACTGACGGAATGAAATTGGTTGCAAAATTTCTTTTGACTTTAATGGTTACAATATTGATACCCATTCAAGGGTATAGATATTACTTGTATAATGTTCATATAGATATTTGTTCACCATAGATGACATTTTTATGATGAGACCTGCAAAGTCTCTTTGACCTCAATGAGTTTTGGATAAATTACTTTTATGATTTTCACATTTACTGATATTTCTATTGAGTTATTTGATAGATTTCATAAATTTCATAGACATTAGGGGCTGGAAGGGACCTCATGAGATCATCATGTGCAGCCCCTCCCCCCCACAATAGGCTGGAAGTCAGCTGGGATCAAGTGATCCGAGCAAGAAAAATTTCCAGACATTTTTTGAAAGAGTCCAGAGTAGATGCTTGCACCACCTCTGTGGGGAGTCTGTTCCAGACCCTGGACACTCGCACCATAAAGAATTTTTCCTTATGTCTAGTCTAAATCAGCCTTCCTGGAGTTTGTGGCCATTAGACCTTGTTATCCCTTGGGAGCTCTGGAGAACAGCTGTTCTCTGAGGTCGTGATGTACCCCTCTTATATAATTGTAGGCAGCTACCAAGTCACCCCTGAGCCTTCTCTTTTCCAGACTGAAGAGTCCCTCCCTCAGTCTCTCATATGGCCGGCGTATATATCCAGGCATTGGATCATGTGAGTGGCTGTCCGCTGGACTCTCTCAAGCTTTTCCACATCCCTTCTGAAAGAGGGTCCCAAAACTGGACGCAGTACTCCAGCTATATGGGTGCTGTTTTATCTTAGGTGGGTAATGTCACAAAAATGTGATTTTTTTTTTCCTTCCAAATCTTGGACATAAGTTGAAAAGTTTGAAGTTTGGGGGTGTCATTACTCCTTTTTATGCTGGCAAACTTTGTATACAGGCAGTCATTCACTTGCAACATTTTGAGTTCCAAAGTTTTGCACTTACAACATTTATAAATTGACACCCTGTTTCAACTTTATGATGTCAGTTTTGACTTACAACACTTGATCCTATATGACGCCATGCCAGTAAACAAGCTCACTGTGTCACTCATCTCCCTGGAAAACATCTGTCCAAACTTCCTTGGACACTTTCCTTCAAGAAAGCAGATGAGACTCCAGAAAAACCTGTAGCCAAGACTCCTGAAAAGACTCCAGCCAGTAACCCTTCAAAAAGTTCAACCAAGAGCCTCCAAAAAGTCCAGCAAAGTCACCTCAAAGAAGTCCTTCCAAATCAATATGATTGCTATTTACAATATAAATACATTAATGTAGCTATATTACTCATTTATAATTGATCGAGTACAAAATTCTGGGGTATTTTTAGTGAAAGTAGGGTATCAGGCCTTAGTTCAGGAACCAATCCCCCATTTATAACATTGTTTATTATGAGAAGCTTGGTTCTGAGTTGCAACGTTTTGCAATTTTCAGGAACCAATTGTGTCGTAAGTCTGAGGACTGCCTGTATTGGACTCCTATTCACAGTTGCAGAAATGAGTTTTAGACCCTTGACAGACACTTAAGTGATTAACTAGTTAATCATGTCATAAGTACTGACCTAGCCACATGTTCTATCAAGTAATAGTGTCATAAAATGAGGAATAAGCCACACATATACTACACAAAATATGTGTAATAACTTTGTGGCTGGTGCTTATCCTGCTTCAAATTGAATGTGTGGTTAGTGCCCAGCCTTTGGAGTACTCAGGAGTCTTTCAAAATTCCTCTGTGCTCCATGGGCTGGGATGCTTGGTCAGCTGATCAGAGCTCTGAACCAGGGAGCTCACCATGTGTAATTGTGTACTTCTGCAGCTGGAAACTCTGATCATCTGACCAGACCTCTTAGCCACAGGACCATATGGTGCATTCCTTCCATCTGGGAACCAAGCTTGTTACTTGTCAATGCAGGGGGTTCCTGGGATTGGGTTTCCCTCACACCAGCAACATGGTACAGTGGGATCTGATGTGGGATCCCAGTCATGACTCCTGCCAAGCGTGTGTGGCATGGCAGAAAGGGCAAGTGTTGGGATCCCACATCAGATCCCATTGTGCCTTTATTTTAACATCTGTCAGGGGCCTTAGGGTGTTATTTGCATGACTGACACAAAATCATTATTTTGTCTGGACTTTCTTTAACTTTGTATCTGTGAGCAGTTAGGCTCCACACTGCGCACTCCACTACGTTTTAAATGGTGTGAAGGCTTAAACGAGTTTAGTGAAAATAAACTATCATAGGTTTATTATTCAAATTGCTTCAAACAAGTGATTATGTCTAACCTTAATTTTCTTCTATATTTAAATACATAGTACATTTCCCAAATGAATTGTTAGATGGATTAGATGAGAATTCAATCAAAATAAAGTTGAAAAAAATGATAATGACTATGGGAAGAGGAGAATTATGTAAACTAAACTGAATTTGAGAACTTTTTTTTCCTTCAGGAAATACGTGAAAAGGTATTGAAATACTAGTTTGCTCTAGTACGCTGCATCATTATGTGTGACATTTATATTTTGTTTCTCAGCAGGATAATATAAGTAACTTTATTCATTCTTTAGAGAAGAAAATTCTGTATAGAATGAAATATTCCTGCTCTTTTACATATACATAGAGCACATCTACATAGAGCACTATAAAAAATCCAACAAATCCCAGAAAAGCTGAGAGAAGAAAAAAGACCTTGTGTGATTACTAAAATAATGTGGGGCTAAAGCTACAGTTAATGTTCACCTCTAACTTCATTAAATTTGATTTCGGTAAGTGGGAGTTTTCCATGAGGGAGATGGGTGTTCAGTAAACTTAAGAATTCCCCTTACTTGGTTTCTTAGGATGAGTAAGATACTCTGCTTACTGGAGAAGGAAGGCTATAATTAATTATTGAAGCAAAGAAATTAGATACTGTACTGGGATTGGTAACTGCTTATAACATTATTTTTTAAATTTATAGGACAATTTTAACAGTATGACACAACTAGGAAGGGGGAAATCTATTTTAAAAATAGCTAACTAGAGCAATTTTGTTCAGAATCAAGAACAAAATTGAATGGATTTTATTTTCATTATTTTTGTTATTTTATCCCAGGACAACCCTTGGAAGGACTAAAGTGTTCAAATGTCAAAATAAAGCAAAATAAGGCTTATATGAGTTCTTTTTAGTCTGATTAGAAATGCAAAGTAACAGAATGTTGTGAAGAGATTGCTTGAGACTGAATGAGCTTGCCACAGTAGTTACGCACAAGAGTTGATTCATAAAGGGTGTGTCTACGTGTGCTTTTATGCGTGACTAAACTTAATGCACATTTGCCTAATGCATATTAAGGTGATTTAGATGTGTGTCTACATGTGCACATGCTAAGGCACATTAACACAATATACAGACTGACTTAGGACTAAGGTTAGTCTAAAGTTAGTCAAAGAGCAATACACATCCTCAATGATCAGGATGGGGTCAGAGGAGGGGCAAAATGAGGTGCTCTGGGTCAGAAGGAAAGGGGGGCATGGGGAAAGGGACTTGATAGTGGGCATCTACTACAGACTGCCTCACCAGGCAGACAAGCTGGACCTGAAATTCTCAGGTCAGCTCATGGAAGCTGTAAAGTCAAGGGACGTGGTTGTCATAGGTGACCTAAACTATCCAGACATCTGCTGGGAGGAGCAGTCAGCCAGGTCTGACCACTCACGTAGGTTCCTAGCTAGGATACAGGACCTCCACCTAACTCAGGGGGTGCATAGTCCCACCAGGGGAAATGCCTTGCTAAACTTGGTCCTTGCCATGGGCGATGACCTGGTGAGGGGTCTACAGGTACTCGACCACCTGGGTAACAGTGATCATTGCCTGCTGGGATTTACTATCCAGCACTGGGTGGTGAAAGCAAGCAGCAAGGCAGAGGTCCTCAACTTCAGGAGGGCCAACTTCAGTAAGCTAAGAAGGTTAGTAGGAGAGGCACTGGGGTCTCAGAGCTTCAGTGAGATGAGAGTCCAACATGGGTGATTTGTTTCTCAAGGAGACGATCCTCTGAACTCAAAGGGAGTCAGTCCCAATGTGCACCAAGGGGGGCAGGAGTGCTAAGAAACCCCCATTGCTCAGCAAAGGGCAAAAAAGGAGGCGTGCAAGCAGTGGAAACAAGGGACTATCACCAAGAAGAATTACAACTCTGTTGCTTGGGACTGCAGGGAAACTGTTAGGAAGGCAAAGGCAGAGATGGAGCTAGGGCTAGCAACCAGAATTAAGGATAATAAAAAGTCCTTTTTCAAATACATAACCAGTAAGAAGAAGACACTGGATAATGTGGGGCCCCTACGGGAGACTCTGTTCCCCTGGGCACCACCCAAGGTTACTAGGAATAACGGCCACAAATTGTTAGAGAAAAGGTTCAGGCTGGACATCAGGAGACGCTGCTTTACAGTTAGGGCTGCCAGGCTCTGGCATGGCCTAAGTGAGGTAGTACTCTCTCCTACCTTGGGGGTCTTCAAGAGGAGGCTTGACAGATATTTGGCTGGGGTGATACGACCCCAGCACCCATTCCTGCCTGGGGCAGGGGGTCAGACCTGATGTTGTGTTTAGGTCCCTTCTGATTCTAAGCACTATGATACTATGACACACACAATATTAATGAACCATAGCATGTCTACATGTGCGTTAAAGATCTTTAGCTATTTGCACCTAAATCTGATACCTGCTTTTGCAAGTATCAAATTTAAGTACAAATAGCTTAAAATCACTATTTTTAAGGCCCATTAAGGGTGTGTACATGTAGATGCACACCCTTAATGTACCTTAACCAGACTAAAGTGCCTTAAATCAGCATGCGTAGGCATGCCCAAAGATTCATAAAAACCATACAAACTGCTAGGGTATATTATGAATCCAATATTTTGAAGTCCATCTATCATTTAAATGTAAGTGAAGAACAATGTTGTTGTTGTTAGCAAATGCTCTGTAAAGTTTATGGGATAAAATAGCATTCACATTGTAATCAGTATGTGTGCATATGTTTAGGTCTAGCTCAAACTGTAAAGCCATGTTGTTACCTAGCTTAAAAATCACGTAGCTCTTTTGCTTCATGAGATCAGATTTTAGTCCAGGAATTGGGAGATGACCTGACTTCTAGGTCAGTGAAGCCTTCACAACTGAAGAATGTATTATTTTGAAATGTAGTGAACATTTGGGAAAAAAAATAGTTGTACATATTAATGCCTTCTATGCATGCCCTACATATGGAGAGAAAATGCTGACATAAGCTGCCATTCTTTATCTGAGTGGTAATATTGCTAGAACTTGGATCCTTGACATATTATTCTCCAAAATATAAGAGCAGTGCTACACTACGCAATATATGGGTTTCCCTCCCTTTATGAAGGTTCGTTTTGTATGAATTCACAATTATGCAATGACCCTTTTTATACCAAAAATTCATTATATGTGAGGTAAATTCATTCTTACGCATTTGGTGTGGTAGAAGCCTGTAGTGGGCCAGTGCTCCTGTGCTGAGCAACCCACCTCACTGCACCCAACCACCTTCCAGGCTCCGAGTGCCTCCCTGGGGGTGCCTCACGTCCGACGACCCCCTTCCTACAGCACACCCACTAGCCTGGGGGCAACATGCCATCACCCAGGGATGGGCTTGATCCTGGCACTGTGACCCTTGGGAAACACAGGCCTAGTAGCCCTTGAATGTACTTGACTCACTTCAAGAACTTCGGGTGCTTCCCTCAGTTGGAAACACAAGTAGTGGTCTCCCTTAGTCAGCCAAACCAAGGGGACCCCAAGGCATAATCTATACCCCCTCCCAATAAGTCTCCCATGCTAGGTACAAAGGAGAACTTTATTGGCTACAAGGAGTAGGGCTGGAATAGGGTACAGAGTTGAGTAGTATCAGAGAAATCCCATAGAGCAAACAGGGTGGCTGGGGTAGCCTTTGATCACACATCTGAGTTACAGACAGCTATATATCTAGTAAGATCTCAGGTAGCTTACTCACAAGTATCGTCCAGAGGCAGGTGGAGATTCCTTCTGGAGGCAGGCAGTTCCTTGATAATGAGTTTTGAAAGAGAGTAAGTATCAGATGGTCCAGCTCTTCTCTCTCTCTGAGTTTTCATCATAGCTACTGCCCCTTCTACTGGGCAGTCCTCAACATATATAGCCCTTATGACCTCATTTACCTGGTCCAGTGGAGGCTAGCAACTGTTGGCTGCCAGCCATCCAATTTGAAATGTTTCACTGGTTGCTGAGCAGACTGGCAGAGTCTCTAGCCCCCTCCCAATTTGGTTGGCATTGCTTAACAGTAGGGAGTGTTAGCCCTTCACCCAGGTATGTGATGCCAGTCATGTAGGCAGAAGAAGCCGGTTCTCCCCCTCACTCAGGAATGTATCCAACTCAAGTTACAACTCAGGGTTACCTAAAAAGCCCATATTAACCAAATTGTCACAGAGTAGAGTTTTTGGGGAGAGACAGGTGGCATTCTGCCACAAAGCCCTCAGTCAGCTGCTGGGTGCAGTATATTGTGGGAGTGATGCCCACCAAAATGTTGTCTTCTGTGTGGCTCTGTGCTCCTCGCTCCTTGTGTGTGACATATTTCTGTAGTTGCCACCCCTGTTCTGATAGTGCCCTGTGCTTGTGTGTGCTGTCTGCTGTTGGTGAGTACCAAAATTGTCTTGTAAAAGTGGCATAAATGGTTCTGAGAGTCAGTATAGTCAAGTTCTTGGAACATATCCCTATCTGTTACATTGTAAAGTGGATTCCCTATATGCAAATTTGAGTTATGAGCCGTTTTCCAGAAACACATGTACAACATAATGTGAAGAAAACCTGTATTAAGCAATGCAGAGGCATTATTTTTGTTTTTGTTTTGTAAACTATTCAACACAAGATAGAAGAACAGAACTTGACAAAGCAAGGAAAGCGTATGACTTTCACTGAACAAAAAAAATAAACAAGCTTAATAGTTGGCACTAAGTATTTAGAGGTAGTGATATTCCTCACATGGTTAGAGAGGGGTCACTTAGCCACAACTATGGCTTCCTTCAAAATTTGGCTCTTGGGAAAACATGTCACATTGCAATACCAAGATGTGAGCTATGCAAAATGTTCCTCTAAAACCCTGTAACAAGAAGAAACTTGTATGTTTTCAGTGAAACATGGCACTTTGTGAGATTCATTGAACCTGGGGTTTGATTTGGGCAAGCACTTTCCACACATCAGGCTTTATTCATAATTAGCTGACTTGAGGCTGAATATGGTTTTCCTTGGTCATTAGTTACTTTCTGGTCATCTTTTTGAAATGGGGCAACCTATATGTTGTCCTTTCTACTATAACTCTTTACATTACTTTGGCTTACAGATAGTCTGTAGCAACTGGAGTGGGAGGGAAAGTGAGCAGATCAGCCAATATGGTGAGTTTGTGTGATGACATTGAAGAATTCGATCTGAAGGAATTGTTTAAAATTGTGTACTGCAATTTTATGGTGTCTCTTGTACTATACAACCTTTCTAAAGAAGGGGGTGGCTATTATTGACACATTTCAGATTACGTCTAGGGGCTTCACAGTATTCATGATTCCTCTTTACAATTCATTTTCTGAATCTTTTTTCATACTGTAGTGTAGTGATATGGACTAGTTGGTCTAAAGCTGTATGGGTGAGGAAATGAGTTGGAAAATTAAGATTTTAAAAACCATGTGGCTGAGGGTACTTGCTGTAGTAGTTAGGTCATTTAGAGGAGATTTAATAGAGGGAGTATTAGCTTAGTTTCCTAATGGGTTTAGGCAGCACCATACAGTAGCTAATGTGATCAAATAACATTGTGGTTAGTGTCTACATAGGAAAACCCTTCAAACAAAAATGACAAAAATACATCCTTCCTTGAGTGTATTCCATCTTAATCAGTATTACTAATGCATTAAACCAGAAAAGCATTAAAGATATGACTTTCTCTGGTAAAAAGGACATCAATTTTCAACTATACTATGATTGGATGCTATGGAACTTTATTCAGCAACAAGGGTAAGGAGCAGGTGCAGACAGAGGAAGCAAAAATGTATCTTCTAGTTTTTCTCTTTTTTTTTCCAGCCAGTGGATCTATACTTCAGTGCAGTTAACAAAATAAGAAATGGGCAAGTAATGCCTTTATCTCTTCTCAGACTAAGCACCTCCCTCCTTTTATTAAGAAGTGTTTTGGTAGATTTATCCTGGTTCATCAATCTTTTCCATCATGCTAATACTCTAATACAGTCTCTTTTCAAAAAACTCTCTCTTCACTTTCTCATCTTTTTTGACATTGCTTAGATCCAACAACATTTTGGGAGATCCAGTATCTGTTAAACTGAGAGCTTTTGAAGTCAGGATGAAGAGATAGTCTTAGTTCTTGTTCTTTTAGTCACATTGTTAAGGTACTTTATTTTGATTTAGAGCTATAATAGCACAGCTCAATATATTGTTTTTTATTCCAGGTATTGTTTCATAATACATGTTTTTAAAAATCTTTGATGCTACAGAAGAATGGAGAAATTGCAATTTTTCCTCGATGAACTGGCAGACAAACAACAAAGGGGTAATGGTATCTGAGATTTTGCAGGGGGAAATGCTATTTGGCATGAGAAATACAAGCAAGACGTGTGTAGATGTGCCCAGTAACTAACAAACTGCATTTTTAATCCATGTTATTTAGGGAAATGCCACTAGGAATTTTGTGTGTTGCTTTTAGTTTCTTGTTCCATTAAGTATTAGATTTCATGATAAATTATACAGGCAACACCCGCCTAACACTGTTTTGCTTAGCGCTATTTTGCTATAGTGTTCATTTCACATTGATACCTAATTTCACTTAGTGCTCAGTGAGTTTCACTATAATGCTCATCAGTATTGAGCAGGGAGCATTGGCAGCATGCAACCTTGCCACCATCTTGGTTCGTTAAAAATGTTTGTGCTCTTTCATGCTTGTGTCACAGTCTTGCTGCATCTTTTGAGCTCAGTGTTGAAATCAATCATCATGAGTCAGAAATGTGCAACTGACTGCGGCTACAAGTGCAGACAAAAAACAGTGCAAAAGCATAATGCGGGAGATTAAATGGGATGTTCTGAAGTGACTTGAAGCAGGGGAACACCACAATGAGGTTTGTAGAGAGTTGAATTTGGTTGGGTCAACTGTGTGGACCATACTGAAGAATAAAGACAAACTAAAAAAATGTGGTAGGATTGTAACTCCTTTGAATGCTTTGAAACTCCATAGAAGCACTTCTCATTTTAGACAATGCAGCAGAACATCCTATTACACTTGATGAGCGCAGTGATAATGTATTGTTTTCCTACCCCACAATACCACCTCCATTATACAACCGATGGACCATGGACCAAGGTGTCATCGCTGCCTTTAAGACATATTAGATGAGGAAAACATTTGTCCAGGCAATCAGGGCTACAGCTGGAGAGCGTGCTACCACCCTAAAAGAATTTAGAAAGGGCTATAATATCTTCAAGGCAATAGATAGCATTTCAAATGCCTGGGATAAAGTTGCTTCCAAAACAATGATTGGTGTTTGGCAAAAGCTTTGGGAAGGACATACAGGAAGAAATTGAGTAATGAGGACTTCATTCAAATAGAACAGCAGAGAAGCCATGAAGAGGGGGAAGATGCTAAGGAAGATGTTCAACCAGCAAGGGCCTTAACCAGCAAAAGCATGGCTGAAGTTTTCAAACATCTTGAAGCTTTTCTTTCCTACTTAGGTGAGAATGACCCTGACATGCAGCACAGTTCTGCACTTGCAAGAAGAGTTAGCAATGAGGTCAATTGTTACAGGCCGCTTTACAATGAAAAGAAGCTGCCCAAAGTGCAGCTATCAATGGATTCCTTCTTCAGGAAGTGTACAGCTCCTGCTTCAACCCCTGCAGCCACCCCTCAAAAAAATCCTTAGCCAAGCACTTCCAAATCCCCTGAAACTGACACTAACCTTGACAACCCTGATTCTGAGTGCTGAAGGAAGCCAAAATACCAATAAGTGAATCTGTGCAAAGAGTTCATTAGTTTACTTCGTAATTTTATACATTATTTCAAAGTGTTAAATAAAGCATTTACATATATTTAAATGTCTGAATTAATTGATTTTTATAGTACTAGTGGGGGATTTCAGTGATCTTTGTAGTATGAATGGGGAGCCCTGGGAACAAATAATAATATTTACATTCATTCCTTTGGGAAATCAGTTTCACTTAACACTGTTCTGCTTAGTGCTCATTTTTTCCAGAACCAATTTAGAGCGCTAAGTGGGGGTTGCCTGTATGTTTTTAAACTGGAATAATGGAGATGAAGGGCCAAATTTCAATCTTGGTTATCTTGGTGCAAACTCAGAGGCTTTCAATTAATGTCAGTTAACTTCCTTTGCGTTTGCAGTAGGTGGCTAATAAAAATCATTATCTGGTCCCAATTTTCTTTTTCCAGGACAAAAAAAAAGCTGAAACACCTTTCATATGCTATATTTTAAGGACTTTATTTTATTCAGTGAAGAGTATGGCTCTCTATTTGCCCATAAATTGAGAATCTCTTTATTTATGAGTTATCTAAGTACTTAGTAATCTGTATTCTATTAAGATTGCTTTTTATCTTGTTGCCTATCTACTTTAGCACTTCTGTTGCAAAAGAAGGCATTTCCTCCTTTTATATTGACCTCAACTCATCACGTTTCCAAAAACTCCTTTTCCATCTTCATTAAAATATTATAGTAGCTTGTAATAAAGAAATCTTATGTAGTTACAGACAAAATCTTATTCTTACTGGGCTCATCTACACGTGCAATTAATGTGACTGAGTAAACTAATCTCGATGTCACCATCTACATTTAGTCATAATTTATTGCACTGCTAGATACCACTTGTGTCTGATGGAACTATCGAGCAGTGCAGTAAATTAGTCTACTGTGCCCTAATTACTGCTCATCTGTAGACAGTGACACTTTACTGTGCAGCAAATTAGTCTGCTACACAGTAAAACATCTTGTGTAGATGTGCCCACTGAGAATGAACTCAAAACTATTAACACAGTTCTTCCAAAGCCTCTTTGAATATTTTTCTGCTGTTAAATATGGGTTGTCAAACATACCATCTCCACACTACTTCATACGCTGAGGAAGTTTAAAAAAATCTTTTTCTCGTATTCTTTTTCCAGTAAGTATAATAAAACCTGTGGACTGGATTGTCACAGCCCTGTTTCAAGGTGTTCTTTTTCTGCTGTTCAGATTGTGACTCTGGCCTCATGGAAAGGATAGGGGTTCCTCTCCTGATTTGTTTCTACCTTGTCCTCACAAGTGATAGGTGTATGGAAAAGTAGAGATGAGCTTTGGGTGTGCACCCTCTACCCTGGGCAGCTCTGGCTGCAGTGCGTGGTCACATGTGCTGCAGGAAGTAAGTTGTTCCACAAGAAAAGATAAGCAAGTTATTCTTTCTCCAAAGGAAAGGGCAAGCAAGGAAGGCAGTATGACTCTGAAGGCAAATCTACACTGTCAAAGGACTACTCTAATGAGTACCACAGTGAAGTACAGCAGTCTCCTCACCATAAGCCATACTGTCTTAGCTATTTTTGTTATCCCAGGGGTGAATTTCAGGCAGCTACATGAAAATTTATAGGAGCATATTCTGTGCAAAATAGGTGTGACATATTTCATTGACTACACCATTGGGCAGTGGTTCCTAGTTCAGTACTTTGTTGAAGTAGATATGCCCTGAATTTTACTTCATTCTGTCTTCTCCTTGGGAGGGTGGTATAGCATTCCATTACCCCTTACTCAGTGCAGTCTGTACAGCTGAGTCCTTGCCTTGTGAGATTTCTGATTTCTACCCAGACAAATTAAAGCAGCCTCTTCATATCTCCTTGGATTGTAGGTTGTGGACAATTTCTTTAAAAAAATAGAGAATTTCTCTTGCTCAGTGTAAGGGCTTGTATGCAAAGCAAAATTACTGCAAAGATACATGGGTGTAAATTTATAGTGGATTTCCTACTCTCTGCATTAACTCTTCATGCGGGCACTCTTAGGCCTGTTACATATTGCACTTTTAGCTGCTCAAATGTTGATCAGTAGAAGTGTTAACTTAAGTTTGGAACAGTCTCACCTCAAGGCTAAAAACCTTCTCTGATGGTCCCCAAATAGCCACTAGAAGGCTGGTGACCAGAAGTTGGACTAGGAGCAATAAAGTTTAAATTTTAAAAGATTGAAAAGACATAAAGAGGAAGTAAATTAAAGATGACCTTATGTTGGGATTGCAGTCTGGGGGTGTGCTGATCATGTTTCCTGGGGAGGATAGGAAGTGGAAGCAGTGAAGTAAGGTGCTTTTGGAGGAGCTACTGCCCCAGGAAGGAGAACCCAATGGGGACCCATAGGTAGTGGAAGGGGGGGATAATGGGCCTTAGCCATCCCCCAAATGTGGGGAATCGGTAAGACTGCCATGCAGCTCGGCTGCTGGCTTCTGGTGGCTGCAGCAGGGGTGGGGAGGGGCATGCAGGCTGCAGTGAGGGAGGGAGTGGGGCTAGGGCAGCCTGGGGCTGGGGTAGGCACTGCACAGCTTGTGGGGTGCAGGACTAAACTGCGAGTGTCTTGTCCAGAGGTTGGTGCTCCTGCTGCTACACACACCCCAGGAGGCATGGGGGGTGTGTGCTCCAGATCTGCATGGGGCAGAGCAGGCTGCCACTGTGGACTGGGGCTGGAATGGGGCTATGGGTGGGGGCTGCAGCCTCCCCAAAATTTTCTGCCCCTTCCCCAACATCTAGGGTTGTTGCCACCTGCCTAAGCATAGCCTGGCCCAGCCCCTGCTGCCATGATGATCCCAGAGCAGCCCCAGCCCAGCCTGCAGCAGGAGCCTGACCTGCCCTGTGAAGATCTAGGGCAATATCCCCCATGCCATTCCGGGGTGTGCACAGCAGTGGGAGCTGCCACACCCTCCCTACACCCCTTGGATAAGCCACAGCTCAGTCCCATGCCCCGGACCCAGTCCTACTCTGTCCCACACCCTTTCCCCAAAAGACTTACCTGCTAGGGTTGCACACGTGCATGTGCCTCGGTGCTAAGCCCCCCCCCCCAGTTTTATTTTATCCCTCAACTTATGTCTGACCCCCTACCTTGTTCTCCCTACCACTGCTGTAGACCTCACTCATGTACCCATCTATGCCCTGTGATACGACCAGCTGCCATGTGTTCTGTATATTGTTTGCACAAGATTGTATCCCTGTGGGGTGGGAGGAGGATTTGGCTTGGTGCCAAAACACTCCTTCCCAGAGAGTAGATTTCAGGGGTGGAAAGGTTGTCCACAGAAGTGAGGGAGGGGGCAGTTTATCCTGGGATGCTGGAGATGTGCAACTTTGACTGGCCATCTGTGGGGATTGACCACACATTAATGGAACATGAGCTGGATAACATGGATCAGAGAAAAGCCTGCCCTGGAATGGCATAACTTTAAGCCACCTAAACTGTGCTTAAATTAGTTAGAGGTGCTAATGTGTGGACAATCCAGGGGTTAAGAACTGCAGGAGCTGTCTAAAATTAATGTGCAACAAGGCTGTTGGTGAGTACTAAGTTGGTGCCTATACACGGAGCTTATTACTCTGGAGCATATTGCTGCCAAGCGTGCATCTGCATGTGTGCCTAGGATTATAGCATGTTGAGCCAGGGTGAAGCAACCACAGCTTGCTGGGGGTCTGGGGGGTCAGCCTGCTAGCCTGGAACTGCTCTTTCCAGAATCAATGTGCTGCAGATGGGCTGGCTGGGGCACCAGGGTGCTTCAGTGCAGGGCTAGCTAGCAGGCAACCCTAACACTGAAGCACCCTCATGCCCCAGCCAGCTGATTAACGTCTACCTGTCCATGGCTGTGCACAACAAAACTCCACTGCAGGGTAGGACTTGTATTTATTTGTATTTACTTACTTGTATTTACAAGTCCTACCCTGTGGAAAAGTTTATTAGTTTTGTGTATCCTAATAGGGGTGTATGTGTAGATGCTGAGACATTTACTGCACAGTTAATTAGGCAGTTGTGCAGTAAACATTTTGTGTAGACACACCCTGTGTAAGTTAATTTATTCTACTTCCACAATGCAGTAAGCTGCCTTGTGCAAAGGTACTTTTATCCACATCCTAGCCTACTGGTAGTTTGATTTGTAGGAAAATATGGAGGAAGGCCTCTGAAAAGAAAAGCTTCTAATTTTTCAGAGTTGCAGTTGTGCTGACCAGCACAGCTAACCAGCACAACTCCTGTAGGACTAAATGAGGGTTCCAGGTAATCAGCACCTTTGAAAACAGAGCCAAGAAACTAGATAAATCATTTTTCCTTGTGATTGGCTTGTCACCCCAGCAGGAACCTGCACTGAAGGCAACCTTTGACTTTCATGGAAATGTTTTACACCAGGAATCAGTTCGAAAGTCACCTAATCACTTTGAAGAGGTACTTGTCCTATTGAATATAGAGATGGACTCTTGGTCCTGTCCCTCTATATGTATGCTCTCTTCCATGCTGTTTTTATTTTATTCCAACAAATACCATCTCTGGCTGGGAACTCAGGTGGTTAGTTTTAGAAAATGTAATGCACTCTGAATGTAATGCATACAGTCTTCACATGAAATCATTTATCCTGCACCTGCAGAAATACTTTTTGGTTTACATTTTATTGAGAAATTTTCACTGAAACCTTCCAGAATCATATAGATCAAGTTGCAACAGAATAATCTTTTGCCTGAGGGTGAAACTTCTGTAGATCCTAGTACATTTTCACAAGTTATAATTTATTTGAAGTGTTTTTTTCTAGTAAACAAACAAATTGCCTGGTGTTTTTGAGCATATTCAGCATTCCTGATAGCAAAGAGATCTGGCATGTGAGAGGACGTGTCAGATTTAATTTCTCTTTCTTACATTCCTTTGTGCTCTTTGTTAAGTACTGTGAGACCAAAAAAAGGGGGAACAAGGTAAAGGACAAACAAGAGAGGACTGTGGTAAAACAGATAAATCTGTTTAGCATATAAAAGCCAAATGCTACAGGAAGTAACTGCTAGTAAACTACATAAATGTAATCAGAAGATGTAAACACTCTGATTTGGACTCCATCATAAATGTTTATCCTAAACTTTCATAAAGACAAATATCACAGCTGATTTTTATAAAGAGAGAAATTAATTTATACTTTGTTTGTGTATGTGTGTATGCATAAATAAATAATATATAAAGATAATAAAATCTGAGGTAAAACATTGGCTAAGTAATTAAGTATTGTGTGTTCTTTAGGACACAAAATGGTAACCTCCAGGGGATCTTATAGGGGCTCTATTTTCATCTTCAGCTTGAGCTGTAGTACAACTGTGATATACCCTAGTTATTATTTGGAATGTTAGACTCTCTTATGCTCTAAAACAGTTCTTACTGCATACTGTGCTGTTTATTTTGTTGACAAGAAGCTAGAAAATAACATCCATGGAATGGCAGTAAAGAAACAAGACCTTTAGTTACTGAGTGTAGAGTTCAGGATTCTACATAATGGGCTGCACCAGTTTATACAGAAGGGGGTCAGATTATTTGTTCAGTTCCATGTGGAGAGACCACAGCATCTCCTGCCTCTTTCCATAGCCCTACAGATGTGTTCTTTGAATTGGATTCCATGGGGCTTGGCCACAAGAAAGGGACCTTGATGGCATATGTTTCTCAGCTCAAGTTTTATGTGCCATTCTTGCTGGTTGGAATCTATCTTTCCCTCTTATAGTTAGGTGTAAACTTAAACTAATATGCACTAAATGAAAGTAGCCCTGATAAGTCAAGCCTGATAATGGGGACTGTGCTGTCACTTATGATCACGTTCTTGCCATTTGCTAACATCTATTCATGAACAGTGTGTGCTCCCTGTGGCTGGGGGTGCATGGCTGCACTGGCAGCAGTGGGAGCATGGTGGTGGTAAGCTGGGAGCTCCTGAAGATGCCACTGGCACTGTCATTGTCGGGTGGGGTGGGGTGATGGGCTCTGAGCAGGAGTCTGTGACCACCCACAGATGCTGCTGGCTGCGGCGATTGTGGACCGCCCACAGGCACTACTGGCAGTGTTGGTGGCACCTTTTTGCAGGGGGTGCACCACCATGCTCAAGGGGGGACAAATGCAGCCACATGCACCCCCTATGCATTGCCCCTGCATCTAATGCTAAAGCCTCACCAGGGGCGGTGTGATTACAGAAAAGTCCCCAGGTATAGTGCTGTGTTGGACTTCTTGCCAGGGAAAGAGTATCTAGTCCCTTATGGACTTACTAGTGGCCCATTCTAATCCGTGGAACTGTTCATTGATTGCACTGATTTCATGGTCACTCCACTTTGGGAGGGATTTTGACATAGAATCATAGAACATTGGGGTTGGGAGGGACCTCAGGAGATCATCTCTTCCAACCCCTTCCTCAAAGCAAGACCATCCCCACCTATGTCATCCCAACAAAGGCTTTGTCTACCTCCATCTTAAAGACTTCCAAGGATGGAGATTCTACAGCTTCTCTGGGTAACCTGTTCCAATGCTTTACTACTCTCCTAGTGAGAAAGTTTTTCCTATTATCTAACCTAAACTTCCCTTGCTGCAACTTGAAACCATTGCTCCTTGTTCTGTCATCTGCTGCCACTGACCACCGTCTACCTCTTCCCTCTTTGGAACCACCCTTCAGGTAGTTGAAGGTTGCTATTAAATCCCCTCGTAGTTTTCTCTTCTCCAGACAAAACAAGCCAAGTTCATTCAGCCTCTCCTCAGAAGTCATGTGTGCCAGCCCCCGCACCATTTTCACTGTTCTCCTCTATACTCCCTCTAACTTGTCCGCATCCTTTCTGTAGTGGAGGGCCCAAAACTGGACACAGGACTCCAAATGTGGTCTCACCAGTGCCAAGTAGAGGGAAAGAATCACTTCCCTTGATCTGCTAGCAACGCTCATACTAATGCAGCTCAGTAAACTGTTAGCCTTCTTTGCAACATGCGCACACTATTGGATCACACTTATCTTATTGTCCACTGTAACACCTAGGTACTTTTCTGTAGAGATGTTGCTTAGCCAGTCAGTCCCAAGCCTATAGAGGTGCATGGGGTTGTTCTGTCGTAAGTGCAGGACTTTGCACTTGTTTATTGAATATCATGAGATTTCTTTTAGCTCAATCCTCCAATTTGTTGAGTTCTATCTGAATCCTAGCCCTACCCCACAGCATATCTATTACTTCTCTCCCCAGCTTGGTGTCATCTGCAAAGTCTGTGAAGGTGTACTCCATCCCATCTTCCAGGTTGCTGGTGAAGATATTGAACAAAACCAGCCCCAGGACTGACCCCTGTGGCACTCAATACTGGCTGCCAACTAGACTTACTACCCTTTGAGCCCAATGATCCAGCCAGTTTTTTGTCCACATAGAGTCCAATCATCCAACCCAGACTTAGCTTACTTGTAAGAATGTTGTGGGAGACAGCATCAAAAGCTTTGATAAAGTCAAAGTATATCATGTCCATGGCTCTTCCCATATCCACAGAACCAGTCATCTCATCACAGAAGACATGTCTAGGGATAGGTCCAGTTTGATAAAACTAGTTGCCAGTATAAGCTATGCTCAGTTTTACTCAAAATAATGAACTAAGATATATGTTGACATTGACTTTAATGAAGCTACAAGAATCTATTTTTAGCCTGGCTTTCAGTATGCATTTCAGTGTTATTTCTGTCATGTTATAGTGTTGCCACACTGATGCAAATTATTTCTTACAGCAGAGAGGTGGCAGTAGTTTGCAAAATATAGTGCCTCCATGATTGACTATAGCTGAATATTTCTACATCCTCTACAGTCTGTTCACTGTGAATTGCTGTGTAGATTACATTATTTTAAATCCAAGGGAAAAGCATCCTTGACATTTTTTGAGAGGAGATTTCCTAAAACAGAAAAATTGTATCCCTGAAATACCTGTATCCTACAGTTATTAAATGTTCATGTATGTGTGTGCCCACGCACGCATACACACAGAGTCACTAAGCCATCTCTTTTTTTAATCACATGTCTTAATTTGTCTTCCAATACAATGGTGAACAAAAGAAAAGAATGATGGGAAATCCTGTCTCTTTCATCTACCTGCAGTTTAAATGCCAATGGATTCATTTTCTTGTCTTGTATTCCTGGGATAGATGGGAACAATTGAATCAAAATTTCTGTCAGCCAAACATCAGTAAATGCAACAGCAAACAATACGGTAATGCTCTGCCTTCTTCAGCTTCATTAAGCAGAAGGGGAATTGTCATCTTACTCTTGTGTATGAATGATAGAGAAAAAAAAACAGATGTTGTGTAGTATCTGCAGAAGCAGGATGCCAATTTTATTTCCCTTTTTAAGTAATCAACAGAGAACAAATCTATTGTTCTTAAATGAAGGCCCATATGTTGATTGATCACAGCCATATTGTACGGGCTGCTGTCTTCTGCTTACCATGTTGGGGGGTAAAGAAGGCAAGAGGGAATACATTATGAAATGTTAAACCTTTATGCTAGGAGCAGGAAAAATTTGTAAACACTGAGAGTGCCTGGATTTATTGAGGCATTTTAAATCTCACAACTTTTTGTAATAGAAAAGGAAAAATGGAATTTCCTAAATATTATACCAGTTTACATCAGCTGATGCTGAGGCCCTGCTGTAACGTTATGTCTACCATAAGGTGGTGGCAATATACTGGACTACTACTGAAGATATTAAGAATTACCATTTTTGCATTATGAGACTTACTGCCAGATCGGAATACTTCCATGAATTATATGAGGAGCCCAGAGGGATACAGCTTATGTAATGCAACGTGTCCTGGAAGTATCATGTATTCTGACATTACTTACCTAACAGAACATCTTTAAATACAGTTTTCGATATTCTTTTAGTCATTTGAGAAGTTTTAGGTTTCTTTTTCTCTCTCTCCATTATGCACATTGTAAGAAAATATAGTGCAGCTTTGTGTTTTAACAATATCTACCCTAAAACTGTGCATTGTCAAAATGCTATTCTGAGATAATGTTCTTGGTTCATAAAGCTTAATGATAACAAATAGTACTAAAGAATTAAACGAGGAAATATTCAGAGGAAGGAAGAAAATTTGTCTTCAGGAAACATTAGTTCATGCAGAAGGTCATGCAAGTAAAAATATGGAGCAAATTTATAGTTGATGATCGCTGCTACTTGAGAAAATGCTTTTCATACAGAAAACTCAAGTCACACAGCAGAATTATAGGGAGTGGAATGATATGATTTTAGTCACCTGAATAAGTCATTTTTAAATGGTTCCATTTAGATTTGTGAAATTGTTATGGACATTTGTTGACCAGATCACAAAATGTATTAGTGCTTGCTTGCCTTTTGCCATGATGACGAATAAAAAAATAAATATAAGTATTACTTGTCCATCAAAAAAATGACTCAAGCCACACAAACAGGTGAATAAAATTTTGCCAAAATGTTTTAATCAATTACATTTTTATTTCTTATGACAGTAAAACTCATATAATCATAACATACACTAGGCTCAGGTTTTTGAACAGTAAATGATTTTTATTGTATAAATGTCTTGGAATTCATTTAATTGATATTACTCTCATCAGAGGCATGTTTCTTGGAACATATGCTTAAACTGTAAGAAACATATAAGGCAATAGGGGAATCTGACTGGTGAGTTTTAGGTAATATAGTACAGACTACCTGTCAGATGGATAGAGAAGTTGACAGTTTTGTTGTTTTTAGTTTGTGATTAAAAACAATAAAGGGTCTGAACCAGAAGAAATATAGTGTATTACTTGCTGCATCAGACAAGGGAACTGAGAGTCAGAACCTGCATCATCTTGTACAAATACTTAGCTTTGTGTTTTAATATCCTTAAAATGTTTATGTACCACAGTTTGGTTCTGTATGACTTAAGTGTTTGCAAAACACGTTAATGTTCTTGAATGGAAGATATTATGAAAAGGACAGAGGATTAATATTATCACCTGACCTGGACAATAAATGTTCAACAATCTTTATTTTTTATGTTTTTATTATTGGCCCATCATCATATTCTTGATGTAGGGTTTGAATCAACACATTGCCTCAGTAGAATTTCTAATATAAATTTTGTTGGATAACTGTTTGCCCTGCTTCAACCTCGACTGAACTCAGTGGGAGTTGCTTAATTGAGCTCAATGCTTTATATCGTGCATGTCATAAGGTATTAATATAATGATTTGACAGCCCTTTTTAAATAATTTTTCTATGTTTTCAGCCTGGCAAAGTGACATATTTGGGCTGTAACTGAAGATGTCATTTATTAAAAAAATCATCTTTACAAGAGATTCGTTTGGATTCTGACTGTTGGCACTAAAAAGTCATTCATAATCATTGAGGCATTACCCACCTATGACAGACAGAGGCACTAGATTAATTGAGCTTAGTGAAGTTTGCAGGACTAACACTTGCTCTCCAAAGGAAAACCATTAAATTTATGTCCTATTATTTTGTCATCAGAATAAAATAAAAAATATAAGAGCATTTCAAAAACTGTCTTTAAAAGTGATGATGATAGTACAGTATGTTGTGATTTGCTATAGTCTATCACACCTTATCAATTAAAAAAGTGACATTGTCATAAATACTGTCTATGGTGACATGTTAGCATAGTTTGATATAAACATGCATTCCAGGTTTTCTATTTTGATTAGCAAGAAAGAGTCAAATACCCCTCCAAATCATGAGGGGATGTTGTATTCCTAGGTTGTAAAAAGCCAGTGATATCTGGCACGCTGTGTTTTAGATTTACTGTATATTTTCTCCCAGCAAGCATGTATCTTACTAACAAACCAGTCAGTCTACCTCCCAGTCTTTCACTGCCTTGGCTTAGTATTGGGGTCTGTAAGAGAATCCCGTTTAAGGGTTACATTCTGTTTTACGATATGCATGATCAGAATGTGGATAGAAAACACCCCTGTGCTAGTATATCCTTAAATGGATTAGGACTTGGTCACCAGACTGGCTCATTGTATCTGCCACAGGTACAAACTGCAAACTCCCATAAGCTAGATGGAATGCCATTGTTTTAAATAGGGGACATGTGAGTCTGGAATGTGCTTCCTTCCTGTTAGATAAGGTTGTATTAGCACCAGTACTGTGCCAAGGAAGTTTGGTGCCTGGTGCAAAGCCCACAGAAGCAACTGCCCTTGCCCAGTGCATAGATCCAGGGGGCACACGTCCCCCTCCCCCCATGCTTGCCTGGAAGTACATTCATCTGTGGGAGCCACCCTCCCCCTGTCCTCATCCCCTCCAACAAGCTGCTCACAGCTCTGTCTCGTGCCCCGCCCCAGCTGGGCAGCACTTGTTGATGCTCCTTCACTTTGGCACCTAAGGCAGTCTCCCTGCTCACCCCCTCTCTTGTTATGGTAATGATTACTATTCTCAGTGTGCTCTGAGGCTTGTGAAGTCCTCACAGGCACGGTTTTCTCATAGGCAGAGATTCTTTAGGTGGGGCCAGTTATCTTCTTGTTTGTATTGCATTGTTTTTGATCATCCAGAATGTGGACTGGACATCTCTTGAATGGCTAATTTAATCCCTTTGTTTTGATATTTTTTATGAAAAATATGTACATTGTTATTTGTCCTTGTTTCTCGTCTTCCTTGTCAAAAGGCAAGAGAAAAGCTACATTTATATTAGCTAAGTAGGAAGTTGGTAAAAACCAACTCTAGGTTAATCCTTAACACTTTGCTGATATATATGAATAAAATCTTATTATTGCCACTGTATGGGCTCCCATCGTTCTAGGATAGCAATGATTAATTTGCTCCCATACACACACTTTTGATGTTTGATATTGCGTGCAAGTATAAGGCAAGCTTAGCAGCTGCTAACCCTAAACTATGTATGACAGTGATCCTCAACCCGGATGCCATGACATCTTGGGGTGCCATGAGATCCTTTTAAGGGTACCACAGTGTAAAACACAATATTAGCACTGTTAGGTGTGCAAACACCAATTCACAAGGTAAACCCAGAAGGCGTTTATAGACATAAACACAACATAAACCTCTGGGAGGTATGTGTGTGTTCGGGGGGGACATCTTAATTAGTGCAGCTCGGAGAACTGCATTAAAAGCACCCAGAGCATCACATCTCAGTTTTCCTATGCTGAAAAATGGTGGTGGAGCACTTTGAACTAAAGCTTGTTGAATGAGTTTTAGTTTCAAGCGTCCCACCACCAATTTTCAGCATGGAGACGCTGATACACGTGACACTGGAGTCTGCTGGAGCACGGTAATTACCACACTCCAGCGGACTCAATTAAGCAAGTCTGCTCCAATGCACTGGAATTACAACACATTGGAGCAGCCTCCCTGCATGCATATAGGAGACTGGGGTTTCACTTAGGAATCCATCACGCCAAAACATTCTAACCTGTTGGTGATTTTTCATAGTTCTTTGCACCAGAATTGCTCTATTATTTTTCTATAGTAAAAAAAAAAGTAAAAATGAAGAGCTGGCATTTTCTGAGGGGTGCCTTGGGTCTAGTGAGGGGTGTCTTGAGTTTAAAACAATTGAGAACCACTGAGGTGTGGAAATTGACAGCAGCAAGATATGGATGATTGGCTATATCCTCCTTTGACTTCTTGTCCAGCTCCTCTTCTTGCAACTGTGGCAGCTGTGAAACTGCCCAGAGGGGCTAGTGAAGTAGTAGTATCCTACTACTGGGTAATTATGCAGATGTCTTTGTCAGGAATTTAACTCCCAGGTTTGGTTTTGTGTTTTTATGTTTCAGAATATACAGCAAACACTATACTGATCCTTAATTAAACTCTGAAGGCCCAAGTCTTGTAATGATTTTTTTAAAGTGCTTATAGATATTTGCTTAGAACATTGTTTATATCCTGGCCTCTGAGCTAGTATTTGCAGATGCTTCAGCTATGTGCACAACAAGTTTGAAAATCAGTGGCATTTGGAGGGTTTTTTTAGTACTTTAATACTATAGTACTACAGTTTTTTACCCCTAAGGAAATAACTATATGTCTATTTTCTTGCTGTCAGTGTAGAGACAAGTTAACCTAGAAAAGATAGTGCTGTTTTTTGACCTCTGCTATTTTTTCTGATGTATGTCATGAAAAATAACTTGTGTGTTTTGTGGATATTGCTAACATAATTCTCCCCACCCCTCCAGAAAAACCCTGGATACAGATCCCTTTGGGGACTTTTGGGGACATTCAAATCCAACTAGGAACCTGATTAGGCATAGTCTCCTTTTCTGTAAGCCTGTAATGATTTTTGCAAATCCTAATTGAACATTAGCAGAGATTGTGTATGATTTTTATGATTGTATGATTTTGTATGATTACTTGGTCTCTCTGCAGAACATAATCTCCCCCCCATTTTTTCTGTTGATATCCTTGGGTTTCTTAGGTTAAGACTCCTGAGGAACTTATAAGGAAGTCTTAGTTCTCATCACCTGCCGTTTTTAACTTGAGGAATGTGGTGTATTGAGGTTTATCTTAATAAACAAATCTTAACAAACAATTGGGTGTATTGAAGTTTATCTTAATAAAAAATACAATGGGGTGCCCTCTATACCAGGGGTAAGCAATTATTTTGGGTGGAGGGCCACTTAACAAAGTTGCATAAGCTTTTGAGGGCCACATGGGGTAGCCTACCCCTTGGCGGTTGCCCTGCCCTGGTCACCATCCTGGGACTGGAAGTCCTGCGCCTAACCCCTGACCTTTGGCACCAGAAGTCCCTCCCTTTGCCCCCCCAGAAATGCTCCTTTGGGGGTGGGGACGTTGCCATCTTAGAACCAGAAAAAAAATCATACACTAAAAGTCAAACACCTACTATAACATATTTTTAGTACAAAAAATATTTTTGTCATGATTTGTGTTTGCATAGCGCATATAGAAGTGGATGCATAACTCAAAAATAAAGTCTTAGTCTTGTATATTGTGGGGTGGTGTATGGTGTGGTATGGGTGTATGGGGGGCTTGAGGGTGTCTGTGTGGGGGGGCAATAGAGGGTGTATATGTGGGAGACATATGGGGGCAGGGTGTGGATGTGTGGCATATGTGGGCTGTGAGGGAGGGTGTGGGGTGTGGGGACCCATCCCACACTACCCCCCTTGTGTGCAGCCTCCGCAGACACTGGCGGCAGTGACAGCAGCAATGGCAGAAGGTGGGGGTGCTTGGGATGCTCGTGCCCAGCACAGGTGCTGTTGCCCAATGGCACATGGCTCTGGCCAGCACTGTGCATGGGAAGAAGGAGCACAGCCTGGCCAGGCCAACTCTATCACTGGGGCTGCACACCATACACATGCAACTTCTGCACTCACGTGCCATGGGAGGGAAGCTCCACACACTGGCTGGTTATTTTCTCCACCACCTTCAAGTTCCTGGAACTCCTCTTCCTTCCTTCCACTGGGAAGTAGAGGCTAGGGCTCCCTCCAATTTCCAGTGGAGTCCTGTGACCTTCATGGCAGGAAGCAGTGAACACAGCCAGCTCCAGTGCATGGAGCTTCCCTCCAGTGCTGTGCAAGTGCTAGGAGCTGCATGTCCACAGTGCAGATCCCCAGCAAGATGGGCAGCCCAACTGGGCTGTGCTCCTCACCACTGTACGCAGCACTGAGTGGAGTCATGTACCATCAGGCAGCAGCACCTGCACCAGGCATGACCACCCCAAGCATCTCCACTTGTTTCTGTTTCTGCTGCTGATGGTGGGGGATGAGCACTATGGGGAGAGCATTGAGGGTCCCCATCCCCCCTATCCTCCCTTACACCCACACCCTGCCCACCTAAGTTCTGCACTACCACCAACCCCCTGGAGTGCAGGCTCTGTGCTAGTGCTAGCCCTGGCCCTGTGCTCTACACTCCCTCAACCCCCGCTCCCACTGCATCCCTACCTGCTTCCCAGAGCAAGCAGGATGCTGTGGAAGCTGAGCAGGAGCCAGCTACCCATGTGATAAATGGTGTGATAAAACAAGCAATAGGCTACAAAGTTATTGCACAGAAAATGTGTAATAACTTTGTGTCTTATTGTAATCATACCATTTATTGAACATCTGATCAGGTGCTCCCTTGTGTCTGGGAGCCCCATTAACTGAGGGGCTCCCAGCCATAGGGGTGTTCCACCTGCTGCCAGCCCTGCATCTGACAGGGCTCACAGTGGTATCTCATTAGGTATGGGGTTTGTAGCAGGGGTAGCAGGGAGAACAAGTCTTATGAGGGTCTCCCTGCTGCCACTAGTACAAGCCTCCTGCTTCACAAGACTCAGCTGTAGCATTCTCCCAGCTGCCACCATTAATTCCTGCACTCATGATCATGACCCAAGGCTCCTCCTATACCAGCGATAAGGTGCAATAGGATCTAATGTGTGGCATGGCAGGCGGCATAATTGTGTGACGTGTGCATCAGATCCATTGCACCTTTACTTGTATGTTTTGAGGGGCCCCCAGAGTTCAGAGTTTATAATGAAACTGGAAATCAGTTGAACTTACCATGCCTTTGGGTTGTTCACTATAAATCAAGTCCTGTAGATACCTCCCACGTATGCTAGCTTACAAATAATTTTGCCTTCTCAAAACTTTTCAGATGACTTGAGGGTATTGGGTGGAAGATGAAACTGGATAGTAACTTCCCTGCTTTCCTTTATCCTCAAATTACTCATGGCCAAATTTTGGTGACTGTAGCAAGACCAGGTCCCAGGGAGCCTGTGCTGTCCCCTTGTGGCCAAATGGCTATTGCTGCACACTGTTTCTAGGTACCCTCTCTTTCCCTCTTTCCTGCCATGCCTTGATGTAAACATTAGATTGTTAAAGGGAAGCTACCTTAGGGTCCTAGAACATGTCCTCATCTTCCCTACAGCAGACATTCCACTTCCAGACACCACTAGCTCAAAGCAGGTCTGTTGGTAGTTGGACCCTCCTGGCTTATATATGCCTCAAGTCATTCATTGTAACATGGGCTATTCAAGGCCTCTGGACCTCCCCTACAGTCATGCCCTTACTTTGCAGGTGTTTCTGATCACTCCCTTCTTGGCCTGTGCCCCTTTCCTTTTGATAGGCCCTCTAGCTTTGGTCTGCTGTGTCAAACTCAGCTTCTGGATTCCAGGCCCTGTCTCTCCTACTTGGATTCTGGGCCCCCTGACACTGGTTGCAGTCCTTCTCAGACACTGGGCCTCCCACCCCTGTCCTTGTTCTTTTCTGTGCAATGATCCTGCTCTGCCTTTGTTTGTCTAGGCCCCTGGCCCTGTCTTCACCCTATTCTGGGCAATGAGCCTGCTTTTGTGCCAAAACCTACTCCATTTACTGGGCCTCTTTCCCCTGGTGGGCTCAGGACACCTGTGTGCCCTCAGGCACTACTGGGATCTCTGCCAATCCGTGATAATTCCAAACCCAAACCACTGGTAGAGACTATAGCGCAATCAGAAAGCCCTCTGGCTGTAAGAAAACTCCCCCCACACTGGGTTCCAACATAACATAAGCTCCCTGGAGGGGGCACTAAGCTCTGTCCCCCACTCCCTTTCAAGCTGTAGATATCTTGGCAGATCTCAGGGCATCATGAGTTAGCCAGGTAGTCCTCTTTGGCCTTCCTGCTCAGGAGTTCTTACCCCTTCAGCTTTCAGGGCCAGACTGCCTGCCAAGTCCTAGCTTTATATCCCTCCTAAACCCTGCTTATCTAGTCGCATGATTCTGCAGACACTCACAGGTGTTTTATTCCTGATGACCCTCCTGCTCTGCCCTGTGAGGACTTAGTTCAGCAGCCTGCAGCCCTCTGCTCATGGGCTTCCTCCCTTTCTGCCTCACTGGAGTTTGCTGCTCTGTCTCCACTCCCTGTGTGGGTTGCCTTACCTGGGGTGGACCTCTAGCTGGATCCAGCAGTTTGCTTGTGAGCAGCAAGTTCATTAGCAGCTAGATTGCTTCCAAGCTTCCAGCCCTCCCTGATGTAGCTCAGTCTGCTCTAGTTTCTTCTTAAAGTAACAGCAACCTCCTGGCTTACTGTTACAATACCCTTACAGTGAATAACTTTTTACTTTACAAGAAGATTCATTGGCTATAAATGAAGGATCCAGGAGGGGTGCTGAGGTGTAGTTGTACCCCCTTTGATTCCTGTTACACCCAGAGTTTAAAACAAATTGTCTGGCAGTGGCAGTAGCATTTCTATTCAGGCAGCAGCGAGGGAGTCAGATGACTTCAGGGCTAATTATAATCTATCTAATTCCTTCTAAACTCTTCATTCCACAGGTGCTAATGGCCCCCTCTCCTTTTTTAATGGCATTGATGTTCCATTAATCAAGCTGCCTTTTCTTCTACAATCCTGTCTATTACCTCTGCCTGGTAATGTAATTCCTATTTCATGGCCCTTCAAAGTTAAATGAACGTGAACACAGGTGTGGAAAACCTTTTAGTGAAGGAATAGGTGCACTGTCAAGATGCTCAAGAAGGCTAGATTTTGTTTTATAAATCTGAAAAAGATATGTGTTTAATTCGAATGATTGGGAGGACTAATGAAACTATGGCTTTTGATTATTTTTGCCTAGTTTGTTGTGTTTTTTATATATATAATACATGATATAGCAAACTAATGCACATTCCAATACAGTTATATTTATTTTTGCCTGGGTCTTATTTTTGCCTAGATTAAAAGGAATAATATAGCCTAGCATATTAGTAAGGCTTCTAGTTTCTTTTTAAGTAGAGAAAAATATGTGTTGTGTTATCTGTGATGATGCAGTGCACCATCTGCACCACACTTTTCCAAATCCTAGATCCACACATGGATAAAGACTGTGATATTAATGTAGATCTACCTGAGCTACATTTAAACTTGTTAACCAAAATACAGGTGACAGTCTAACAAGAGCAGCAAAAAAGGAAGCATGAGCTAATTTACCATGCTTCTTAGAACTGCAGCCTAAAACAGCCCACAAGTTGTCGTTGTTAAATGGCAGAGCTAGCTAGTTTAAAGCTAGTTTAGGTCTCTCTGTATTACACTGCACTGCATTTTGTGGTGTAATACCCACCCAGATGTACTCATTGAAGTAAATAGGACTGCCTGGGAAGTAAGGTATTTGAATCCTGCTCTGAGTGTTAGAATTTTTCATCTTGAAAAGATGTCTGCATGGTAGGTGTTTAAATGTTTATGTATGTATATGACTGGTCAGAAGGGAAGGGATGAACACATTGCCTCTTATCTAAAAGCTTTTGTTAAAAAAAAATTGGCACCATATCAGCAGCTGATATTATGATGATAATATTATAATAATAATGATGTTGACTTTTAATTAAATGAAGTTGACATATTTTAAGTCTGCAGATTAACCATCTGTTGCTGCATTAATGAATATCCTTAGTGACATCAGATCAGGACCCATCTTTCTTCTTTTTTTCTTTTTTTTTTATTTCCCCAAGATAGCTTTCTGAAATGTATACTTGTTAACTAACCTATAACATGAAATATTGGCATCCCATGGACAGAAGCTGTTTGGAATATGCATTTACCTGTTCCCGGAAAAAATGTACCTTCTGTTCTGGGTTGTTCTGTGACATTTTCTGATCTGTTATTCCTATACCCTCAGCTGCAAAGTCTTCAGCTTTGAAGACTTCTCTTTGTCCCCTGTGTCAAACAACTTATTTTAAATATTATCTTTTGAATTGTGCATTTTTGTAGCATCCCAAAGGATTATACTTACTTTTCTGCTTATACAATTAAACTCACAAGCTCTTTTTGCTAGTAGGCATAAAGGTAGGATATTTTGAATGAATAGGGCTGCTTATTTAAACAAACTAGCTTGGTGAGTATGATTTATATATTGAATGTTTATCTTCAGCACCAGATGTATTGTGCATAAAACAATATTTGTTTTTGAAAGAATGACTTCTGCAATCAGCCGCTAACCAATATGCTGAGCTTCGTAATGACACAGAAAGAGGCAATAAAGAAGACATTATGCCATAATATGCAGTTGCATTCTCCATTCTTTTAAGTATTTACATGATTACTGAAGTGTTTCTTTATCAAATGAATGTATTTTACCTGTGAATTAATTTAGAAGAGTATTTTTAGTTACTCTCCATTACCCTTCTTTTGGGAATTGTTTATTCGTTAAAATGGGCTCACTTATGTAAAGAAGGAAGTTTTGAAGTAAATTCTTTCTCTTTTATCTTCCCATCAGAACCTGGCATTATAGTGTCACTTTAAAAAATGCCTCCAGTTCACTGGATTCTGAAAAGCCAGCATTCTGTTTCATTGCTTCCTTAAAAGGAAGAAATTCTACAGGCTTCAAACAATAAGAGTGCATGAGCCTGTTTTCATGTAGCATTTCATAATTCCTCTTGTTGAACCTAGAGATGGGAAAGAGAAAGTTTGTTGTGAACAGTAGGTGCAACATTTGAACATTAAAGTGTACAAGCTTGACCAGCCTTGAGATGTTAGCTGCTTCCGAGGGAGAAAAGTATGCCAAACTAAGCTATATATCCACAGCTCTGAAAGCGAGAGATATTGCCTTTGATATTGTGATGTAGAAAAGTTCCTACTACATGGTACGTAACTTCACAATAACTCTGTGGTATCTCCAAAGCAACAGAAATGCAAATTTTCTTACATTTTTTCTAACTAATTTGGCTCAACACACTTGTATGTGGTTTCTGTGATTCACTGATCCATGCTAAGGAATGTCTAAGAGAAACTAGAAGATCTAAGTGACTTCACAAAATGGTAGGACTCGTGCGCTTAGATGATCTACTTCATAGCCAAGCCAACTCTGCCACATTCTTTAGCCATTCTGCTTGGACTATACCTTAAAATGATGCAATAGAGGGATATCTCATGAGTTCAGAAACAGTTGCCTCATTCTTAAACTCGTAAAAGAAAAAGATCTATCAGGGAGGTGTGACTTCCACAGCCTTGACTGCAAAGCTTGTTGATTTAAGATTTTAAAAAATGCGTCTAAGTTCAAATGGGTGTTTTTAAAAATAAAGGAAAAATTTGGGCCTGCACCACTTAGAGCTTTAAAGCCAAGAGTACCATTTTAAAGACAATCTGTCCCTTTATAGACAAACAGTCATATCCACAGGGATATAGTATATTAACCACTTCTCATTTGATTGATTCCACATTTAATAATATTATACTGCAAACAGAACTCTCCAGCCACATATTTACTGGTGGATTTATTCTAACATTTCAAAACTCCCTCTTGGGTATATAGGAAAACTGATTAGAGTTATTAAAAAAGGTGGAAAAAAAGCTTTGCTCTTTTGTTAGTGTAAATGTTGTTAAGCTTTGATATACACATTTTTCATGCCTAATAACTGCTTGATATCATTCATCAGTATAATTTGAATCATTGTTATCCTGAAGGGAATTGCCTGATTATAAATATTTATCTCCCAAGAAGATGAAAAGAATGACAACATGTAAAAGATTAGCAAGTCAAATTTTTCTAGAGTTCAGTACAAAGAAGGAAGGTGGAGAAGGTTTCCTTTGCCTGTTGCAGGGCACTAGTCATGTGTAAGAAGCTAAGAATCATTCACTGCATTTTCCCTAGGGTGGAAACAAGAAGTTAAGGCTGTCTAGTGTGTGTTTGTTTTTTGGTCCACAGAGAGATAGTTCTAAAGATCTTCCCAGTAAACAAGCTGTCAATAATGATCAATCTGGATGCCAATTCAGCTGTGAAATGGCTTGCACCTTGACTACTATCAGCTACTGTGATAGAGATGAAGTTCCTATCACTGTTACTTCATAGGAAAGTTAGGCTCTTTCTTCATAACATTAGCACCTGCCCAGACACATTAGGGCAATTGTCCTGGGAGGTATTTTTCTTCACTCCCTTTATGCCTCCAACTTTCCCCTTCATCGGTCCCATGCTAGTTCATTTAAACAGATAACATGATTGGAACAGTGGCTTGTGGGTGTATTTGCTGTCTCCTAGAGGCAATTTAACCAAATCTTCGAATGAGTAATTTGACAAATATTCAACCCATAAAAGAGATCTGTAAAAACTAATTGGGTTTACATCAAATAGAAATGTTCAGGTATCTGAGCCTTGATATTACATTGGCATATTTGGTGGTCAGTTCAAGTTCATAAGTTTTTGGGTGCGTATGCAAAAAAAAAAAGCAGTTCTATTAGACAAGTGTAAGTTAAACTAACCAGATGATGCCTATTGTGCTAGAAATCTAATCTGTAGACAAAGAACAGGAAAGGTTGCCAGGGAAACAGCAGCTCCTACCTTAATTGCTTGATAAAAAATGATCATAAAATGTGAAGTATTGGCAAAAAATGTATTAAGCCTCATTTACTGGTGGTAAATACTCAAATAGAAAACAGAAATAGGCCAACTTTCAGCATTTGGTTCTGATGTGGAAATTCAGCGAAGTTTTCAGTTACACGTAGAGTCAGGCTTTTATGTTCCAGTGTTGAGCCATTTCTAGTCATAAAATAAGAAGAGGATTTGGAACTAGACAGAAGAGAAAACACAGAGATTTCTGGTAAATTGATGTGAATACTGCAGAAACAGTCTATTTTATTGACATCTCTTTCCTTCTTTATTTTCTTAGTTCATGTAGGACAATAGTGGAGATGACCATAATTTTAGGAAGCTACTGGGGGAGGATGTTGCATGATATACTTTATGATGGGGTGGTGTCCCAAATCTGTTTAGCAAAGCTAAGTCAACACTGCTACCAAGGATCAACCTTAGGGACATCCAGCCTTAAACCCACACAAACACTTGACCAGCTTCCTTGAAATCTCACCAATTTAAGAGCCTGAGGCAGATCTCCTCCCTGACTTTGTCATTCTGCTGAATGTTCAGAATTCACCTAGACACTGCAGATCACAAGCTCAGGAAGCTTAATAGTGGGACCTGAATACCAGCTACTCTGTAGCCTTAAATGTCTGGCAAACATCACCAAACAGGGCCCCAAAGAGTTCACAAAGAATCCCTCTGTCATTCCCTTCTCTCAGCCTGGTGCATATGATTAGTGTGGTTCCACCTTTCATGAGGTGAACCCGGTCAAGGTTGCCCTGTGCCTTACCTTCATATACATTTTTAGAGGATCCCAGGACTCATGACAAGGATAACCAGGTCCAGACAAAAGTGGGGGGCTAATTAGCACCTGGATCCTTTGTGGGGGTGTATTTGGGGTGCACACACCCACTGACCAGGGCCAAGCTGTGGGGTTAGCATGGCTTGAAGTCCTGTTGACTCTGATGGGGCCCAGCCCAGTAACTATATGGTAAATCATGAGCATTTGGCTTTGGACTACTATCATTCAAGGGTAATATACCTTTGGTCTAATATACCAAGGGTAATGGGCAGAGTGTCAAAAACATCCACAATTTCAACTTGTAAGATGTTGGTGTGCCAGGAGTGGATGACAGAGGAGCCACGAGGGGCCCAGTCCTTGGTGCTGCCGTGTAGCTCCAGCCGCTTCCCTGCCACCGACCCAGAGGCACATGTGCCAATCAAAATGTCTTCAAGTGCCACACTCTGGCACCTATGCTGGGGGTTGCCTACCCCTGGTTTATACTATATTTAAGTAGGTGCCAAAGGTGTGTATTATGGAGTTTATCTGTTAAAACTTGTAGCAGTTTCAAAAAAAGATAACATGTATAAATTCTGGATGAGCTAAGTGTATGGGTCCTATATGCAAATTACTATAGCCATGTTTAATTTCAAGGTCATTGTTTACAAATTTGCTGTTTACTTTCGTGCGTATGGAGAGCAGGGTCTAATAGTAAGGGGAGGGGGAAGAGGTTGCTGAGGGAAGCAGAGGGCAAAGGGGATACCTGACTCCCCAGATTAATTTTCCTTGCTATAGCAGTGGGGAGAGGACAAATTCAAAGCAAACCTCCAATTATTATATTATATACTTGGAACATGTGACAAATTTATAATGTTTCCGTATACTGAATATAATTATTAAGGGGTTGTTTTTATAACCAGGGTCATCTTCTGTTCAAGTAAATATGGTTAAAGTTTAGAGAACTGTACTTAGATTAGCTAAACATCTGATCAGCAATTTCATACACATAGTATCTGTCTTTGTCAGGTGGGGACCATGTCAGAAAAGAATAAAAGAGGAAGTCATTGCAGTAATGTTTTGACATCCTGGAGGAGGTTCAGTAAACCCCTCAGTCTGCACTTCTATTACATTATCTTACTCCAGCATTGCATCCTTATTTCTGTGTCAGGTTATCCAATGCCCCTCTGATGTCAGTGTCAATTAAATTGTTAATTTCATTAAAGTAATGGAAGTTAAACCAGTATAAAACTGGTTCAAGTGAGAAAGCAGCAGGCTTAGTGTCTTGAGAGCCCATTGCACAGCTCTACAACAGCTAATCAGTGGAAACAGACTTTGAAGGATGCATCTCTGTGTTATGAAGATGTGCATAGTGCATTAGGCCAACAGTAGACTCTTTGGAGTCTCAGATATAATGCACTTTAGCTTCCTAAATGAACAGCTATGAATCCTTTCTATATTGGAGGAGAAGTTGCCAGTTCAATCTGCCATTCCATTTTTTGCCACCAATAAATGTTTTAAAATTGTTAATGCTATTGGGCCAAAAACAGCAACTCTCTTATATCAGGCAAAGTTGTTTTTGATGAATGAGAAATGTCAGATCAAGAAGAGCAGCTTTTGCTCCATAATACTTAGGGCCATTTTTAAAACTAGCTGCTTCTAAGAGGGAGAGATTTTTGGTTCTGGCTGCATGAAATCCATTAAAACAAACATCTATAACTTAAAATAACATATGAAATATAGGGCTTCTTCTCACATTCCTCATGAAATCTCCCTTTTGAATTAAAATTTGCTTTTTTCGGATGTGTGCTTTCACCTTACTTTGGAATATAGCTACTTCAAAATTTGCATCTCCTTAGCTAAAATGTATACGTCAGGAAGCTTTCCACAGGGAATGACTTTAGCTTAGCATAATGCTGTGTTCAGTCTGCAATATAGTATCACCAGCAGTGAGCACAGCAGCTGATAATACTTAACTGCATGAAACGAATTGCAGGGAAATGGCTTGGGTTAAGCCGCTGATACATAAACCATATTCTAGAGTATTGCCCGCCAACAATGCACCTCGACCGTAGGGATTTGCTTTTCGTACAGGCTTACTGCACACTTTTTTTAACTAGTGCTTGCAGGTATTTGACTCAAAACTTCAAAACCAATTACTGTTTTTGGACAGTAGTAAGTTAGGTTTTTTTGTTTTTTGTCATTCAGTCACATAAAACTGTATTGATTCTTCTGCATGGATTGTCTCATTGTAAACTGAGTAAATTTAACTTTGGCTTCTATAATTCTACTGTTTGTAAATTAGACCTGAAGTTTGCTGTGGTGTACCCTTAGTTACTGATTACCATTCCAGGCAGGTTCTCTTAATCCAGAACTCAAATGAAAACTGACAGTTGTTCACCACTGCTTCTTGAGAAACTGTCATATGGTGAGCACCATTATCAGCATACATTTAAGTTTTGGATTCCTTTTTTAAAAATAAAGTGTTCCTAATATAATTTTTAAAAACCTGAAAATGTAATGATTTAGACATAACCAGCAAGTAAATAACTACAAAGCTTTCTTAGTACTCTAAAATGTCTCAAAGACACTGTTGGCAGTATTGCCTGCTGCTGGTGATGACAGATTGACAGACACACAACTAGCATTTTAAAACCTTTACCCATTATCTGTCAGTAATTACCCATCAAGTCTTGTGCCGTTAAGCCTCAAGCCTCAGCATATCTTTTTTTTTTAAAGAGAAAAAATTGGCAAAATATTTTCCTTAGCCTATGAGCTGTAATGTGAAACAAATGAATCATGTAAAACAGTGGTTTTCAACCATTTTTAATTTGTGGATCCCTAAAAAGTTTTGAATAGAGGTGCAGAGCCCTTTGGAAATTGTGAATGGAGGTGTAGTGGACTCTAGGTTTTCACATACCTTTGGTTGATCATAGTCCTCTATCATGGACCCCTTAGACACAGTCTGTAGACTCCTAGGGCTCCATGGACCACAAATTGAAAACCACTGATATAAAATATTCAGAGAGCTATGTGTGGGATTGAATTGGGTTTGAGGTAGTGGGGGGGTTTTTTTCATTTAAACAGATATTATGACAGATCTGTTGCTTTCCCTTCTGATTAATTTATGCTGCTCCAGCAGATGAAAACAGCAGAACAGTTGGTCTAATCAGGGCTTGGCATCTAAAGTGTATATAAATATTAGATTTCAACTAGTGGAATTGCAGTTCCACTAGTTGAAATACTTTGTATGCAAGCATTCACAGCTCTTCAACCACTGCAAAAATGGCCAATGTAGTGGAAATCTCCAGTGCACCACATGAGGTTGAAGTGCCAAGTAATTGGAGTGTGCTTGAACAAATGCTTGTGCACAGCTGTACCAACACATTTCAGAATAGTTCTATAACATAAACTTTAGAGTATATCTTGGGTTGCCAGGTAGTTCTTACACTGTTAGCAAACCTATGTGTCATATATTGCACCAAGATGAGTAGAACTGAATCAGTTTACACTAGCAGAGAAATAGTGTCCATATATTTGGAGGTGTAGGGGTGATTATTTTGTATTGGGGAGAAGTAGCTGGTGCCTTGGTTATCTATTTCTTTCATACTGAGGTATACTAAAACAACATATTCTGTATTTCTTTTTCATCTTTTGAGTATATTGCCAGCTGATTGGTTTGGGAATGTTTCACAATAAATTATGAGCACAATGTCCACTAAAAAGTCTGAACTTTCCCACCTAAATGAAACCCCAAGGTTCCTACTAATAGGTTAGCTAAAATACAGGAAACCCTGAAGAACCACATTCAAATAATCTGCTTCCTAAAGTATACAATATGTTACAGAAAAATGGCCTTCTGTAAAGACATTTATTGCAGTATTTAGCATAGTAACATATTCTTTATCAGAGCAGGAAGGTATTGAAACTGAACGTAAGAACAGTTTTAGAAAGAAAGGATTGAGATTTGACTTGGTCAGTCCGTTTCAGTTCAGTTGCCAAGGTAACAGTTGCATACCACATTATGAAATTCAAAATAAATTACATATATCTAATGTACACATATATATAAATAGATGTGGGTTGTATCTGAAAAGATGTTGAATGAAAGTTAAGATTACAGATTTAATTCCTCAGAAGGAAGGAAATGCCAGAACTAAGGTTGCTGCTTTGTATGTATGTGGTATAATACAGGTTTTCTTACTTGACACATTTACTCATTTCCCACTGATCCTTGCCTCACTGAGGAAATGGGAAGCTAGTCAATATTTACTTTTCTTCATGGTCAGTTTCTGGCTTCATATATTTCTTACTTATTCACCCTATCAAATCATCATTGAAATTATTGCTCATTTGGTCATTGGTCAGTCATTAATCCTTATGGTAATTTCTGTATTGGAGTGCCATAGCATTGAAGTGCTATCTTCAATACACCCCTATGAAATTAGATGATAATTCAATATAATTCTCATTTTACAGGTAGGAAACAGAAACTCAGTAGCTGTAGAGAAACAAAACAAATCATACCACTCTAAAGGGAGAAGAGGAATTTAGGGTTTTTGAGCTTGCATACAATATCCATTGCAACTGTTTTAGCTATCTCCTCGGTATCCCTTAGTAATATTGTGAATCTAAACCATAATAATTTATTTCTGAATGAAGCAGTAATTTAGTTTTCACTTACCACTGGATAAAATCAATGGATTAACCCTCTTCCATGCTCATGAAACTGTAACTGTTGTTGTTTCATGGGCTAACTTGTTACCCCACCCACATAACAAAATGGAACCAGAAACAACAGTATAAATGTACCAAAAACTATTTATTAAACATACAGATTTTTTGAAACAGTATTTATGATGATTTGAACCCAAAATATTATTTAACTAGAACTATGAACAAAATGTAAACATTTTTTAGAGTTTCCAAACGTGAATTTGCTAAGTCTGCAGTTCATAGTGTTTTCAAACTAACAATTAATTCCAAAAACATTTTATAAGTGTTTTAACTAAATATTGCATTCCTCACAAAGCAGGAGCAATGTATTGTGGTGCACACAAGCAAATCGCTTACAAACTTCGTATCGCTTCTGGGTTTTGCGGTCATCTATCCTTGGACAAAAATCATAATGTCTACTCATGCTTGCAGAAGGTTCTACTGGGGTGCATCGTGGCAATTTGTAATTTAGGGCAGTCATACCAGACTTGACAGACTTAGATTACGTGTATCCATCATTCTTGGTTTTGTCTGTTGATCAACTGTTCTCCAACAGCAGCAGCACAACTTTGGATTTCTTTGGAACATAGGAAACTAGGGTGAGTTCCCCATCAAAAGCAAAAATGGATGAAAAAGTTTCCCTTCTTTGATTTGCTTGCAATTTGTTTGGGATATTGGCCTTGTTTTTCTGAATCGTACCCACATAAGTCAAGTTCTCCTGTAGCAGTCTTTCTGCCAAGTCAGTACTTGTGGAGAAATTGTTGTCACCCACAATATTCCTTCCCATCTTGTACCAGGGATGAACCAATTTTTCAATGGCCTGGGTATCGCAATTACCTTGGCATGGAGCTTCTGGTTGCTTTCCCAGGTAGATGTCTCCAGACAGGGGGAATGATATTGCTGCATCAGAACACCACCAAATTTTCAAGCCATATTTGGCATGCTTGCTGGACATATACTATCTGAAGGGACACCGACCCCTAAATGCAATGAGCTACTCATCAACCATCTGCTCCAAAAATTGTGGCCAAATATTTCTGAAAGCAGCAACTTGTCCACAGCTCTCCTTTCCTTATGTGTCAGTTTGTTGTCAAATCTCAGATAGTTGGTGATTTGACAGAATCATTTTAAACTCATGGTGGAACGGAAGCAAGGACACCCAGTGCATCACTCCCACAACTCCTCCAGTGCCTCATGACCACCATGGTAGAGACCACTGAGCAGTAGGAGGCCAATGTAGGCTTTCAGCTCTGTTTCATCCAGCTTTTTCCACTCCTTTCTATTTTCAGGATAGCTATCATTCCACTCTCTGAATCTTCTTTCTGCCTCTCTGTTTGTTTCTCTTATGATAACAGTCAGGATATCTTGTGAGAGAAACAGGTGGAAAGTTTCCACCACTGTGTCTTTATTACTTTCTCTTGTTGGCCCAGCACTTTCATGGACTATGTGTTTGGCTGTTCTCCAGTGATGTATTAGCTGTGGACTTTTTTTCTCTCACACTGCCATTCCTTCTTCTAAAGGTGTCATCATCTGCAATGTTTTCTTGGGGTGGTGGCAGTGGTTCTGATCCATGTCCTGCTGTAGCTCTCCTCAGTCGTTCAGGATGGCTCCAGGCTGGTCCTCTTTCCTTTCCCATTGGAAGTGTTGGTATCACTTCTGCTTGTGGCACCAATTCCTCCTCATGTGATCTGGATGAAGCTTCCATAGATACATGGTCTTCTTGCTCTGAACAATCTCCCATGTCTGGAACAAAGTCAGCATCCTCACTGACTTGGGATAAAATTTCATCAATGGATGTGTTGTTGTCATCCCCTGTTACCTATGCAAGACAGGATTCACCACTGAATATGCACTGCCTTCTCATCCTGGACTGCAGAAAAAAAAGAAAAAAAAAGATTACTGCTGAATGCATACAAATAACAATCAAAGACAAGCCTGTCCATCTATGCTGTCACAGAAGCAATTCCACCCTGCCCTGTGGCAGCACAGGTCGGACCCTCTCCTCCTGGACGTAGAAGCCAGAGACAAGCATCCACCCTTTGCAGGTAAGCCATATGTGGGTGGATGCTGTTTGGAAACCACACACGCAGGGGCTTATTGAGAGCAGGTAAAAGGGGCATGGAGTGTGTCAAGCCCTTACCATTGAATGGGAACTCTATAGTGTACACTGTATGCAGTATAATGTTGTTTTATTTCTTCTCTGCTTTCCCTTTGCTCCTTGTCTGCACTTCCAACGAAGGCAGGGTAAACTAGCTTGTATGTTATGAAAGGGGCAGGTGAGTCAGAGTTTTACCATGAGAGAAGAAAGCAGAAGTAGATTTGGGTATCACAAAGGGTAGGGTGTTCTGATGACCTTGCAGCCTATAAACAAAGTGGTTAGCAAAAGGGATTACCACATCTTCTGCAAAAGCAGAGTGGAGGATGGCCATCCATTAGTTTCCATGGACACCTGAAATGGACATGAAGGAGGTATGAATGAATGCTGTCCTTTCAGATGCATCTACCCAAAGTGGCCAAACAGGTCTAGGCCTGTCATTTATACAGAAATTGCATTAACATGGGCATGGGATAAGTTGTTACTCCATATGGAAAAACACATTCATGCCTGGGGTAACATTTTTCATCCACAGAGAGCTAAGCAGTTATGTAAGCTGGATGTTCTTTGGGGATATCGTGCACTGTGGTGCCGGTGACAATGTCCTAAAAAGAAAAAAAAATAGAATAAATGAACTTTAAGGTACCACACAGAATAGGTGTCTGGGGTAGGAAATTACCCCATGGGAAAGCATGAAGTTAAATAAATACAATAGTTAGTGGCACTGTGGTAAGTTCTTCTTCTGGCCATTCTTTTTTAGCACTGTATTAGAATTTTGTTTGTCCTCATTCGTAGATTGAAGCCAAAATTATCAAGTGTCCATTAACTTTAGGTGCCTAGCTTGAGACACCTAATGTCTGAATTTTCAAAATACGGATCAAGGTTATTGCCCTGAATATGTTAAAAGAAAAACACCAATCAAGCTCAGCAGTTCTGTAAACTTGGCCTCACGTTCCAAGCATTTTATTTAAAAAATGAAGGAACGTATAGTTAGTTGTCATCTGTGACATATTTGTCTAGCATCACGTGGGAACTTTGTGGCAGAGACAGTATTATAGTCAGCAGCAAATGAGATTGTGATGCTAGGGACAGCAGCTTCACTCAGTACACCATCCCAGTGCATAGAACACTCTCCATCCAGGGCTTTGAAGGAGACAGTGAGCTTGACTTGACAATTCTAAGGTACACCCAAACAAGTATGCACATGCAGGGCCATACATTTGCCACAACACAGACAGCAGCAGCACATATTTGTGCTGCTGCTTTGTGCCCCAGGGCACACCCCTGTACGTGCCCTCCAGCGCATGCCAAATTGTGCTGGGGGGGAGGTGGGGAGATAAGGAAGGCTGGGGCCACCACCTGTGCTGACCCCAGCAGCCTTACCTAGGGTCCTGGGAGCCTTCTAGGGCAGCAGTGGTACTGATTCAGCCACACAGAACCTGGCCGGCAGCTAGAGTGTGGCTCTGGATAGCTAGGCTCCATTTGTGGCAGTGCATGCTGTTGCTGTCTGCACCATGCTGTACTGGTTGTTTGGTTTTTTGGTGACAGTTTTTTTTTTTTTACACTGGGATCTCCCAGTCTCAAATTTCAGCATGGTGCTGCTAATTTGCAGTGCAATGGATGAGTGCGTGTGCACCTCATGCAGTTTGCAGTGCCTCCAACAGCCTTCAGGTACCACAAACTGCATACATCTGGATGTGCCCCTAATGACCTTTTAACATAATTCTTTGTCTATAATAGCTCTGTATGTGTGTATGTTCACACACATATATGTATGCACATGTGTGCCTACATAGAAAAAATAGCATAATAATGGCAATTCTTTCCATACCTCTAAATCTAAAAAGTACAGGATTTATATATAACTACTTCTACAAATATAGAATTCTGTAAATGTTACATAAGTTTAAGGGTGAAGGTATAGGAATGACTTGTCATTATGATGGTGTTAAGGTTCTTCCTCTTGACTGGAGGGTGGGAATGAATAGTTCTTATTTTGGAACGAGCTGACAAAAACAAAAAAGAACCAGTACGCCTTGGGGATTTAGTTCAAAATAAAATGCTGAAATAGTAATACCAAGAAGATTTTTTTTTCTAGTACTAAGCAGAATAGTGAATTCTTCTTCTAAAAACCTGGAAAGGTAACTGTAAGTAAATAAAGTCAATAACTTTGTTATTCATTGTGTAAGGCATATCTTAGTTTCATTAATTTACACATCTACAAGGATACGATACATATGTTTGCTGTACTGCAGTTTTCAGTCAACGAGCATTAGGGTCTGGAGATGAGGGATGGGCAGTGTGTATTCTTTTGTTTTGTCATCTTCAGCTTTCAGGCCCCTGAGGATCTGGTAATAATAGATACTGTGTCAAGAATACACAGAAAAAGCATGCTGAATTTCAGGCACTCAAATTTCCTACTTAATCTAAATCAGCTGGCAATATCCATTTTATCAGGATTAAACAAATTACTACTCCCTCTAGATTTATCAGTCAATAGAATGCCTAAAACCATTAGATGGGTTAACACTTGCAGAGATTTAGTTGCTTGGAGAAATCAAGCAAAAACAAAGCAGCTCTTAGCAGTTTGTATATGAAACAGTATATCTCTTTGTGTGAACATGCACACACACAAAGCCAATAGTGTATAGTCATGCTCTGGCTTTCTTGAAAATGATGTATACATGCACTGTTTCTTGCTAGTTGGTTTTGAATTTGGAGTTGAATCTGGTATCATCTCTGAAGTTCTCTGACCTCTTTTTGTGTCATCTCATGTGACCACTGTTCAAGTGATATAGCTCCTTTAGCTCCTTAGTGTTCTTGAATCCTCAACTGGAGTAAAATCTTGGCCCCCCACAGATCAGTGGCAGAATTTCCATTGTCAGTGATGGTGTTAGGATTACATTCCTGGAAGTTCATTTTCCCTGACTCCCTGCTGATGCAAGTCCAGCAAACAGGTGCATTTATTTCTTTAAATGAAACAGCTTGCTGTTATCGGGACTACTTTATTACACCCAAAAACAGCACACTAGTGAAGGCACATGATTATACATCATCATTGGCACATCATTACACATTTTATCAGTATTTCAGGATCAATATAAATAGTTGTCCATATTTATGACTTGGTTGACTAGTAACCAAACTAGGTTTTGTTGTGATTCATTATTTTATCCTTCCATTGTAGTTAAGTGAAATATTACTTTTATGCATGTAAGCATAAAAACATTAAGCAACTTGTGGATCTCTGTTGAAGTAAGCATACCTGACTAATAAAATGATCCAATTTTATGCCCTCTATAGGGCCCTTGGGCCATAAAAGGATATGATAAAAGAAGGCTATGTAATACCTGTGTGATGTATATGTATATATATTACTTTGCTGTGCTCATCCTTCTTAATGTATTGAGTCACAGAGGGTGCATCTATATGAGACGTTTACTGAGGAGCTGACTAATTAGCTTTGCAATAAACTCTCAATGTCTACATGTGCAGCCCTATTAGGCCTCAGGAAACTAATTAATTCTGCCACGTGTTGGACTTATAAATACAAGTACAACCCCGTGACAGCATTCTTTAGTGCACAGCAATGGTGCCACAGCTGGCAGGGGCATTAAGGTGCTTCAGTATGGGGCTGCCTGCTGTCTAGCCCACAATGAAGCACACTTGTGCCCCATCCAGCCCTTCTGCAGCACGTTGAACTGGGTCAGAGCAGGCTTGGGCTTGCAGGCTGCCCCCCCCCAGAACTGATGTCACCTGGGGCTGCTCTGACCCAACTCAGCGTGCTACAGTCCTGGGTGCACATAAAGACACAGCATTCAGGAGCAATAAAATTAGGTGCAATATGTGCAGAATTTCCTGCTTTGCATTAATTACCAATTGGCTGGGAAGAATTAAAATTACAGGGAGAAGATTCCATCAGTGCTGAAGGATTGGTTGCGTGTTGTTGAATAGGAGATTGGATATTGAAATCAAGTGGCTTAGACTTTTGTATGTCTTGGGAGTAATATCCATATCAAAGCATGTCATCAGTGTAAACTCATCAAGAGGAAAATAGTATTGATTCATTCCGCAGGCCCAGAGAGAATACACCTGAGAGTCTTGAAGGATCTGGAAGACATTGCATAATCCCTTAGCAAAGATATATGAAAACTCAGGGTTCTCAGGTGAGGTTCCAGAAGATGGGAATAGAACCAATGTGTTCCCTATATTCAAGAAAGGGAGGAGGGATGACCCAGGGAATTATAGACCGATCAGTCTGACGTCCATCCCTGGAAAAATCCTGGAGAAAATTGTCAAGTGATCCATCAACACCAGACTAATGGAAGACAAGCATCTCAATGCCAGTCAACATAGCCTTGTGACTGGCAAGTCTTGCCTGACCAACCTCATCTTCTTTTATGACCAGATAACACATGTCCTGGACAAGGGAGATGACATGGATGTCATATATCTGGATTTCAAGAAAGCCTTTGACCTAGTTCCCAATGATGTCCTCATGGTTAAACTGGGGAACTGTGGCCTTGATCATCTTATGGTCTGATGCCTACATAACTGGCTATGGGGTCAGACCTAAAGAGTACTAGTTGATGGGAGCAAATCAGTGTGGTACAGGGTGACCAGTGGAGTCCCTCAGGGCTTGGTACTTGGGCCAGTACTCTTTAATATCTTTATTAATGATCTGGATTTTGGAGTCAGATGTGAACTGACAAAGTTCATGGATGACACCAAATTGTGGGGGAGGGCGGTCACACCACAGGCTAGGCTAGGGATACAGGCCTACTTGGACATGCTCTCAAGGTGAGCTGACCAAAACCTGGTGGCCTTCAATGCAGAGAAATGTAAGGCGCTGCACCTTGGTAAGAAGAACCTTCAGCTTACAGGCTTGGCAGTGCTGTGTTTGCTAGCACCACAGCCAAAAGGGACTTGGCGGTTTTGATTGACCTCAAGATGAATATGAGCCACCAATACGATGCTGCGACTGGCAAAGCAAATCAAGCTCTGGCGTGCATCCACCAATACAGCTCAAGCAAAACCAGGGATGTCATCCTCCTGCTTCACTATTCCCTGGTGAGATCACAGCTGGAATACTACATACAGTTTTGGGCCCCCCACTTCAGGAGGGATGTGGAAAAGCTTGAGAGAGTCCAGAGGAGAGCTACTTGTATGATCCAAGGGCTGGAGGACCAGCCATATGAGGAGAGGCTGAGGGACTTGGCACTCTTCAGTCTGGAAAAGAGAAGGCTCGGGGGGGACTTGGTAGTAGCCTACAATTATATAACAGGGGTACATCAGGACCTGGGAGAACAGCTGTTCACCAGAGCTCCCCAAGGGATAGCAAGGTCTAATGGCCATAAACTCTATGGTCTAATGGCCATAAAATCTGGTCATAAAAGGAAGGAAGATTTAGACTGGATATAAGAAAAAAGTTCTTTATGGTGTGAGTGTCCAGGGTCTGGAACAGACTCCCCCCAGATGTGGTGCAAGCATCTACTCTGGACTCTTTAAAAAAACATGTGAATTTTTTTTTTGCTGGGGTCACTTGATCCCAATTGACTTCCTAACTATGGCAGGGGGGCTGGACTCGATGATCTCATGAGGTCCTTTCCAGCCCTTAATGTCTATGAAATCTATTCAATTCTTATCTTCAATTAATACAATCTTTTGTTTTGTGGATGAAGTTAAAGAGAGTAGAATTAGATATATATTAGGCCAGTCAGCTGACTCATGCCACATCCACTAGTAGGATTACAGTGTTAAATTGGGAAGAAAAACATTTACTAGTAGTTCAGATCATTTCTATTAATTTTATCTGGTAGTTATGAAATAGCCTACTAAACCACCACAGTCTTTCATGTTGTCAAAGTTTGAGTAATCAAATTAAGTTTATATTTATTTATTAGTATTATGTGCCAAATTTCTATCACTATTCAGAAGTCCACCATGTTTTAGGTTAATATACCACTATTTTTGCAGCCATACTATTCAGAGCATATGTGATAGGTCAAACACTACTTGAAAGGCAAATAGCAACCTGGAAAAGGCTATTTAAGAGCACTTATAATGCTATAGGTTTATAGTGCTTATTAAATTTATAAAGGCTCTTGGTACTGAGTAGTATTTAGAAATATCATGCATAGCTGGTTGGTACTATCATTAATGGAAAGCTTTCATTAAACTGTATCCCATTCCTATAATTGCTCCCCTAGGAAAATGTCTAAGCAAGAGTGTTTTGACCATTTCTACTATGTAGTTATAGTGTCATGAAGTGCTGAAAAGGCATGCAGTGGTTTTCATTAATCAGCATTGTCATACAGTAATATGAAATATGTTCTAACTCTCACTTTAGGACTCTGTTGGATTTAGACCTGAAATTAGGAGTCTCTTCTAAACTGCTAATTATTGTATATAACAAAATTGCACCAAAATATTCTCACCACCTGTTTCACTCTGGATGCCCCCATAACATATTTTCCATCTAAAATCTTAGAAAGATAAAGACCTAAATCTGCTTTTCATTCTTTCCTGAACAAAAGTAAGGATGTGTTACATGTTTGGTTACTGATTTAGATAGAAGAAAACTGCAATATTGAAGGTGATTAAACAGGTGTTGGGATTTTGCCGAGTGAAATCTTTTCTTATTTTATTGGGAACAGAGATTTAGATGTGCATAGGCATTCTTGTGTCATAAGTTTAGCAACCATCAATGGAGTTTTGCAACAGACAATTCTGTGTCACATAAATGTTAGTACAGGAACCATGCCAGCACATAATAGGTCCCCATTACAAAAAGGGAAGGGTGAAAGGGAAAAGGCCCTTTACAAGAGACAGAACACTTAGGGGATATAAGGGATGGTCCCCCAGCATCAAAGGGCAGACATGCTCCATAAGTAACGGGGAATAGAGTTTCTGGAGGAGAAGGCAGGACCCAGGGAACAGATATTGTGAGTAAGCTGTGAGTAGGCCATGGAAAAAGGCAGACTAGTGAAAGCTTTTTAAAATGAACACAGTTGACAGACTTTAATAGGAAAAAAGCAAAAAAAAAAAACCCCAAAAAACAAAGCCACCTCAGTGTCTTAAATTTAATGTTAAAAGGTTTTAAAAGTAAGTTTTCTGTCTTCTGGAAACAGCAGCTTTGTTGAGAGATCTTCCAGACTGGGCACTATATTTTGTGCCTATGGAGGACTAGAACAAAAGAAAGCTTGTTAAATTGATTTAGTTAAAAGTTTGGTCCACTGGTATGAATCTCTGAAGACAAACCACTAATTCAGTTTATCCATTGTAGGAAAAGCCACAGGTGAGTCTGTTTCTGTTCCATTCTTTTCTCCATCATTTAGAGAAGAATGTTTTGAGTTTCTCTTTTAGTTGCATTTAAGAAACATTAAGCACTGATATTTTAATTTGTTCATTGTTCATTTCATTCTAACATCTTAGAAAGATACAAACCCAGATCCACATTTCAGTAACATTGTTAATGTTTTAATGGAAAGTTGATTCCAAACAGGATGGAAATAATCCAATAAACAAGAGTTCTACAATATAAAGAGAATTCCTCAAGTTGCAAGAAATAGAAAAAAGATTTCCTACTTAAATAAGCAAGGAAGAAAAATTAATTTTGGAAAAAAGGAAAGAGGGAGTAGAAGCAGCCTCACATTACATGCCAACCTGCCACTGGCTTAGAAATAGACATTAACGTACAATGGAGACATTGTATTAAGTCTGTGTATTCTATTGCTAATGTGTGAAACCTCCCTGATTCACAGATAGTTGATGTATTAAATTTGACAAGACTTGCATAACTTGTCATGATAATAGAGTTATTGAAACTGAATTGCAGACAGAGATGGAACAGGGAGTTGTTTTGGAAAGAATAATCTTATACAACATTTTTTACTTGATATACACCTTGCACACTTGTTAGAAATAAAGTTAGTGATTTTGTCTAGTACTTGACTCTGAACCTCTATCAATCCCCCAGAAATCCAGTGCATTGTTATATGCCACTACTTGGCCCCTTATACAGAGTGTCCTCCTTATGTAGAGTGTCTAGGGTCTATAGAAAGGTTAGAGGAGGATTCATGAAACACTGACCTACTGTCCCAATGAAGACAGATATGTCAAATTCAGATAGGCCTGTGTGAAGCTTCAGTCCCTGATTTGATTCAGTGGAGATTTGACCCAATTCGATGGCTGAATCTCTGAATCTGAATTGAATCAGAGGAGCCTTTAATCTCTCTGAATCGAATTGGAGCCCTCCAAATCTATTATTGGAAAGATTCAGACATAGAGACAGCTTTAACTGTTTCTTCTACATTCCTCTAGGTAGCAGGGGCTCATGAGTGCTGTGATTTTGGGGCACATGGAGTGTCCTAAAGAAGCATGGGGGGCTCCCAGCATGCTCGGTAGCAGACCCGGAAGTGGACCAGAAGCATTTCTAGTCCACTTCTGGGTCTGCTAGGGAGTGCAGTGCCCCCACTCCCCCAGCTTGGTGACTGGTACCTTCTGGGTCAGGGGGGCACCTGAAGTCCCCCTGCTGCCAATCACTGAGCTGGGAGGGTACTTCCAGTCCACTTCTAGGTTTGCTGCCAAGCACGTGGAGGGCCTTCCCCCACACACTCCTGTGGGATGCTCTATGAGCCCCAGCATTGCAGCAATCACAAGCCGTGCCTGCTACCTCAAGGTATGTAACAAAACTTTTAAAGCTGTGTCTATGTCCCAATCGCTGATTCAGATTCAGCCAAATTGAATCAAGGACGATGGTCTGAATCAACGAATTAAATCACTGTCCCTGATTTGGGCCAAATCTGAATCGAATAGGGCCTGCGTCACATACCCCTAGATCCAAAGAACTCCGGCAAAGAACACAGTTTGTGAGGTTATCTTAGAAGAATCAACATTTTTAACCCTTTAAAGTAGTAGTGAGTATTTGAGACACCTGTTTTGTAGCATCTGTCTAATAAAAAATAAAAGCCTTCCTGATCATGGGCAGATTTAAGATTTTGGAAAGAGGGATGCACATCACCACATATAACACAACACAATCATTTTTCCAATTAATGAAAAACTACATGCTTTTCTAATATGGTAGGGGGCTATATTATTCAGTTTAAGATCAAAGCAAAAGCAAAGATTGGTATGTGTACAAATTTACTAGAATATATATTAAATTTAAGAAAATACAACCACCTTGGCTAAAAAGTCAGAAGATCATGTGTCATTAGTCCTGTAGTCACTGTAGTTAAAGCTATGCCTTTTATTCAGATTCATTAAACAAACCAAGCTTCCTAGATGATCTTGAAGTGCCTCCAGTACCTCACTGCCAATCATTTCTACACCTGAGTTAAGGTTTTTAGCTAGAACTAGAAATAGTTTATATATCTGTGAAAATAAGATAGACATTACCAGAAAGGGTTGACAGCCAAATTGCAGAAGAAATAATAGTTTAGATAGTAGAACATCAAAACCATTAAAAAGGATAAAGAGTTGTGTGGAGTAGAGAGAGATTAGCAAGAATCAGGGAGAAGATAATGAGCTATGAAGTCTTTGACTCCCTCAGCACTGTCTGAATAGAAATGTCACCACCCTCCCAGGCAGTTGATTTTAAAGTTTGGGTGGAGCAAGAATCAAAGAGGAGCACAACTACACCATTGTGCCACCTGCTCCTGGATCTGCCTCTTCTCCTAATGATACTGCCAAAGTGGATAAAGAATGTTTTGAGGCAAACTTGCCTCTGAAATCCAGGGCTGCCCCAGCCAATCCAGGTCATATGGTCACCCTAATCAATTTAATGCATAGAATATATAGTACTTTCCATCCAGAAATTTAGAAGCATCAAAATAGTGTTTATTCCAGATACAAGAAAACTATTATTCTCATTTTAAGCATAGGAGTACTGAGGTGCAATGTGCTTGCAGTGATATACTCAAGGTCACAGAGCCAGAATTAGAAGTAAGGTCCCTTGATCCCCAGGCTTCAGTAAGTCCATGCTTGCCTCAGGATGCCGTTAAAAAAAAAAAAGTCTGTTTGAACATATAAGTGTTCCATTAAGGCAAGAACTAGCAAGCTTGTAGAAACTGTGGTCCAGAACAACAGTATCTGTGCTACTGATTTCTCTCTCTGTTCACCTCCTGCCCTCCAGCTGCATTGTGGGTACAGCTGGAAGCTGCCAGGCTCCAGTGCAGGTGGGAGAGTAGGCACAAGCAAAACCTTCCAACTTCATGAGCTGGATCGAGTGGTCTGTGGGCTGGATCTGGCATGTGGGCCATATGTTGTTGTGGCGGTTTGGGACTTTAGACGCACTGTGTCATGAAATCTCCCTTTGCAGATGCTTGCATACTCCCATAGCTGCAGCTAGCTCCCCATACATCTAAGAGAGCCAGTGGTGATGAACTGCCTGTCCTCTACAACCAGCTACAGTAGAGCCCCCACCAACCCTCCTAGAGGCAGAGGAGTGGCTTTAGGGCCAGGTCAGTTGTACAGAATTCTGTGCTGCACCAAAGTTCAACCCCAGAGACAAAGTTCTTGAAATGACTGCTTTATTGAGATATGCAGGTGTGGACTGCATTCAGACATATTAGCAAAGTGTTTATTCCATGCCAGCCAACTCTGGGGCCACTCAGTGGAGAATTCTGTGTCTGACATTCTTGTGGGAGCTGAGGTCTCTGAGCTACTACCACTGACTCTTTGCAATCTTTGTCTATAAATAGACATTGTCTTTGGAGCATGATCAGCTATGCCAGGATGTGCCCTGGTATAGCTGATCCACTTCATTGGCATCTACAGATGTTGCTAGGGCCTGTGTCCAGTAGGGTCGGGCTTCTGCTGCTCCTGGGTTCCCCTCCTTGCAGATGCGCACCCTGACCTGGGGTGTGATAGCAAATTATGCTGGCCATGAGAATCCCTGCAGAGGTTTTCTGCCAGCACATATCTACAAATGGGGAAATAAAAATCCCATAAGCATCTCTTACAAAATGAGCTACTAGCTCATATTGCAGTAGTTTTCTGTTACTCCTGTGACAGGTTGTGTTTGACATTTGAGTGAAAGAGGCTACAAAGGATACATTTTGAAAAATTTTTTTTTTCCCCATTAGCATTTCATAATAAATTCTGGTGAAATCATCTGTTGATTTTGCTTAACAGCAAAATAAACCAAAACAACACAAAACGAATTTTGTATTTGACTAATTTGGATTTGTAAGTCACAGGCTCTGCATTTCATTTTGTTTTCTTTAGAGATCAATAACCATGATAAATAAATGAAATGTTAGGTAATAAGTACACTTCTCTCACATGAGACCTAAAACAAACTTTTTTATTTTATTAAAATGTTACAAGGCTGTTTTAAATTTTAGAATCTGGCATATTAACAGCATTGAATTAATACCTGGTTACAGTAATTGGATATTGGTGACAATGCTGTTAGCAGATAGATCCTATTAACTTGTTTACAGAGCTGTCTTGCATGGCTAATCCAATTTGGAGCTTAGCATTAATTGCAGCCATGCTGAGATGAATGGATATTGGGTGCATCACCTTTCTAAAGGAAGAAAGATTTGTGTGAGGCTGGTGCTGTTGTTATACTTAAGTCATGCAGTCCAGTGAAAGCCAACAGAGCCAGAGGGTGAATTCCAGGTGTCACTTCTAGCACGTCTTGAAAGCATCCAGTCTGGTGGTGTAAATACAAAGTGTATTGGGTTTTAATAACCTGTAGAACTCTTAATGCCTTGTCTTGCTTAACAATACTCAGTCAAGAGTGATAAGAAAGAAGGATTGTTGTATCTCTTCATAGTGGAAGGGTGAAGGAAAGAATCCAGAAGTCCAAAGAGAAATGATTTGTGGATTCACTATTTCTGGGCTGGAAAATCTTAAATATTACTGTTCTAGAGATAATAGACCATCTTTTGTTAATCATGGCTTTTTCTGTGAGGGGAAGGGAAAATAGTAGATTGTGATCTGGGTGTATGAAAGTATAATACAAGTTTCATACAAAAATCAATTATTATTCTGTGTTTGCGTGTGATGTATATCAGGGCTGTCCAAGTTGTCACCTGTGTGCTCTCAACCTGGCTGCTGCTCCTCTCACCTCTGCTGCTGTTGCTGCTGCTGCTGTGGACTCTGGGTTCCCCTTCCATCCTCCAGTTTCTACTTCCTATTTCCTCCTCTGGAAACAGAGTGGCAGAGGCTATGCAGCATGTGTGCTAAGAGAGCCTGTGCAGTGAGGAAACCCAAGGAGATCCACAAAGTCCACACAGTATGTGGTCCATCTACTATGCAGCCCCTGACCCCACACAGTTTGGACAGCCTTGACATATATTATAATAAGTCTATGTATTTGGTTAGGATAAGGATATAAATATGTGCTCACTCACAAAAGTTAGGGTTAGGATGCAAAAATAGGGAAGCATGTACTGCTACTTTCCTTGTAAAATATTTGTTCACTGGGTTTGTCAGCTGAAATTTTTAGCTAGTATTAAATTTATTCCAAACTTTTGGCTAAACTAATGGAAGAAACGAGAGTTCTTTAGCACAATACAAACACTGTTTCCACACAGTGCATGGTTGACTTTGTGGTGGAGTTAGCCTGACCACATAGTCCCTCAGGATGAGATCAGGTAAATTACTTAAAAGCCCATATACACTTTTCTCATTATTTCTTCTTCTCAGTGGGTGCATCTGTATTTGCAGTTCATGCAACATGATACATTTTGGAGCAGTTTGCTCCAAAGTACACTACTCCTGGGTGCAGTACATGTGTGCTTGGGACAGCAGCATTTTGAGCCAAGCAGAACAGTCATAGGCTGGCAGCAGGCTCAGGGGTTCAGCCCCAGTCTCCAGGTGGTGGCATCAGGCAGTGGTGGAGTTAGCTGGGGCACAAGAGTACCAAAACTGCACAGCTCTGTGGCTGTCCCCCCTTAAGCCTGCTGCGATCCCAGGGCTGCTGTGTCCCAGCTAAAAGTGCTGTTGTTCCAGTCATTATTTACACATGCATTGCAGTGCAGTAAATTACAAGAAACCCTTGCTATTTGCGGTTCAGCATTCGCAGTTTCAGATATTCGCAAATGCCAAACCTGCATCTTAAATACACTTTCAGGAGCTTTGTACTTGCTGCTGCCAGGCTTCAACCATTGCCTGTGCAGCTGTGACCCCTCCCCCCCCCCAGCTGGTGGAGTTAATGAATTTACTGCACCCTAATACTGGTGCACGTGGAGACGGTGATGCTTTACAGAGGAGCTAATTAGACAACTCCACAATAACATTTATATCTCAGGAAACATTCTGAAGAATGGCCTTAAATTCATCTGCAATTATATTCATCATAAATAAAGCACATAGCTGATAATGTTACCTTGGCTTTCATCAGTTATGTTGTGTATATCATCCACACCTTTGTGATGTGCATATAAGTGAATATGCCTCTGTGAATATTTTTTTGTTTGGTGAAACATGTTGATTTAATTTAGACCTAAGCTTTTTTCCCCCTAAAACTCTTATTTTAGCTTGATTTCATTTCATTTTGAGCACTTGTAAGACAATCAAAGGATTTCTGGGCACTTCTAAGACAAGCATAGGGAAAGATTCACAAAACAGGTGGAGTATATAATACCTCCCTTTTACCTAGTAGCTCAGATATTAGAGATTTTACTTGAGGAGAGGCAGATCCAAGTTCACGTTCTCCATCTGCTTAAGGGAATTTAAATCTACATCTCATACCTTGCAGGAGGTTGCCCTAACTGCCAGTCTCTTAAGGATTCTTATATGTGTATGGTAGAGAATGATTTCTAAGGCTAGCCGTTAGCTGCTCCTCCTGCTCCAGTGAATATTTATTTTTGTATACTAAATGGAAAAGTATCAGCAAGAGAAAGTGAGTTCACTCCACCCAACAATACCCTATTAACCATTGGTTAGGCACAGTAGTAGAAGGCAAGAGGAACCTGAACCCAGGTCTTTGGTATTTGGAGTGAGTGCCTTTACTTCTGAGCTAAGTGTTAAAAATATTGCTGCTCAAACTTTTCTGGGAATAAATTCCATTTCTTTTTCTCAGGACATTGCTGACTTTTTAGCACATATACTATTCACTGGGTAAAAAATGTTGCCCAGCTCTGTAACTGCAGTACAGTAGCAAATGAAGTCTGTTTCATCTATGTTTACAAAATGCATTGGGTGAATGGATTTCAGAAAGATACGGAATGTAGAAAGGTACTATGTATTTATTTCTTATTGATGAGATATATGATCTACTAGTTATAAAAACAAATTTTGAAGGGGTTTGTTTTCCTTTGGTAGGGGAATTTACTGACCTTTAAAAAATATGTAATTCAGTGAAGACAGATTATTGAAAGAGTTGATGCTTTCATCTGTATGCATCTTAATGAACCTTTGTGTCTTTCATGGACCTTAGCAAACCTGCACTCCTCCTTGACTTTTTTTCTTCTATGCCCCTATTGTCCCCTTCTTTTCCTTTCCATCTCCCTTCCTTTTCACGTGTAATATGCCTCAGTGTTTAAGTCCTGTCCGAACTTGGAACTCTGGGGCAATGCACATAAGAACTTCCAGACAAGGGGTTTAGATGAACACACAGACAGAATCATGGCCCCATTTAACTCAATGACAAATCTCTCCAACTTCAGTAAAGCCAGGATTTCATCCTTAAATACCAGGTTCTGTGAAGTTAGCCCATCAGTGGCTCATAATAGAAAAAATTGACAATTGTAAAAGTTTCAGTTATTCTAGACAAGAACTATCAATTAGGAAACAATGAATGGAAAACTGTGCTTTATATTCACAGAGTGCTTGCCAAGGTCAAAATACAGTTTCAGCTTCTAGTCTGTTGCTCATATAGTACAGAAATATGCAGTGAAATGTAACCTATTTTACATTGTAAAAAAAAGCAAAAGAAAGGAAGAAAGTGTGTCATCATGTTCTCTGTATAGAATGCTAATGTGCAGGGACTAGGTTATTGGGATTAAAACACGTTACTTTTTTGGGGTTTTTTATAATTAGACCTGCAAGTTTTAATGATTTTATATCAATGTAGAATGAAAATGAGTTTGCTTAGTAGAAAGTCAGGTTTTATTCAAAGTGGCTTTGAGGGCAAGCATTTTTGCTGGAACTGTAAGTACCTGGAATAGTTCACCTAGTGAGCAAACATACTCTTTTAAAAACTTGTTAAAGCTCTGAAAGCATGAGATTCTGGGGCTGTTTAACTACCTCATCCTAGGAATCCTCAAACTAAAAAAAAAAGATCAACACTAAGAGGTCTGTTCCCTTCGCCCATTAATATAAATGGGAGCTGTATCTACACATGGGGATAGGAAGAGACCCTCACTGTATAGTAATCTGTTTTTTTGTTCCTGGCTTACAAAGACTTTTTTGTCTTCCTGACCAATTTCTTCCTCAATGGGGGAGAGGAACAGAATGTTGGGAAAGAGATGTTTTAATCCAATAAATAATATTTTACTGTATTTTTACATATGAAAGCCTTTCATTAATTTGCTAAATGTTGCTAAATCAAGCATCCACCATCTCTAAACAAAACATTTCAGATAACTAATTATAAAACTGAACTGCACTGTAAAAATAAAGCACAAATCATTCCAAGCTTTTTTTTATATTTTGAAAATGATTGATTTTTAAATCTTCCCTTCTGAGAGGGAGAAAGATTTAATAACACTTCAGTGAGTTAAACACTGCCTTAATACAGTTTCCTTAATGTATATTTTCTCAAATTTCCCTCATCCTGAAAATGAAAACTAGCATTTCCAAGCACTTTACAAGTAAGTATTAATCCTTACCAGCATCCATGTAATAGGTAGTGCTAACCCTCTCTGTCTCTTACTCCTTGAAGTACAACTACACATGCAATCAATGCACACTGCATACTGCTCTGGAATGTATTCGTGTGCAGCATATGGAGCCTAGTTAGAGCAGCCTGTCCTGTCCTGTGGAGGCTGGCTGGGGCACAAGGTGCTTCAGTGTGGAGGCTGCCTGCTGGCTAGTCCCATACTGAATCACCTTCATGCCTCAGCCAGCCCCTCCACAGCATATGGAGCCCTGTTAGAGTAGCCAACCCATGGCTACTCTGATGGGCCACAGTCAACCCAGGGCCATTCCAAATGCTGCACAGCAGCTGGCTGGGGCACAGGGTGTTTCAGTGCAGGGGCTGCCTCCCAGCTAGCCCTGTGCTGAAGCACCCTGTGCCCTAGCCAACCTGGGCAGCATCTACACATACACTGCTGCACACAAAGAAACTTTGCAACAACGTAGTACTTGCATTTTACAAATACTACCCTGCTATGGCGTTTATTAGTTTCATGTGTAGATGCTGAGACATTTACTGCACAGTTAATTAGTCAACTGTGCAGTAAATGTCTTGTGTAGACGTGCCTCTTATGTATGAAATGTGGATAAGACATGTCCAGAACCAATGGCAGTGGATACGAACTAGTACCTGGCTCTGCAAGGATGGAGGGGGTAATGGGCATGGGCTGTAAAGGTGGAAGGGGGGACACTGTGAAGTCCCCAACTCACCCCCTCTTGTAGATATGCACCAGGCAAAACCCCTGCAGAGAGATTACCTTGCTGCATGTATTACTGCTGCACTCTGATGTAAGGTGCATCTCTGCAAGTGTGGAATCCCAAGCCTGCCATATGTCCTGTATTGGGGTGAAGCCCCAAATTTCCCTGCTTACCCAGATGCACCCTGGAGACCCTGAGGATGCATCTAGGTAAGCAGGGAAAGCAAGGCAAGTGCTTCCAAGACTTGAGGGGCCTGATCCTACTTGGGAATTCCCTGGTGTGCAGAACCAGGCTCCTCAAATCCATGAAGCCCCTGCCAGAGCAGCTAGATAGCATTATAAAGCAACTTAATGCATCACTACCTGTGTCCTGACAACAGATTTGAGCATTTGTGGTGTCGCAGAAGGTAGGGATATCCATTTGCTTGCACTTTGTGGTGCCGTAAAAAAAAAATTATGGTGGCAAAAAGGTGATGTCTGCTCCCACCTTTAGTCCTCCACTCTAATAATGACTATGCCATCTTTTCTTTAATGCAGCCTAAAATAGAATAAACATTCTTTTCCCCTCTTTTCAGGTTTTAGTTAAGTGTCCTTACTTGCCTGACTAATCTGTTCAAGTGCTCTTTTTTGGAGGGCTGACATACTTGAGAAAAGTCCTCAAAGTCTGAATGACTGATTTTACAGTGCTTATAAAAACTGTTGTTTGTTCAGCTTACTTTTAATTGTCAGTACTCCTCAATCCCATGCTCTCCTGTTTTCCTATCTTGATGCCTAGACACAAAGAACAGGAGCATGGTGTTCAGTACAGGATTTCAAAACCAGGGTGGTTATTTCATGTCAGTAGCATGGGAAAGAACTGCGGAATTCTATGTCTGCAAGAACTATGTGAATCACAGGGATCAGGACAGTATGCTACCATTTTTTGTTGTTGTTACTTCCTTGAAAGGGAAATAGCAATAAATCTCTTCAATCTTGTCTTCAGGAATCTAAGAAGGCATATCTGCTGGAGTTGGGAACTATATGAACTCACAATAGATAGGCTTTCATGATGCTTTTTGGTTTAGATTTAAGAGTATGAGATTTGTATCTGTATGTTAGGGCTATGAGAAGCTTTGGTCCCTGATTCAATTTGGTGGAGCTTTAGCCTGATTTGGTGGCTGAATCTCCTGATCTGAATAAAATCAGGGGATCCTTTAATCTCTCTGAATAGAAGCAGAACCCTCTGAATAGATTTGGAGAGATTCAGAAAGATTCTCTGATTCGGACATAGACACAGCTTTAAATGTTTTTTCTACATACCTCTAGGTAGCAGGTGGCTCATGAGTCCTGTGATGCTGGGGTGCATGGAATGTCCCACAGAAGCGTGGGGTGTCTCCGGTGCACTTAGTAGCAGTTCTTGGAAGTGAACCGAAGTGCTTCCGGTCCACTTCTGGGTCCACCAGGGAGCGCGCCGAGGCCTTCCCCCCACACCTACCTCAGCTCAGTGACTGGGCACCCAGGGTCCCCCCATGGACAATTGCTGAGCCAGGTGGGTGCATGGAGGGGGCCCTGGTGTGCTCCCTGGCAGACCCAGAAGTGGACCAGAAGTACTTCTGTATTTGCTGCCAAGCATGTGGAGGTCTCCCCCCCGCCCGCCCCATGCTCCTATGGGACGCTTCATCTGCCCCAGCATCACAGCATTCATGAGCCATGCTGGTACATGGAGGTATGTAGAAAAAACATGTAAAGCCGTGTCTGTCTGAATTGCTGATTCTCCAAATCGGCATTGAATCTTCAGATTTGGATTCAGATGAATTGAATCAGGGACAGTGATCCAAATCAATTAATCAAATCACTGTCCCTGATTCAGGCCAAAACTGAATCTGAATTGAATACGGCCCACTTCACACTCCCCTACTGTATGTTTAGGTATGCTTCTTTGGATGAGTTGTTGCAATGAGCTTTAGAAGCTCATTGACAGCAGTAATGATTCAAATGGTGGCAAAAATATTAAAGTGAGATAGTCGGGGGCTTTAAATTGGCCATTATTACTACAAGTCCTATTTTGTACATGCACCACAGCTGTACAAGTTCTTTTTGAGCAGGGGTGCCCATGTATAGAGCTCATAGAGTGTAACATCGATACATAAAGGTGATAAAATATTTGGATAAAACCCCCAGGCATGGTTTAAATGGATTTTGCATGTATAAATTATATTGTCTCCTATGCAGATGTTGTTGCTACACACTATAGAGTCTGTACAACACAGATTCATATGAACCTGCTCAGGACCAGCAAGTGAGTAGTCAGGCCTTATGATTAAGCTGGAGATCCAGAAAACTGAGTCCAGAGCCAAGAGGCAGACTAGTTAGAGTCTAGATGATGAAATCATGGTCAGAAAACCAGAAAGTCGGGAACAAGCAAAGGTTAAAGAACCAGAATCAGGAAACTAGTGGCAGGAGCCCACACTTCATGCTGGGCTCAGGAGCTTATGTCAGGGATGTTCAGCAGTCAGGATCTGAAAGTGTTTCAACTGAGTGCGTGGTCAGGAGCAAGCTAAACATCAGAAGCCAGACCCTGACACCAAAGTTTTGTTTTGTTGCCAAATGAAAAATTCTACAAGACTGCACAAAGAATGTTTTACATTCAAAAGCTAGTCTGATTTTATCCTAGCTACATAGTTAGTGTCTTAGATACATAGTTAGTCCAATAAAACATATCATCCTAAGAAATCCTTGGCTGTCACCAGACATTAATTACTTTTCTTCATTGCCAAGTCCTTACTCCATTTTACCAGTCATTTCTCTTCCACCCCTGAGACGTTGACTTCATTTCCAGTAAAAAGTTGAGTAGCCTTTGATTGCCCAGTAATGCCGTGGTTTATTGTCAATATATAAAATGTTCAAAGCAATATTTTCATGTGCTCTCTGTCATGTTTGAGAGGGATGGTCTTTAAGTAACAAAAGAACTGTACCATTATCTTCCTTCAAATCCCCCAAAGCTCTCCTTTACCACAGTGCCTGCAAAGTCCTGTCAATACTTAAGATGCCTGGTGAGTTTACACCAGTACCATATTAACTACCATTATCTCATTGTATTCTTTTGCTTCCCATCTGTATACACAGCCTTGTTACCTCATGTGTAATGTTTAGATTGCAACTCATTGACTTGCACACTGATAAATTTCACCAACTAATACAAAATGATTAATTTGTTTTGCCTTGTACCTTCTAGGACAATGACAGTATTGTACAAAATCAAGCTGGAGAGCTGATGGGCATTCGTTGCTACAGTTTAATTATTTTGTGAAAGATTGCAGTAACCCAGTTAAGACCAGATATTTAAAAGTACCCTTCTCTACATACACATCTCTCAGTACATGCCCATGAGCTGAGTTCTCACAAAAGTGTACATTTTAATATCTTTTCCGAATTCTTTGTTCTATTATGAAATCCTTCCAGATTATTTTAAGGAAACTTTAAAATCAGAAGCAAGAAAGGATAGCTGTTTTAACTGAATTTCTGTATTGTTTTGGTTCATGATCTATACCCCAGTTTATTGTATTGTTTTTAATTGTGTGTATGGTCTCAGTAAAGCATTCATTCAAAAAAAACCCTTGTCCTTTAGCTCTCTTCATGAACAGTGTCCTAGCAGACTTCTCATTGGTGCCAGGAATAAAAATGAAATGTAGTTGCTTCTTACTAAAGCTCCTTGATCCTTCTTGAATATCCAGGAAGAGGAGTATCTGGAGTGTACAGTACACAAGATTTTTTCCCCTGACTTTTTAACTGTTTTCTTCATGCCTTTACCCAATTCCTCATCATGAAGTCAGCCAGGAGAACAAAACATGATGGAAATCTTCCTTCTTGTTTCTCAGATAACTGGATGCTATGTAGAAAACCAGCTTTCTCCCACTTACAAATGACTTTTCCCAGGCTGTTTCATTCATGATAAAGCCAATCCTGGAATAAACTAATGACTTTCTGAATGATGCTCAGTGCCTTTAACTGGCATGTTACTTCAGTAGGAGTTGCTACTATGGATCACATCTTGAGATGTACTTAGTGCCTTGCAAAATTAACTTAAAACTAGTGGAGGATGAAATCCTTTCTTGTTGATTACAATGATGGCACATTATGTTCCTTGATATATATTTTTTTCTTCTTTTTCCCCAATCCACAAGATACAAGACAGGAGACAAGAAAGATTTTAAAGGAACATCTAGCTGTCAGAACACCTCCTGCACCAAAATTTCCTTTCTGTACTCTAAAATGTAAATGGCAGATTGAGCTATAAAAAATACCAAAAAATAGTATGTTCTGCCACCTGCTAAAATGAACTGCATCAAAACTAAACTGAATGAAAATGGCATTTAGTTGAAACACATTAACAACTTTTTCTCCCTGTCTCTTTTCATTAAGCATGTTGAGCTACCTGCAGTGTATTTAGGCAGACAGTAAACATCCATCCCTGCCAGTATCTGAGAAATACAGGTACTATACTTTGTACATCTGTCATGAATTATAGAGTCTGTGGCAGGAAAATGTGTATTGTTAAAAATCAATGAACCTCATGCCATGTGTATTTATGTTACATTGCTGTATTTAATTATGATTTACGTTTTTGTTATTATTCAGGGAAAGAAGTCATAGTTTTCATAGAAGTTAAGACCAGAACCAACCTACAGATCATATAGTTTCTGATCTTCTCTCTAACAAAGGCTATTGGATTTCATTAATGTACTACTGTACTGAATTCATTAACTCATATTTGACCAAAGCATGTTTTCCAGTCTTGATAGGAAGACAAGCATGTCTATTTTAAAAGTTCAGAAAGGTACTCTGGTCAAGAAAATGCTCAAACACAGATGCCAGTGAAATTTTAGGGAAAAACTTTCTCAAATGTGGGACTTTGTATTTAATAAATTTATGTTGTATTATTGAAGTCTGTGACCCCATTGTGCAAAGAATTACATTTCTAATTATTTATCGAAATATACTTTATCAAACAAAACTTGATTTCATTTTTGTTAATTTGTTAATATAAAATGCTAATGACATAATTTAAAGATATTAAAATGTCTGATATGTGTGACAAAATGTCTAGGAAAAAAGTGAAAATTATTAGGATAGTTTAATTGTTGAAGTAGAAATGGAAATAAGTGGACCAATTGCATAATTAATGAAAAGCTCATTTGTTTTGTTTTGTTTTTTTAATGTTTCATTTTTAATAGGCTGGTTTAATGCTCTGAACTAGGAAATTAGTCCTATTCAATGGTCTTGATGGGTTTTAAAGAGGAGACTGTTACTGGAAGAATAAGCATTTTTTCTCCTTTTTTTAAATGGCCCATGAACCTCTTTTCCACTAGCTTTGACCTCAGAGATCAGCCTGGCTTTCAAATAAGTGACAGTTGAAGTGAGAGGGGAAAATGCTAAAATCTAGGTAGTTTAGTTTTCTGCCAAGTCTGACTAGCAATAGCATGAACCTTTCCTTTAAGCCATCTGTCCTGGATGTGCAGGTTAAGAAAGGTCCAAATCTTTCACAACATAATTTTTCTGGGTGGTTGGCACCAGCCTGTCTTACATCCTTTCAGGTTAAGTTTTTTCTTGCTGTTAGGATTTGTCCTATTACTTTGAGGAGATATAGATTTCCTGATCTACACTATGTGGCCATCTGCCATGGAGACTGGATGCTTCTTGAAAAGACAAAAGTTACTTCTTTTGTGTTGGAGTTCAGATAATAATAATACTGAAGTTCTAGAGTTGCTGAGGGCATTAGGGGTTTCATGTGGTTAATGTCATTCGATTTGGAACACAAGGTCAACTGCTGAGATGGGCACATCTTTGATGGTAGGATAGAAAAACTACAGTTCTCAAAGAGGTTGTTTTGTGGCCTGTGTTCAAGAAACCATGTCCCTAATTCTACATTCCTTTGTTCCTGTGTATTTTGAAGTACTGAAACTTTAGAGGGAAGACAAGAAAAAGCACTTTAAGCCACATTTAGCCCCATAAATTGATAGGAAGACAAGCATGTCTATTTTAAAAGTTCAATAAAAACATTTCCTATCAATAAAAACATTTCAGTTTTCCAGGGGCCTACAAGGTCCCTGACACTTTTCTGGGCTGCTTCAGAGATGCTATTATGTACACTTGGGCTGTCCATCAAACTCAAAGGGGACAGACTTTCAGAAGATAACACAATATATGTCAGCTGTGCCCTCCTCTCTCTCTACTCATGTCACTCTACACTTCCTAAGCTATTGCAGCAGCACACGTATTTTGGGGCTGTAAAAAACAGGTTTTATAGAGTTATACCACCAACTCTCTGTCAAAGAGGGAACCCATTCTCCATGGCATGACAGCCCCCTGCTTTGGTTCTTGTAACAAATTCAACTGAAACTTACTATTCACTTCTAATAGCAGACTATAATATTTGAAGGATAATTAAGAAGGCTAGACTTAGTATCTTGTCAAGAATACTGTGCCTCCTGAGCTCTGGTTATTGTTAACAAAATTCATTCTGCCTTCTTTCTAGGTAGAAATACTCATCCAGTTCTTTATTTCCCCCATACAAAATATTCAAATAAGTGATGTCATGCTTTCTCTCATATTTGGGAGTAGGTACCCACAAGTGTCCACCTCATTACCTTCCTTCAAAATCTATATTGTCTCAGTGTCCTTGTACTTTTTCCCCTGTCTGTACATGTATGCTTTGTTCTTTGAATTATACTTAGGTTTTATCTTCTTAATCTTACAGTACCCTCTTTAGAGCAGAGACCATTTGTTCTCTGTTTGTCAACTGCAGTGGTTTCCTGATCCATTCCTAGGGCTGCAAAGTCAGTAACAACAATGAACTTAGTCCTCAGTACCTTTTGAAATTAAATTTAAAAAGTGACATTAGAAATATTTGCAAAGAGTTGTGTGTGGTGGGAAGGGGGTTTGTTCATTTCCTTTAATGTGAATAAGATTTTTAATGGAACTTTCAGGCCTCTGACATGCTACAGTTATTGTCCAACTGCTTAACTGAGTAATAAATTTAGACATGCTACACATGCAAAATAATTATTGCACAATAAAAATGTCCAACCTGTTACAAAGATATTGCTTGAAATGCATTGGTTTCTATCAAGCTTTATGTGAATTTGAAGCATGTCACACACAGAGGTTTATAGTGTTTGGCATGTCCTCCAAGCTAGGGGGACAGACATTCAAAAATCCTGAGCCTGAATTTATTCAATATTTGCAGGTTAATTTAACCTGGCTAGGCTGAATCAGTTTGTAATCACACAGGCATCCCCTCTGGACTGAAAAAATGCAGGCATATGCCTGCTAACTAATGCTAAGAGGTGTCTGTGTAAGGCAGAGGGAGGGAAGCAGGGGGAAGCCAGACAGACCCCTGCAGTCTCTGTTGGAGCTGCAGTGAGGGAGCAGAGGGGTGAGATCATCCCTGCTGTGGAACAGAGAGCCCTGCCCAGCCCAGAGAGCATACCAGGATAGTGGGGGAGTCGGGTTCAACTTCCGCAGGGGTCTGGAACAGACATTGCATAAACCGGGTTGACCCAAGTCAGTTAAGTCTGATACTACACTCAACCAGGTTTACCTCAAACCAGTTTCATCCATTTTGAAACTGGTTTACATGCCCTGAACATCTGTTGTTACAGGTTTAAACCAGTTTCTGATCTCTCAAACCAGTTTATGTGTAATGTCTGTCCTTACCCCGGTGTCCAGAGGGTAAACTGCCCTCTCTTGCCTCCCTCCATCTTGCCCCACCTTCCTGTAAGGGGACACTTTGACTCATGCTGAACTATGCTGCCCCAGGGTGCCTAAGCAGGAGATGTCATGATTCACATCCGCCTTCTTCCTTTCCCCAACCAGCCTTCAAAGCTGCCTTTTTAAGGAGACATTTGCTTTACTTAAACAGCCTTTTACAAGAATTCATGGCCATTTTGAATGATTTCTTTGATAAAAATAGTTTGCTGGGCAAAAGAATGTAAAAGTCCATTTTGACACAACTTTTTTAACTAAACATTTCAATTTTTTATTTTATAATTTTTGCAAAGTTTAATAAAATTAAAAGTCAAATCAAAACATTTCATTTCAGGGCAATTTTTTGTTTGTTTTTTTATTTCACTGAAGTCATAAAAATAAAACAGATCAACTTAAAAACATAATTTGAAATATTCTTTTTTGCTCATCCAGGAAAAAAAAAAACAGTTGTTGGCTTAGCTCTACTCAGGATGCTAATACCAGCTCTAGCATAGGTTTCTTGGACAGTTTTTTATTTCACTGCCTCAGTGTCTCCATCTTACAGGGATATAATAAATAACTTCTTAATGGGGGATTTTTCTTAGGAGTTATTTTTTTCCCCTCTAATTTAAAAAAAGACAAAAAAGCTGTATGTAGAAGAGTATTAGATTGTAGGCAAGTTTGTTCATATTTTAGGAAGCGCTTTGAAATCTTTTGGAGGTAAATGCTGTTCTTGACAATTATTTAAATATATGTTGTGTATGGGAAACTTAAGCCAAAGTTCAAAGCAGTGTTTTTGGATCCCTCCACACCTTTCTCCCCTCCTCCTCTCAGCCTTTTCTTTTCCTTCCAAAACTTCTTGTCCTCCCGCAAAACCCTGTCACCTGAATGTGGTGGTACTTTAAAACCCAGGTTATCTCAGCTGGATAGGTATTTGGTTTTGAACCGGGGTTCTCAAACTGTGGCCCATGATCCTCTTTCGATAAGCCTGCTAATAAGGCCCACTGCGCATGCGCGTAGTTTAAAAGGGCCCGCCAGTCAGGGGAAAAAAAACCCCAAAAAAACAAACAAACAAAAAAAACCACTCAGGTAGGCTCTGGAGTGTGTGGGGCCCCTGCAGGACACGATGGGCAACTTACTCATCACGCCAGATGACAAAGCTAACATATTTAACGATTTCTTTGCCTCTGTCTTCCTAAGTAGGGACCAGTTCAGCCACCTCCCTGCTGGGCCCCCCTCGGGCCCCGAGAGAGACACGCCTGGGCCAAGGGTTAGCGAGGAGTTAGTTAGGGTACTTCTGGAGAGGCTGGACGTGTTCAAGTCCGCTGGTCCGGACGATCTTCACCCTAGGGTTCTACAGGAACTGGCTGAGGTCATTGCGGGACCCCTGGCACGGCTCTATGAGCACTCGTGGTGCTCTGGCGAGGTGCCGGAGGACTGGAAGAGGGCCAATGTGGTCCCTATCTTCAAAAAGGGAAAAAAAGAGGACCCGGGAAATTACAGGCCAGTTAGTCTGACCTCAATCCCGGGTAAGCTCTTTGAAAAAATTATCCTGGCACACATCCAGGAGGGCCTTGCGGGGGAATGCATGCTCAGGGGCAACCAACATGGGTTCATCAGTGGCAGGTCTTGTCAGACCAACCTGGTGGCCTTTTACGATCAGGTCACCAAATCATTAGACGCAGGGGTTGCTGTGGATGTAGTCTTTTTGGACTTCCGGAAGGCTTTCGACACTGTCTCTCACCCTGTCCTCATCAAAAAGCTGGGAGACTGTGGTGTCGATGCCCACACGGTCAAATGGGTCGCCAACTGGTTGGAGGGCCGCACCCAGAGGGTGGTAGTGGATGGGTTCTTCTCGACCTGGAAGGATGTGGGCAGTGGGGTTCCGCAGGGCTCGGTCCTCGGGCCTGCACTGTTCAACATCTTCATCAGTGACTTGGATGAGGGGGTAGAAAGCACCCTGTTCAAGTTTGCTGATGACACTAAGATGTGGGGGGATGTGGGTGCACTAGAAGGGTGCAATAGGCTACAAACTGACCTTGACAGGTTGCAACGGTGGGCGGATGAGAATAGGATGGGGTTTAACACTGATAAGTGCAAGGTGTTGCACATGGGGAGGAAGAACCGGCACCACACTTACAGGTTGGGGAACTCCCCTCTTGCCAGCACGGAGACGGAAAAGGATCTTGGAGTCGTCATTGACTCCACGATGAACATGGGCCGGCAGTGTGGGGAGGCAGTCAAGAAGGCCAATCGTACCCTGTCATGCATCCACAGATGCATCTCGAGCAGGTCCAGGGAGGTGATCCTCCCCCTCTATGCGGCACTGGTCAGGCCGCAGCTGGAGTACTGCGTCCAGTTCTGGGCGCCACACTTCAAGAGGGACGTGGACAATATGGAAAGAGTTCAGAGGAGGGCCACTCGTATGATCAGGGGTCAGCAGGGCAGGCCTTATGAGGATAGGCTACGGGACCTGAACCTGTTTAGCCTCCACAAGAGAAGGTTAAGGGGGGACCTTGTGGCCTGCTACAAACTGGTCAGGGGGGATCAGCAGGTATTGGGGGAGTCCCTGTTCCCCCGTGCGCTGCCAGGAGTGACCAGGAATAACGGTCACAAACTGGCGGAGGGTAAGTTTAGATTAGATATTAGGAGGCGCTACTTCACAGTCAGGGCGGCTAGGGCCTGGAACCAGCTTCCAGGGGAAGTGGTGCAGGCTCCTAGCCTGGGGATTTTTAAAAGGAAGTTAGATGAGCACCTTGCCGGGGTCATCTGACCCCGGTGCTCTTTCCTGCTAAGGCAGGGGGTCGGACTAGATGATCTACCTAGGTCCCTTCCGACTCTAGCTACTATGAAACTATGAAACTATGGAGCGGTGAGAGACGTGTGGGTGAAGCCCGCTGCACCCCCACTCCCCCGAAGCCCCCCAGACACCCCCTCAGCAGCCGCTGAGCCCCCTGCCGACCCCCAGCACAGCCGGAGGTAAGCGGGCTCGTGGTGGGAAGGGGTTAACTCCTCGCTTGTTGGGAAGAGGCCGCTGCCTGGTGCCGGGCCGGGTCAAGCCCCCGCCCAGGCCCCTACTTGGCCCAGCCCCGCAGGGAGCCCCGCGAACAGGCTGCGTAAACAGGCGCTTGAGTTAGCGCAGAGTTCGCGCAGGGGAGGGTGTGGGAGGGCACGAGACCCTGCCTGCGACCCCCCCCCCCCAGCCATAGCCAGCCCCAGCCGTAGCCAGCCTACCAGAGGCATGACACGGATGGGCACGCGCCACACCCCGAGGGTCCCCTCGGGCTCTGCGGCCCCTCCACTGGGCACCTCAGAGACAGCCGCCCAGACGGAGCCCATGGTTCACGGCTCCACGTAGACGGAGCCCCTGGCTCTTGGCTGCGGGGGCTGCCTGTCCCTTTTTCAGGCTCTGGGGCCCAGGAGCATGGCCCCCTCCCCTTGCAGGGTCTGCTCCCTACTGGGGTCTCTGGCGCGCCAGCTAGAGGAGCTCCAGGCCACAGTCCAGAGACTGCGTGCCATCGGGGACTGTGAGCAGGAGATAGACTCCTACTGCCAGGCCCTTCTCCCCTGGGAGCTGCAGGGGAGAGCTCCGTCTCCCTCCGCGACTAAGGAGGACTCTGGGACCTCCCGCTCTGCCCAGTCAGAGGCATGGACGAAGGTGGTCAAGGGCCCCAAGGCCCGCTGCACCAAGGCCACTGCCCTGCCGGAGCTTAGCAACAGGTTCGCACCTCTTGCAGCCCCAGCAGAGCCCATGCAGTTGCCAGCTCCTGCAGGCAACCCAGGCTCGACCGCAGCTACTGGCCCCGCTCTCCCCAAGACAAAGCGTAAGGTGTTTGTTGTGGGAGACTCCATCCTGCGGGGCACTGAGGGGGCAATCTGCCGCCCCGACCCCTTAGCCCGGGAAGTCTGCTGCTTCCCGGGGGCCCGCATCCGAGACATTGCGGAGAGGATCCCGCAGCTCCTCCAGCCCACAGACCACTACCCCATGCTCCTTATTCATGTGGGCACCAATGACACGGCTCGGAGCACCCCCAGCCAGGTCATGAGGTGCTACAGGGAGTTGGGAGCAGGTCTTCGGGGTCTGGGAGCTCGGGTGGTGTTTTCCTCGATCCTCCCAGTCTCGGGCTATTGGCTGAGGAGGGAGAGGAGGATCCACGCGGTGAACCAAAGACTGCGGCACTGGTGTTATGAGGAAGGCTTTGGCTTCCATGACCACAGCCCGCTCTTTGGAGAGAGAGGCAGCGAGCTGCTGGGAAGAGATGGCCTCCACCTCTCTCCCCTGGGGAGGAGGCTCTTCTCAGCCAGGCTGGCTGACCTGCTCCACCGGGCTTTAAACTAAGCCCGCTGGGGGATGGGGGGACTACTGCCCCTGCTGGCCCGCTGAACGACCCTTGCAAAGCCAGCGGACCAAGGCATTTAAGGGGGCACTTAAGGGAGCTCACCCCTGCCCCAGCCCTGGCACAATCTGTGGGCAAGGCAAGAGCCCCCAAGGGCACACTTGCCTGCCTGTACACTAATGCCAGGAGCCTGGGCAACAAGCAGGACGAGCTCGTCCTCCTGCTCAGTGCAAAGAAATATGATGTCATTGGGATAACGGAGACCTGGTGGGACTCCACCCATGACTGGACCACGGGGATAGAGGGCTATACCCTGTACAGGAGGGATCGTGTTGACAAAAGGGGCGGGGGTGTAGCTCTCTATGTGAAGGAAAGCTACATGTCCCTGCAAGCTGATGTTGGCGACCGGCATGGACAGCTAGAGACCCTCTGGGTAAAAATTCGTGGGGAATTCGGCACAGGGGACACAACGGTGGGAGTCTACTACAGACCTCCCACTCAAAGTCCCGAGCTTGACCAGGAGTTCGCCCGGGAACTGACTGAGGCCGCTTGCTCCAGGACCTTGGTTGTCATGGGTGACTTCAATTACCCGGACATCTCGTGGGAAGATCACTCAGCTAAATCTGAGTGGGCGCAAAGCTTTCTTTCATGCGTGGATGACCTCTACCTGACCCAAGTGGTCTATTGGCCAATGAGAGGCAAAGCGGTGCTTGACCTGGTACTGGCTATGGGGGATGACCTAATCGGTGACCTAGTGATTGATGGGAAGTTGGGTGACAGCGACCACGAGCTGATCACCTTCACCATCCGCCGTAAAGCTGGCAAGTCAGTCAGCAACACAGAAGTCCTTGACTTCAGAAAAGCCGACTTTGACAAGCTCAAAAGGCTAGTCGGTCAGGCCCTCAGGGACCATGACCCCAGGGAGATGGGAGTTCAAGAAGAGTGGTTGCTTCTCAAGGAAGTAATCCTCAGTGCACAAGCTAAATCTATTCCAACATGGAGGAAAGGCAGCAAGAAGGCACAGCAGCCCCCCTGGCTCTCCAGAGACCTAGCGGACCTACTGTGGCTAAAAAGGAAAGCCTACAAAGGATGGAGGATGGGATTCACCTCCAAGGAGGATTACTCCGCGCTGGTCCGGTCCTGCAGGGAGCAAACCAGGAAAGCCAAGGCTGCAACTGAACTCCAACTAGCTTCAGGCATCAAGGACAACAAAAAGTCCTTTTTTAGGTATTTGGGGAGCCAGAGGAAAAGCAAGGGCAATGTTGGACCCCTGCTAAACCAGATGGGGCAACTGACAACTGACGCCCAGGAAAAAGCCAACCTATTAAATGGGTACTTTGCGTGAGTCTTTCATCAGTCACACGGGATGCCCATGCCTGCTATGGGACAGGGAAATCTGGGTGAGGGGGATCCCCTACCCTCCATTCAATGCTGACCTCGTGAAGGAACACCTTGAGAAGCTGGATACCTTCAAGTCAGCTGGCCCTGACAACCTGCACCCCAGGGTACTCAAGGAGCTGGCGAGCGTCATAGCTCAGCCCCTGGCACGGGTCTTTGAAAACTCCTGGCACTCTGGTGTAGTGCCCGATGACTGGAAGAAGGCCAATGTGGTGCCGATCTTCAAGAAAGGGAGGAGAGTGGATCCGGCTAACTACAGGCCCATTAGCCTGACTTCTGTCCTGGGGAAGATCTTAGAAAAGTTTATTAAGGAGGCCAACCTTGAGGGACTGGCCCAGGCTAACATTCTAAGGGACAGCCAGCACGGGTTTGTTGCGGGTAGGTCTTGTTTGACCAATCTCATTTCCTTCTATGACCAGGTGACCTATCACCTGGACAAGGGAGAAGAGATTGATGTCATATATCTTGACTTCAAAAAAGCTTTTGATCTGGTATCCCATGATCACCTCTTGGCCAAACTGCCCAGTTGTGGCCTTGGCTCCACCACAATCCGCTGGCTGGGAAATTGGCTTCGTGGTCGGACCCAGAGGGTTGTGATTGATGGCAGTCAATCATCAAGGTGCCCTGTAACCAGTGGGGTCCCTCAAGCCTCTGTCCTGGGACCCATACTGTTCAACATCTTCATTAATGATGTGGACATTGGAGTTAGGAGTGGACTGGCCAAGTTTGCCGATGACACCAAACTTTGGGGCAAAGCATCCATGCCAGAAGATAGGCGGGTGATCCAGGCTGACCTGGACAAGCTCAGCAAATGGGCAGACGAGAACCTGATTGTGTTTAACACCAAAAAATGCAAGGTTCTCCACCTTGGGAGGAAAAACCTGCAGCACCCTTATAGGCTTGCCAGTGCTACGTTGGTTAGCACTACAGAAGAAAAAGACTTGGGGGTCATCATTGACCACAAGATGAACATGAGCCTCCAATGCGATGCTGCGGCTAGTAAAGCGACCAAAATGCTGGCGTGCATCCATAGACGCTTCTCGAGCAAATCCCGGGATGTCATTCTCCCCTTGTACTCGGCCTTGGTGAGGCCGCAGCTGGAGTACTGCGTCCAGTTTTGGGCTCCACAATTCAAAAAGGATGTGGAGAAGCTTGAGAGAGTCCAGAGGAGAGCCACGCGCATGATCAGAGGTCAGGAAAACAGATCTTACGATGACAGGCTGAGAGCCACGGGACTCTTTACCCTGGAAAAGCGTAGGCTCAGGGGTGATCTGATGGCCACCTATAAGTTTATCAGGGGTGACCACCAGGATCTGGGGGAACATCTGTTCACCAGAGCGCCCCAAGGGATGACGAGGTCGAACGGTCACAAACTCCTGCAAGACCGTTTCAGGCTGGACATAAGGAAGAATTTCTTTACTGTCCGAGCCCCCAAGGTCTGGAACAGTCTGCCAGCAGAGGTGGTTCAAGCACCTACATTGAACACCTTGAAGAGTAAATTGGATGCTTATCTTGCTGGGATCCTATGACCCCAGCTGACTTCCTGCCCTTTGGGCAGGGGGCTGGACTGGATGATCTCCCGAGGTCCCTTCCAGCACTAATGTCTATGAAATCTATGAAAGGACTACCCTTTTAAATGGGCCTTTGGAGGGAAAACTTTGGGAACCCCTGGGTTAGAGTTTAGGTGTTGCTTTTGCTCAGTTTAGTAATGTGCCTGTGAAAAATGCAGGCTAAATGGTTTGTTTGCTAGAAGTTTTCTAATGTCTTCACACTCTTCCCTTCCACAAACCCAGAAAGACAAAGTAGGTCTTTTGCAAACTGGGAAACAATTATAAAGTGGATCAGCTTGCTGCAGAAAAGAAAACACTGTAGGTCATGACCCAAAAGATCCAAGTGACACACTTGTGGGTGCAACAGCAGAAAGAGCATTGTAACCGGCATCTCTTTACACTGTGTGGTTTCTTAGTGAGACATGCTGACTCTACAGGGTTTCTAATGTTCTTTTTCTTCTTCATATTTGGAAACTAAATGTATCAGTTTGGCTTTCCATCACCAAGAGTCATGCAGGTGATCCAGGATTAACACTGTGAAATTCTTTTGATGAGCTGAATCTAATCAAGACCACCTATTGATAGGGGAATGGCTGGAGTGGATGAAATCTTATTAAGTAAGATTACAGTTTAACATTTCCTTATAATGTGATTTTAGCTAAGTTTGACTTTAATTATAACTCTGTGTTGTCTTTTAATTAAATAATTCCAGTATAGTGTATAGGATTGTCCTGAGTATGTCACAGAGTAAAACATTAGGCTTAAGCCAGTCTTCTATAATTTAATATTTAAGAGCAATGACCCCCTGCTACTGGGTAGTGCTATTTGCTTTGTGTCATCAATATTTAAGGTGGATGGTTATTGAAACTCCCAGGGAAAGGACTGCAGACTTAGCCATTTTTATTAACATGTTTGTCAGCCAGTCTTGTCCTTCACAACTCTGTGACCTTTCAAGGAACTTCTAATACCATATTTACTTGAATAGAAAATAATTCTGATTATAAGACACCCCCCCCAATAATTGGATTCTATATGTGATAGATGTATACATTTGTTTTAGTTTTCCAGGTATAGAATCTAATTATTGGAGGTTTGACTTGAATTTTCCCCTTCCACTGTTACAGCAGGGAAAATAAATCGGGGGTGGGGGGAGGTCTGGTAGCCCTTCTCTATCTGCTTCCCCCCAGTTTTTTCCTTTAGCCACCCTTTCCCTTTCTCCTGTCAGACCCTGCTCTCCATGAGCGTATGTAAGGAGCAAATTTTAAAACAATAAACTTTAATTTCAACACAGCTGTAGCAATTTGCATATAGTACTCATGCACTTCTCACTAGTCTATCCAGAATTGATGCTGCAGGGATCGTGCCTGGTTGATACCTGCCGCATCATTTCAAACTGCATTCTGGGTTCCTGGCCAGTCGGTGCAGGGTCACTCCAAGCTGCTGCTTGCTAGTCTGTGCTGACTTGTCTTGATACCCTCCAGCTGAAAACCACACACAGAGCTCAAAATGGCCCAGCAGGCACCAACCAAGGTGCCATCTCTGCAGCATATAGGTTTCTGACCAGCATGTGTTAAGTCACTCTGAGCCTCTGCCCAGTGGTGGGCACTGTAACAGCTCATCACACACTGGCAGCCTGGCCAGGTCCCTTTCTGTGTGCCAGGTTGCTCCAGCACCTGCTGCTTGAGCAGAAACTCAGAGCACCTCAGTACATGCTGGCCAGGAACCCTCATGCTGCAGAGACAGTGCCCAGCTGGCACCTGCTGGGTCACTTTGAGTTGCGTGTGCAGTTTCCAGTCAGAGGGTGCTGAAGCAGGTTGGTATACGCTGGCAGGCAGCAGTGTGGAGTGACCCTGCACTGGCTGGACAGGAACCCTGTACACTGAGGGGACTTCTGGTACCCTGTGCTGGCTGGCCATGTGCTAGGTGCCTGGATACAATGCCTCCTCATTAATTACGCTGTCCCCTGTGCATTTTCTGGTTTCAGGTAAGTTGTATATGATCATAAGACAAGGCTTGATTTTCCCCATGTTGAATTGGGGGGGAGGGGAAGGACCTTCAGCTTATAATTGAGTAAATACAGTATTTAATCAGTTATCAAGTTCTTTCTACCCTAGCATTACCACAATAAATGTCTCTTCCCCCCTCCCCCCTTTCTACATAACATCTAGACTTATCATCCATATAAAGTGACTTTTCATAAAGCCCTCCTTTTTGGAACAATGCACATAAAGGTTTTCTAAGGCAGTGGCTCTCCATCCTTTTGTTATCATAGTCCCGTGCCCCACAGCTCATTGCCCAGCCTCACAGTTCACTTTCTTTATGGTCCTCTTGCACACCCTAAATCCAGAACACAAGCAGCACAGCATGCTTACGCAGTGCTGCACTTGCAGTCATTAGCTCTGCTTTTCAGCTAAGCTGTTTAAACCACCTGCAGTGTCATGCTGAGGCAGTTCTGCTGCTTCCTTCTTGGGAATTAGCATGCACAGACCAGCTTCTGCACAGCACTACCTACAGTGCTTGGGCACTTTTAGGGTAGATGGATGGCTGAACCTGCTGATCTTCAGCCCTTTCCCTTTCCCCCCATCATGGTGATTCACTTAAGGTACCTCTGTGGCCCACTGGTTGAGCTTACCAGTTTAGAGAATGTTCAGCTATGAAATAAAAATGCATTTCATATATCCAGTGACTGCTAGTTAGTGGAAGTGGCTGAGAGAGTGATAGTATCACTCCATTTGGCTGCAGGATTTCATATTCCCATTAATTCACTAATTGTTCCACACATTTTTGCTAATTTGCCTAGGTCTTAATCTTACTTCACGATTGTTCTTTTGAACAGCCAGGTCCTGCAACAGTATGTTGCATGATTCCCTTATGATAGGGGGAAATTTAATCTGATTGCTTTTGTTTTATCTTTAATATCAACACGTTTTGTTGTTTACCAGGGGACATTAGAGCTGTCCCCACTATAACATGTTAGCAAAGAGAAGGCCACCATTATTTTCTTTGGTTTGTAAATTAGGCAGGGTAAACTATTAGTAGGGGAATAGTCTTGAACTTGCCTAGCTACCTCACAGTAAAAATTATAGTTCTGTACCTCCACTAGGATTTTCTTCCGATAAAACTACTGCATGCTGTCTTGCTATAAAATTAAATAACAAACAAGAACACCCCTCCCCCACACACACATACACACACAAACACCTTTTTGGCAGTGAAGATACAGCCTCCATTGCTGTAATAAGGCGTAAAAGTTGCCAAAGAAAAGCCATCTTAGATATTTGTCAGATCCATCTGGCAAAAGGCTGGGGGCTGTCGTGTTGATGTCTGGGTTGTTATCTTGGATTTCTGTTTGCAGTTACTGTGTACAGGAACTACCATGAGAAGCAACAATTATGTTTGCTTAAGAGTTATGCAAAAAATCCTAGTAGTGCCTGTATTTTGAAGGGTGCAAACTTTGCATACACAAATATTCATATAAATGTTGTATGCAGATGGGCAACTAGTATCAGACCCAGGTTTGCATATGATCATGGATTTCTGAAATTTTGAAAATCAGTCACTGATTGGCTGAAGCTAATTATGAGAATTTGTTTGCCTCGATTACATATTCTCATTGTGACATTTTAAAAAAATGGGGGCAGTGAGCTGAAATACACTTTTACTCCTTTCCCTGGGTAGTTTGCAGGCTAATGGAATCTCATTTACAGCTCATCAAGAGTTCTGTACAATCTGTACTAGGCTTTGATTATGAAACTAAGCACTGCATATGATGCAGACAGAAATGCCATTTTCCAAATGTGGCCAGGTGTGCTTCATGCAAATTTTGACTGAAAACTATTGCATTCAAACCATATGGTAATTTACATTAATCTTAAGATACATCGTTATACAAATGCTGGAAATTTAAGTTTAAGAACTGATTGGGAACTGTCTCAATAAACTAGGCATTAAGGTGTTATCCTCTGGTTTTACTCAGTATGCTTCACAGGCAATGTTAGAGGGGAAGTACTGCATAGCAGCCAACATCAAACTACCCTATTAAAAATTCCTAATATCAAGTTTATTACATATAACTATTGAGGTTGAAAATAAAAACTTTTAGAAGAACATTCATTTGAAATGGTAGCAGGTTTTTATCTTTTGGATAACCATGAAAGATGCCATGCAGGAGGCATTGGTTTTACTGTTCTTTTGGTAGTTTAAGAATTGGGAAGATCAATTTCTCAAGTAGTAAAAATAGAAGTAATAAAATCATGTTCTTAGCCAGTGCTTTTGACTGTTGAAGGCTTCCTGGCCTTTTCTGTTTTGTTGGCTTACTAAGCTGAATGTTTCACAGCTTAAATATGCGTATGCTTGAACTACTTTGTAATAACAGTGTGGGAGAATCACTATTTGAGTGACATGTCACTAAAGTTTCACAGATAAAAAGTCACTAATGTCCACAGATAAAATGTTAATGACAAACGCTTTCTTTCTTTCAAATGTATGAAAGATTTTCACTGTGGGAAAGAGGTTTCTCACTCATGTCACTTAGCAGTACATTTTCTGATTTCTGTAGTTTCAGCAAGAAACAGCTATAGTATTGCTGGAAATGGAGGGTAGAGTAAGAGTTAGACGTACCTTGGGCATGCCATGCTGATCTTGAGTGTTCCCCTCTGGCCAAAGAAAGGTGTGCTGTGAACAGGCTTTTATAGAAAGGCATATATAGAATGATTCATTATAAAGCAAGTCTTCCATGAGGAATTGACAGAATATTGATGGCATGCGCAGATAGATGTGCCAGGCACAAGTTCTCTCATTTTAAAATATTCTGACCAAGAAATGCCAAGCAATGTATTATAGTACTACTACTGCTACTATTATGCTGCTGTTGTTGTTTATATAAATTTATTAAGAGTTTGCTAATACACTTCACATATATTTTCAGTGGGAAATTATGTGTTAAATTTCTGAAAGTTGCCACAGACCAAAACAACAGGGCCCAAAATGTCGTTTTATATTTCACATCAGCTGTACTTGCACATGATACACAGCTAATTAAGCAAAAGCCTAAATGTTTGTCGGGCTGGTAATTTAGATGGTCGGTACATACATTTTCAGCCAAATTATTTATGATCTGATAGAATATTTTAGGCACAGATAGGGTTGTTTGGATAGTCCTCATTTCCATTACTCAGCATACTGTGTGGGAAGCCTTAGCTATGTGGGTTCACCCCTGGCAAGCAGGATAGCTGTAACGGAATTATTAATGAAGTTTCCACTGCAAAACAATTATCAGTTCTATTCATGGAGCACAAAGCAAGAAAGGAATCCAAGTTGTGTTAAGCCAGCATATTCATACATCAAACCCTGTGGTCATCACCTGCCTGACTCTTTTTACCTTTTATTTACATAATTATATCAATGCCCAAATGGACTTTGTTTCATTCACAAGCAATTAGAAAATTAATTATATGTGAACATAGTTGTATTCTAATTATTTCATTTCCAAATGGTGAGCTCATTAAAGGAGGCAATGTGAACAGGAGTTAGAAGACGGAGAAGCAGAGACTGTTCCTTTGGGGAAGTCATGGATATGCAGACTGTCTCTTGATAGGTTTTAGTCTTTGTCAAAAACCCATCCCCAGGGTGTCCCTAGAGCCCTGAGTTTCTTCCAGCTATCCCACTGCTTATGCCAAGAATCAGACTGAGGTTACCTGAGGTAACTCCTTATCCCCAGAAGCCTCAGCTTTACGGCTCTAAAACTGGATCCCACAGTTGCAGCAAGGGAATCTCTGCCAGCTTAAGGTGACCTCCCTTTTGGGTTGTGAAATAAATTTACCACTTTCTGTAGCCTGGAATATCGTGTGCCCAGAAACCAGTCTTTCAACAAGCAAACAATAATGAGACAAAACAACAAAATGATTTATTATTTGGAAGAAAAACATATATACAGTAAAAGCCACGTTAGCTGGCATTTCATTAACTGGCATGCTCTATTAACTGGGATACCGGTTGACACCAGTCAACATGGCAAAAGGGAAACCAGAAGTGGGACTTCCGGTTTTGTCGAATCCCACAGCCCAGGCGAAAGCAGCCTGTGCGGAGCCCCGTCTCCCTTTCCCCTAGCACACTGACACCAGGGGAGGGGCGGGAGGGGCGGCACAATTAATCTGAGATGTGGGCATGGTGGGAGGGGCGTCTTTGCTCTCAGATAACTGGCACATTTGGTTATCTGGCACCCGCCATTTCCCATGGGTGCCAGATAACAGAACTTTCGCTATAGAAGCAAAACTTACCATAGGTTAGAAAACAGAGAAACAAGACAAGTAAAGTTTCTTACCCTCTTATATGGCTATACCTTAGCCCATGTTAGAGATTTCCTAGTATTATCAGAAATCAAACTTCCTGTTGATTTTGCCATCCCTGGCTCCTGGGGCGTTGGCCCCTTCTCCTACTTGGGAAAAATACTAAAGACCATGATTCTGTCATAATTAGACTTTAAAAAAACCACCAACCTAACATCTTCCCCCCCCCCTTCCACCCCCTCCACCCATCAGCATTATTTAATTGTTCATGAGTCACCCAAATCCTCCAGCAACTTCTGGTATCTCTGAGTCACCTGTAATTGCTTCAGCTGTTGCTTTTACACCCCATTACAGACAGACAATGCCTGTGGTGCCCAACTCAATAATGTCTCCTCCCTCTGTCTGTTCTTCCTGCTCTAGTGTCATGAAGACAGGAGAGATTTAGCAGTTCTGCCCACTGCATTTCCTTGACCAAAATAATATCTGAAACCATAAAGATTTATAAAAACAGTATGATGTAATATTTACAGGGATAACAACAACATAAATGGATACCTCATAGCATAGGATATGCAACGAGACCACACATACCATATCCATGTAGTAAACAAGTAAACATTTGTGATGTCCTACAAACCTCCCAGGCCATCTTGGCATTCATGACAGTCTTCATTGGTATGTGATTGGTAGAGATCTCAGGTATAATACATAGAAGAAAGGGGAACATCAGCGGGCACCCGTATTCTTTTATTTCAACCACTGCCAGAAGAGACATTGATGCTAAGCAAACAGGATTTGTTCTCCCTTTCAAAAGACCAGCACAAAAGGACTCAGTAAATTTTAATTGTGCATAAAAAACTATTTGGTAATACATTACAATTTCCCTCATTTCTGACATCATGTCAGACAAACAGAAGTCTACAGCTGTGGCTGACCCAACATAGGCAATTTGACCTACAAGCTCTTAGCGAGAGAGTACCAATATGAGCTGCAACCTCAGAATTATACCAGGGAATAGTGAGAGGAAATGAAAACCTTCACCCCAGCTACTACGTCCCAATCAGATATTGGGGTAGATAGGATTTAATATATAAATAAATGGATTTTAGACTAGAAAGGAGGCAAGGCTAGGTTGAAATTTTGGGTGGAAAAAACATATGGGAATAATAAGGATTTCTCATGGGCATAATCGGTCTTCATCTGAATTTCCTGGACCTCATCTGGTGACAAAGTAAAAGGGTGCCAAGTGAAGTTCATACAAAATTGCAGTTAAGTGAAAAAGCTTTTGCATTACATGGATAGTAACACTGAAAGTAACACTGCCAGCTCAGTGCTTTCCCCATTGACTTCAATGCAAAATGAGTTTCTTCCTGTCCTCATTTCTCTCCCTACTTGCCTGTATTCTGGGAAATGAGCACTTCCAGAGAAAAATAGTTTTAAAGAGGTTTTTCGTTTCTTTTTTTGGTTTGTTTTTTAATTTTCCTTTTGTTCTTGGCTAATTTAACTTACACCTGAGTCCTGAGCTGCCCTGGTTTTGAGAAGTAGGAAAGTGTCTCTATATGCCATCTCTAAGCATAATATTTTTCCCAATTTACACTACATGCTCTTCACATGTGGCTGGGGATTTGACCCAGTAAATAGAATCAATACATTTAGGCTGAGTCTCCTAATGTGCTGTACCAGTTCCTTCAGCTCACATAAAATTAAAAAACGCAGCTCTGTTAAAACTACAATAAAGTGATGATGATTTATCTCTGTAGCAGGGCACTAGGGTGCCTACTACTGGTATTAGGAATAAGGGCTGTGGAAGCTCCCTGAGAGCACAGGTGTTGGTTGCCAGAGCAGCCAGGCTGGTCACATGACCAGAAGGGGGCAGGGCCGGGCCTTTATAAACAGCCCAGGCCAGAGCCTTAGTTAGCAGTTCCCTACTGGCACTGGCACTGGCACTGGCACTGGCACTGGCACTGGCAGGAGCAGTTCCCTTCTGGCACTGGTAGGAGCAGGAGCTCTGTGGAGGAGCAGTTCCCTTCTGGCAGCAGAGCTGAGCAGAGCGGAGCCGAAGGTTGCAGTCTGATCATTCTGGCGGCTACTGCATGGTGAGGGTGGCAAGAACCCTGACGGGGAGGCTATTGTTAGAGAGCCAAGGGAGCTTAGTTCCTATGTTTGAGCGAGGAAGCTTGTTGTTGGGTTATGGCCGGTGGGCTTATGTTTCTGTTTAGTTTGTTGTGTAAACACTGGAGGACCGGGTGAGGCTGTAGGGGTGCAAGGAGGCCTCACGGGAGCACCCCAATAATCCGGGGGTTCCTGGTGCCCAGTGGCACAGCGAGTGGTGCCGGGTGGGCACAGCCGTGCGTGCCAGTGGGGCACGTATTGGTGGTGTTGACCCTGACCGGAGGACCGAGTGAGGCTGTAGGGATGTGAGGAGGCCTCACGGGGGCTCCCCAGTAGCTGGGGGGTTCCTGGTGCCCAGTAAGGGCACAGCGATTGGTGCCACAAGCTGGCTTGGTAGCAAAGCAATTGGTGCCACAGCTGGCACGGCGGGTGAGCGCTGGAGAGGCACGGTGTGCGGGGTGTTGAGACCCCAGCCCGTGAGGGCGGTATTTTGCCCAGTAGGGCGTACGACCCAGGAAAGGGGTCTGGGGCCAGGTAAGGCTGAGGCCGCCTGAGCCCTGTGGTGAGAAGCTTCGGAAGGGGGCAAATTTATTGAGAAGCCTGGTGGGGGCAAGGAGCGCGTGAGCGCAGGGAGACTGGCCCCAGTTGGGCACGGTCTGTGAGAGAGAGAGAAGCCCCAGGAGGGGTGTGTAGATTGAGCGGACCCCGGGGGGGAGCGTATATAATTAGTAGGCCCGAGAGGGCTAGTGAATAGAGGGGCGCAGGTTGCGTGACAAGCCCAGGGGCGCAGGTTGCGTGACAAGCCCGGGGCGCCAGGTAGGGCGCAGGAGGTTAAGGACTGGATAACGTCCAAGAAGAGCTGCGAGGCTTGGGACGTGCTAAAGGGGATGTTGGAGGCACGCGTAGCCCTTAAGGCTGGGGTGCACCGAGTCACCCCATACGGAACGGGGAATAGTTCCAGCATAACACCGTGTATTAGGGGGTCAAAGGCAGCCTCCCATATAGAACCAGATATCATCAAAGACATGGCGGGCGAGATAAGAAGGTGCTGGATCACCTACTTGACACGGTAGGGGGGCGCTAGAGGGATCACGGCTGCCCCGTGCCCCGCCCCGTGACAATCTCAGTTGCTGAACTGATCCATTGTCTTGAATTGTTATTTTAAGGAACTGCCATCATAATTGCAGTTAAAATTCTTCTATTACTGGGATGGGCCCAAAAAGTTTAGAGTTTTAGCTAAGTACTGATGGTGCTGCAGAGCTCAAGAATCGCAGGCACGCCTTTCAAAGACATTTGGTCAAGAATGACTCCTTTCGCTCTCTCCCTACCTTATAACATGTACCTTGCACAAAGAGGTATAGCTTGTTCAGTTATAATGCATGTGAGCCCTGGACTAAGAACAGAAAAACAGGTGAATATATTTTCTTTCTTAAATACTTGAAAAATTTGCCAAGCCAAGAACAAAATCTACTTTACTGGGGGAGGGAAGATAGAGCAGTGGCTTGCCCCAGGCAGACGACAAATGAAATTTTGTAAGCTTCCCTTTGAATGGAAAATTTCAAAAATGGGAGTTGAGGACAGCACCACAACAAATGTTCATCAGCCATCATGTAGGCAGGGTTATGAGAGAGTGCTCTAACCCAGGGTTTACTAATAGTCCGTTTCTTAAGACATGCCCTTCATTAGTAGTTAGCTGTGTAGCTAAAAGGATTGCCAAGCTACATTCTTAAGAAATAATAAAATATTGCACTTGGAGCAGCTATGCATTCTATGCAATATTAGTGCAAATTAATATAAATATTACTCCAGTATTAGTGCAAATTACCCATATAGCTTTGAAAGCCAACTATGCATTCTAGTCTCACAAACCTGGAATCAGAATGAAAGCATGCAGGAAAGAACAGAATCACTTGTTCTGAAGGGGGCATTAAAGAGGAGTTGGTACAAATTTATAGAAGCAACTTTTTGTGTGGAATGTGGAGGAAGACATTGCTTAAAGGTCATCATTTGGGGATTGGAATGGAGATAACATTTGAAAACTTTTTCCAAAGGGCTTACTTCTGTCTTTGTTTTCAAATAAGTTTTAAGTATATTATCTTAGGCAAGTGATTTTTATCAATCTGTATCCTCAAATGGCTTAAAGAAATATGGCTTAAAATAGCATGTAGCAGGTAAAAAGCACAACTTTTCACAAGTTGAAATGTCATGGTACATTCTTTTTAAATATTGATCCACATTTTTGTCATCTAATCTTTTGAAATGTGTGTGCTTGCTGCTGCAGTCAGTTTTAGCTACATTTTGAAAGCAGGAGAGAAAATCCAAATTCAATACAGCCATTACAAAATGGTGTATTGGCATCTCAGTCGTATTGTACCTCAGACAGCATGTACCACTTTCATCACAAAATCCTATCTTGCTTTTGGATTAAAGATGAAGTGTAACTTAAAAAACAAATACTTATGAAATGGAGAGCTTCTAGCAGGCAGGAATCTAAGAATATTTAAGAAAACAAACAGTGCTTAACAAATTTTACTGTATTGTTTTACAATTCAAAACATATGGTTATAGGATTATCTCTATGTAATTCCTTAATCTTATTGGATTTTGTCTGTGCCTTTGCTTCTAGGGTATAAGTTAAAAAAAAAAAAAGACCTTGCTTCTTAAAATTTGTTTTTAGTATTTATTATATTTGTTTTAGTGCGGAGGGAAACAAAAAACAATATTCACAATCAAATCTTTACTTTTTGTTTTCATCTCCCACTCCCACAAACTAGACTACAAGAATTGGAAAGAAATCCTTCCCGAGGTTTTACAATGCTGTTTTGCAGATTTACAGCATGTAGCAATATAACGGATCTACAGAATGCATCATTATGGCACAGTTTCTAAAATGAGTTCCTGATGGAACATGTGCATAAGAACTTTGGTTAATATTGGCCTTGCTAATATATGGTAGACTACAATGTCTATAATAATAATAAAAAAAAAGAATCTAATCCTGCTCTTTTGCTATTTTCCCACTAGAATACCCCCCCCCCCAGTTTAGGGTAGCAAAATGAATTAGTGTTAGCAGTTTTAATGGTTAGCCAAATTTTAAGATTTTTTGCAAATGATTTGGCTTTTTTAAGGTCCTTTTCCCATGATCTTCCTTTACAGTCCACAATCCACAACATAGACAGCTTGATGATCCACTTCACTGCAGCATCACTCTTCAAATGAAGCTCAGCAACTCTCCCATTCCATCTGTGGGACTCTAGGTGGAGGCTCAGGGTTGCTAATGCTTCTTATTCAGAAGAAATGATAGGGAGAGGTGTAAGAAAGACTACTGCCCCTTTTGAAATTGGTGTTCTCTGAGCTCTATCTACTGAGTGTCTTCAGAATACACAGTGTTTTGGGGGAAGTCTAAAAACATTCTGTAAATTGATGTTGCCAAGTTTATGGGAGCCTCACAGAAGGAACAAAAATGAGCTGAAGTCTTTCAGGAAAGAAAAAGTAGAACTTGCTGAAAATATTGAGAAATTATTCAGATTTAGTACTTTTTGCAAGATGGATTCAAGTACCTGCCTGTTTTATGTAAGGTTTCTTGTCATGATGATAACATGGGGGTAGGTAAACAAGATTGACAGAGGGTATTTTCAGAAAAACATCTACTAAATGCTCCATAAGAACTTCCAGTCAATATCATGCATAGTTTTTCTTGGGGAAAACAGACCTCTTGAAGTACCACGTATGCATCTATTATGCATTGGAAAACAGAAGACTAGCCCAGTGAATGTATTCAATCATTATAGTGGTCGCTAGGTAAGAATGACCTTTTAGGGAATGTTTCATCCTTAACTGTAACAATGAGGTAGAAAAATGATGCGAAGCTGGAGAGACGACTTTGGGAGCACCATCTGTTTAGTGTATCAAAAAGCTGAGTGCAACTTGATTACACCACATACTTTCATAGGGAAGGATATATGACGTACTTAAAGGATGTTTTAATTTTGTAGATGAAGAGATGGCAGAAATACTGCTAAATCCAGGCAAATTCAAAGTAGGAATCAAATATAAAAGTAACAGTGAGAGCAATTAACTAGTCCACACTGCCAAAGGAAACAATACATTCTTCTTCTTGGTTGCCTTGGATGAACAATATAATAAAAAGTGGCCATTATACTGGAGTTGAAAAAGGTTGTTTCCACAAGTGTTAATCATCAGACATCAGCAGTGAAAATATTAGGCCTTCACTGACTTCTGGGGGTTGTTTTATATAACAAGCAACTAATAATTACTAGAGCATATCAACAGATAGAATCCATCTCTCATCTCATCTACTATTTTCCATCCTTACACATAGTAGATGAGATATTCAGAAGATGAAGAGACAAAGCTCAGCATAGCCAATACCCCACTAGTTAACTAAACCCATCCGCTTTGTGGAACACTCGGGTTCAAGATTCTGCTTCAGTAAATGAACAATTTATACAAAGTGGAACAGCTCGACCTGTAAGTAGTGAGGCACTCCAACTCAAAACATTCAGGAGCATTTTCAGTGCATGCTGAACTTCAGTACCAAACCGGTTGCATCTATGAAACTCACATATTGAAAGTGTCTTTGCAAATGTTTGTTGAAAACTTCAAAGTATGATCATTAAAGTAAAGCTAATTCCCATATATTTAAAGTTTGTAAAAGGACTTGGGATGAAAAGCTCTCCATAAGATTATCTGAAACATAAAGAAAAGAACCATGCTGTGGAGATTGTACAAAACAAAAGATGCCTTTTGGAAGTGTCTTAATTGTGAAGTGAAAGAGATGCTTGATTTAAACACCCCCCCCCCACACACACATTTGCTAGAATTTATGTAAACTTCAAAGGCACAATGCTTTCATCTTATTTAGTTATTTTAAATGTACTGAGCATATTCATTAAATATTTTTTGAAGAAAACTTATAGACTCTAGAATGGTGTCACTGTGAAAAGTCCCTTAACTTCAGGACGTTACCCTGAAAAAGGTTTGGTATTGAAGACTTCCTCCTGTTATCAGCATTTCCCCACAGACTAATTTTAGACAGCTATCTGCTTGAGTAAGCTGACTTCACATGGCTCCTTTCTCAGAGAAATCCTTATGTTAAAGCCAGTTCTGAGGTACTTAGCTCTCTCCAGGTGATGTATAGGGAACCAAGATATCTTTAAAAAGGTCTCTGGCTCTCATGCTTTGGCTTAGGTACCTGAAAGATAAGGCATCACAGGACTTATAGGATCTATCCCTTGGACCCAAAACACAGCAAAGCAGCCTTTTTTGCTATGTGTTTTCCACAGCTTCTATTCTTCCATTAAACTCATTGCAGGTTTAAAAAAATATTAAAGGAAAATGGCTGAAAGGAAAATATGTTGATTCAAAGCACAAGCAAAACAACATGATAAGAAAACACTAAAAAGGATTTTTATGAAAAAACGTTAGGGATTATGTATGGAGTAAGGATTCAAGTCAATTATAAAAAGGGATTCTGTGATAAGCAGGGACATCCCTAATTTATATAAATGCTTATATAAATGTTCTTCAAAAAGGAAGTTTCCAAATGCACACTGATATCAAGCTATGACTGGGTCACACAATTTAACCTCTAAGTAGACACATGGTGGGATTTCCAAAAGAGCTTCAGACAGGTGAAATTCTGGCCCAGTTATAGTCAATCAAGACAAAACAGTCCCTATACCAGTGATATTTATTCAGGCTGTATAAAATGGGATGGTATCAGCAGGAGAGACTTGAAAATACCTTACTTGAAAATAGGTTATAGTCCAGTGGTTAAGACTCTACTGGGAGATAATAGATGCAGGTTCACATCCTCTCAGGATAAAAAAAGGAGATTGAACCAGTGTTGCTCCCATACTGGACAAATAGTTTGGGTTGATAAATGGAACTCCGTTTATCAGTGAATAAACCAATTGCAAAAAACACACATTAGTCCAGTTCCAGATGGCATACGTGATTTGTTACTCCATGGGACAGTGTATGACTAGCACCAGGGACATTTATAAGAGGAGAGAAATATTTTGAAATATGAAAAACAATTGTTATTTTTCTGTATGTACTATGCTTCATCATGGTTTAGATTAGTTGTAGGTGCACATCTACCTTGCCTTCTGGTTTGTTTGTCATCATACTGAGACTAAAAATCCTTTTCACCATAAGGTTTCATGAAGCTTTATTATTTTTGCCTACAGCTTACAAAAATCTATAAAATACAACAGGGACCTCTAGAGAAAATGATGTACTGAAGAAGGGGGTTGGGGTTAAGGGTGTAGTCTACAGTCAGAATAGCACACTGTATAGGGAATCGGGAAACCTTGATTGAGATCCTGGCTCTGCATGTGATCTACTGATGACTTTGGACAAACTATTTCTTTTGTGCCTCAGTTTCAGTCTCTGCAATAGGGATATTGAATTTCCTTTCCAAGTTCTTTGAGATACTAAGAAAGTAGGTCTTTTTGTTATTACTACTAGAAAATCTTTAAAATCCCTCCCTTATACTTGCAGATGTGGAGATACTCTGATTCTCTGAGAATCATCTATGATGCCCAGTGAATATAAATTGGCACTTCAACTATGCTGAAGCCAGCAAAATGGTACTGATTGACACCAGCTGAGGATCTGGTCCCATATTCTTTTTTCATATGACCTATCAAAATTGTGAAACAATATGTTTGTTTGATACCATATCTCACTGCATGTTGACTAATACTGCAATATCTTCTCTCTTATCTGACTGCCCCTAGGGATCTCTGCCAGTGACTCTTCTAATAATCATAGGGAATTTTTATTGGCAGCTTATTCTAACTGATCTCACAATGAAGGATTTTTTCTGGTAATGCAGTGGGGAGCAACTATGAAAGGGGTTTTACTAGCTGTGATCCAATTTATCAAGTTGTCTGCCTTATGACTCCTCAAATGCTATGAACTACAGATGTGAAATGGGAAGGGAGAAAAGCACATTGTTTACTTTGTGGGGCTAATCAGTTAGTGCTGGGTAAAAAAGAACAATGCTGATGATATTTCTTGTAGATCATCTAAGTCAAGTTATGTATGCAGTGATGTCCCTACCCTAATTAGCTTGTAGTTACCATAGATTTTGAAACAAATTTGTTAAACCAATCTATGCCTCATTTTGGAGGATAGGGATGCATTTTAATAATGATAATACCTTATATTTACTGGAAAATACAATCTTCAAGACAATGGACAAGATAGGAATTATTTTATCCCATTTTACATACAAGTTTAAGCACAAAGACATAAATTGGCTATCCAGAAGGCTTCATAAGTTTACTCAGACCTAGATTTCATAATTCTTTGCCTTAACCTTACATCAAGCTTCTTTCTGACAAGAAAATGGAGATTTTTAAATGCATGATGGAAGAGGAAAAAATGACTTGTAGCAATCTGCAGAAAACTCTCTAGTCTATGTTTTAAGGTAGAAAAAGAAAGGAGTAAGATTAGGTAGGAAAGAGCAGCCTGTTAATAATAATATTACAATGTGGTGTGTGGGGGTAATAGTTTGACAGAACGTAGGCTGTTGGCTTTAAATGGGCCCAAATTAAATAATAATTCCTGCTGTGGGAACTCCTACATTTTTTAGAAGGTAGAGTAATTAAATAATGCACTAGGTCCTATAAAAGTCCATCTGCAGCATATTATATATATCACCATTTACTCTGTGTGTGGTATGTGAACGCTGATAAAAGTTACAAGCTATAAATCTTGTTTGACTCATTTCTAAACCAGAAATTAAGCCTTTGCCTAGTTCTCTAATCTTATGCTTTCTCAAGACTTGAGCCAAAGCTTACTGATATTCATTGAAGTCACATGTTTTGTTGGGTTTCAGATCATTATTTTCAATGTGGCAAAAAGTTCGGAACAGGAATTGATCAATCAATCAGAGAATCAGTTGGAATCAAACTGAGTCTTACAGAAATGACAGCTTTTTAAGAATTATATTTTATTTTATAGTTTATCTTGTGATTTCTGAAATGACTTGTTTTTTGTGTGTTGTTTAAAATGAAACACTTGTTAATAAAGGGAGGAAAAGCACTGGAAATAAGACAACTTATCGTAATGGGCCTTAAATAACATTTGCATGTTAGAACTCTGATCCATCTTTTATTGTTTTCAATGGATTTTTCAGCTGTTTCTCTTCTAGTCTGCTAGGTATATTTTTAGTATTTGAGATACTATAAGGCATTGTAGATTTTATAGTAAAACAAAAAAAAATTACTAAAAAGTTATTCTTTACAATTTGGCCTACTATTCCTTGCTTCCCCAGTGTCTTTAAATGCCTATCTGGGATGCAGCTCTCACTATTTTAGTCACATGGCATTCTTTACCATACCTTTGGGGATATCTTGATTTAAAAAAAAAAAAAAATCCAAATTAACTGACCTGCTTTGTTTTTAAATAAACTGAAAAAAAATAGAAGCACAAATATCAAACCATGGCTATTTCACTTGCAGCCTTTTATGCATTGCTCTATAAAAAAAGCTAAGAAAGATTACAGCATTTAGTGGTTCTACTTTGGGTGGTATAACTCTCTTTTTTGAGTAAGTTGCAACACAGTATGTTATTTTCAAAATCTGTGAGACTTATATAATTGTATCATAGATGCAAACAGGGTGCATCTACACATACAATTACTGCAACGCAATAAATTCTAGAGCAGTTTGAGCCAGAGTCAACTGCTCCTGGATGCAGCATCTACACATATGCCTGGGACAGCAGCAATTTGAGCTATGGTGGAGCAGGCCCCAGCTGGCTGGGCTGACTAGGTGTGATGTGCACCTGCAGTAAGCTTCTACATGCATGTTTAAGCACAGTAAAATACTCCTCTATAAGACAGTCTGTCTCTGACAGTAGTATCCTATGGTGGAGTTAATTAGTCTGCTGCACCATAATAACAGTGCATGTGTAGACTGTGATGCTTTATTGTGGAGCTATGTAGTCTACTGCACAGTAAAGCACATGTAGATGCACACAGTGTATAATTTTAAAAAATAATTTCAAGACACGTAAGTTCTATTTGGTTTATCATTGTTAAAGTAAATAGTGGATAAATGGGTAATGTCAAGTGCTCTTAACTAAGTTTTATAAAACCAAAATATATTTAAAAGTTTACTTTAAAAGAAGCTATTTAAGGAGCTGCCTTGAAATAGACAAATCAATTTATTAAGAATCTGACCTTCAAATCAAATCTGCTACCACGTTTTCACAAATACAGAACCCATCTTTTTATTCCAAAATTCAGCTGCTGAGAATTTGGGATGCAAAGTATAAGCAAGGAACAATGGTAAAATCAATTTCTGTCTCTGTCAGGGTAGGCAAAGGGAAAGCAAAAATAAAGCTGCAGTGCTGCATCTGGGGATTTCCGGCTCTGGATTTGAATACTTTCACTTCTCCCTGGCATGCTGCAGAAGCTATTATTCTCTTTACTTACCACTGCTTACCAGCAAGAGCAACACCAGGGCTGCTAGATCCAGCATGGTGTGGGGAGGGGTCCTGGACAGGCCCCAAGTGGGCCCAGAACCCAGGGTAGATAATGTGGCTGTGCAGACCATATTCAGCTGACAGGCCATATCTTTGACTCGTAATTGGTCCAAACCATTTTAGTATTAAACATCAACAATTATTATTTTAAATTGTAGTATCCCATTACAGAGATTACAAGAATAGTTTAAGTCCTCTGCATGATTTGTTTATGACCTAGGATGCTGAAGTTTTATTGGCATATGGCAGAAACAGTGCTGTCTTCCAAGTCTGATATGGTTATATGGTGGCGTGTTTGGTTTTTGGCTTGTTTCTTGTTGGATTGCCTGAAAGACCTGAGAAGGGGAACAGGGAAACCTTAACAGAGAATGCTGAAGTTGAGAGATGAGAGAAAAGTGTTTGCGTTGTTCTTATATCAAAATATCTTCTTTAGGTTTGTTTGGATTTAAGAATTAGCCATTATTGTCCTTTCATTGATTCAACCTTTTTAAGGATGGTCCCAATATTATTTTCAACTCCTGAATAAATATGTATTAAATCCCCACTATCTATGCATTATTGGCTTCTATTCTTTTGGAGGACATCTTGAATTTTTCATAACATGCCCACTTTCTGAGATAACCCATTATGGTCATGGAGGCATGATAAGAGCTGGTATTATTTCTAGTATATCCCAACATAATTTAAGATGCACATGAATCCTTTGGTTTTCAAAATTGTCTTCATAAACTAGAATGATTCAAGTTTAGCAGACATAGAAAACATTTAAATGTATTATTTATATATATATATATATATATATTTTAGTTTGATAGGCAAGTTGCTTAACTTTTTTAAATAATTAAATCAATATCTAATTAAAAATATTTTAAACTCATTTTTGTATTAAGTAGTGATAGCACCAAATAACTTCGCTATACTTCTGTTTATTATATCTTCTACTTAAATAGCAATGACAGTATACAGTTAATATTACATTTGTAATTAATTATAGAACACTTAAAATAATTGTCTCAAAAGCTTATAACATTTCTTAAGGATTTGAGAAATAAACAGAGTTGTTTCAAATTCAGTTCAATTCAATTCATAACATAAATAAGTTTGAACAAAGTAACCAAGCTACAAATATCATACTAAAAATAGAGCCCACCAAAATATTAACAATGTTTTTATAAATATAGTAGTAAATCAAGACACGAATTTATAATATTGTTGAACATAGATTAGATGTTTTTACAAAATACTTCCCAACTGTACAGATCTTACTTTTTGTTACATAAAGAATTAAGGTGTAAAAGACTCTTGTGGCCTGGAAACACCACATGTTCTACAGTACTTCTCTTCAAATTACAGAGAGAGGGAAGGGGAGAGTGTATCTTCACATTCCTTTAATGAGAGTTTCTCCCATCAACCTTTGTAGCTGCCTCTGACCGAAAGAAATCATAAGTTTCCTACAGGTTCCTTTAATTAGTTTGAATGCTTAATTAAATATTGTTTTCTATGTACCTTACACAGAAATGTATTTTTAAAATATTCCTTCAAGTTTAGAAATCATGCAAGCAATTTTATAATTCAATGCTATGAAAATAAATTATACTAGTTTTTTTTAATAGCCATTTTGCACAACTATTGTTTACCCTTCACAATATCCACAAGACATTTGAAATGCTGGTACTGAAGGAAAATATGGTTGCCAAAAGGATAGGATTAGAAACTGGAACATTAGCAAATGGAAGTCAAGCACCAATAACCTGGCAGATTTTGCAAAGGTTATGTTTCAAATGATAAATGTGAAAGATTAAGAAATGTGGTCCTGTTTCTAGGAGTTGAAGATTAATGTAACTAGGGATTAGTCTAGTTTTTATGTGCGTTTATTTGTACTTTATATGAACAGCAAATGACTTTTGTATTTTAAAGCTTTTGAATGAAGTTATTGTAGGTTTTTCCCCTTAGGGTTTTATTTTTGGACTTTCTCTTTTGTGTATAATCATAAAGGAACCACCATCTCAGGGGAATGGTACTTAGCAATGACATGAGAATGAAAACATTTCTATATGTTTAAAAACTCTTTCACCAGCTTTTTTCTATTTCAGCAAGGTGGGAGAAATGCAGCAACATTGTCTTGTAAGCAGTTCTTGGTTAGGAACATTTTTTGTTATATAGATTGTAGAAAATTAGTGTTGGAAGGGACCAACCCCTTGCTCAAAGCAGGATCAGAGCTTTGTTAAGCTGGGCCTTAAAAACTTACAAGGATGGATATTCCACCACCTCTCTAGGTAACACGTTCCAGTGCATCACCACCTTCCCAGTGAGTAAAGTTTTTCCTAATATCAAACCTAAACTTCCCTTGCTGTAACTTGAGACCGTTGCTCCTTGTTTTGTCATTTCCCACCACTGAGAACAGTCTACTTCCATCCTCCTTGGAACCACCCTTCAGGTCCTTAAAGGCTGCAATCAAATCCCCTCTGTCTTTTCTTCTGAAGACTAAATAAACCGAGTTCCCTTGGCCTCTCCTTATAAGTCATGTGCCCTAGCCCCCAAACCATTTTCATTGCCCTTAACTGGACTCTCCATATTGTCCACATCCTTTCTGTAGTGGGGGCCCCAAAACTGGATATAATATTCCAGATGGAGCCTCACCAGTGTAGAAGAAAGTGGAATAATTACTTCCTTTGATCTGCTGGCAATGCTTCTACTAATGCATATTAATGCCAGGTATTCTCTGAGCCTTCTTGGCACTGAGGCACACGGTTGACCCGTGCCCACCTTATTGTCCACTGTAACCCTCAGGAGCTTTTCTGCAGAGCTGTTACTTAGCCAGTTGGTCCCGAGCCTGTAGTGGTGCATGAAATTGTTCCATCCTAAATGCAGGACTTTGCACTTCTCCTTGTTGAATCTCATGAGATTTCGTTTGGCTCAATCCTCCTATTTCCAGGTCACTCTAAATCCTAGCCCTACCCTCCATAATATCTACTGCCTCCCTCAGCTTGGTATCATCTGTGAACTTGCTGAGGGTGCACTCCATCCCATCTTCCAGATGATTAACAAACAAAAATAAATGAATGAAATGAGACCTAGGATTGACTCCTGGGGCACTCCACTTAATATTGACTGCCAACTAGACGACAGGCCATTGACCACTACCCATCGAGCCCAATGATTCAGCGAGCTTTCTGTACAATTTACAATCTATTCTTCCAACCATACTTCTTTAGCTTGCTTGCAAGAATGTGGGAGACCACATCAAAAACCTTAATAAAGTCCAGGTATATCACATCCACTGCTCTGCCCACATCTATAGAGCCAGTCATTTCATCATAGAAGGCAATCAGGTTGGTCAGGCATGAGTTGCCCTTGGTGCATCCATGCTGCCTGTAACTGATCACTTTCTTCTCCGAGTGCTTAGAAATAGATTTCTTGAGGACCTGTTCCATGATTTTCCAGAGACTGAGGTGAGGCTGACTGGTCTGTAGTTTCCTAGATCCTCTTGTTTCCCTTTCTTAAAGATGGGGAATATATTTGCCTTTTTCTAATCATCCATGACCTCCCCCAGTCACAAGTTTTCAAAGATAATGGCCAATGGATTTGTAATCACATCAGCCAACTGCCTCAGTACTCTTGGATACATTACATTCATTCCCATGAATTTGTATATGCCCAGCTTTTTTAAATAGTTCCAAACCTGTTCTTTCACCACTGAGGGCTGCTCAGCTTCCCCTGGCACTATGCTGCCTCGTGCAGTAGTCTGGGAGCTGACTTAGCCTGTGAAGACCATTGCCTATTGTTGCCAACATACTCATAGAAACCCTTCTTGTTACCTTTCATGTCCCTTTGCTTGCTGCAAATCCAACTGCACTTTGGCCTTCCTGATTTCATCCCTGTATGCCGAGCAATACTCCTCCCTAGTCATCTGTAGCTTATACACTTTTAGAGAGAGAATATAGCAAAAAGGCTTTAGAAGATTTTCCTAAATGCAAAGCAACATTCATTTTTCAAAGATGTATCATCGAACTCTTTGTTCCGTTAACTTTACTTTTTCACACATTTTTTTTTTCTTCTGAATAATGTGTGAAAGGGAAAAATAAGCCAAAGATAGGAATTTTCTTATTTTCTGGGTGAAGTGTTTGGCATCAAGTACATTTCAGGTAGTAATTTAGATATAGCTACAGTACAGTGCTGTGTTTTGATGATAAACCTTAAACTTGAGACATGAACCAGAGCTAAAATATATATAATAATCTGGCAGTCAGAGTATCTGATTTACATGTTGGCAAGCCCAGAAGACCTAAACTAATGTAGTTAGTGGCTAATAAAGGGGACCAGCAAAGCACTAGGTATTCAAATTTTGTTTCACTTGACCCATATTACTTCATAGTTATATTACTCACCTTAGAGGTTAATTGATAATGACCTGGAATTTGGCATGGTGCTTCTGAAGAAACCAATGGCTGTTGTGACCTGAACACACAAAAGGTAGAGGTGGTGGAGCAAATAATGATTTGTGGCTGCATTGACCTTCAGTGTTATTCCTTTTTCACAACTTTATTTTCAATAGAAAAAAGGGTCAGTGGGTGCATCTACATGAGAAATTTACTGCAGAATAGACTATTTAGCTCTGCAGTAAACATTACACATGTACATGTGTGCCCCTATTAGATTGGGGTAAACAAATTAACTCCACAGCATGATAGTAGCTGTAAATAGAAGTACTATCCTTCTGCAGAGGTTTTTACTTCACAGCAGCACACATGTAGATGCTGCCCCAGATAACTGGGGCACAAGGATTCTTCAGTATGGGGGCTACTTGTCAGCTAGCTTCACAGTGCAGCATCCTTATGCCCCAGCCAGACCCTCCACAGCATGTTGAGACCGGGGGGGTGGGGAACAGTCCCGAGTTGGCAGGCTGACTTCTGAGCCTGATTCCAGCCAGGGCTGCTCCAACCCAGCTCAGTGTGCTATGGTCCTGTGCACATGCTGAAATGGCATGCCTGAGAGCAATGAATTCCAGAGCAATAAACTCTGCAGTTGATTGCTTCACATTAGTAGCACATGTAGATGTGCCCAGTATGTGGTAAAATCCTAATATGAATGAGGAAGTTGTAGCTTTAACATGTGTTAAGAAGTTAAAGTAAACACTATCTCCTAAATCCTCAATTTGAGTATTGTCCCTTCCCAAGTGATTGACCTACCTCAGAACTCTCCTTAACTGCTTATGTAATCTGGTAACCACTAGTTACTTTAAGCCTTTATTAAAACTAGGTCCACCATCTACAGAGAACCTTCTGGGAAAAGGGGAAAACATGACTTTTTTTTTTTAAACTTAAGCTCTGATTCCAAGTTTATAGAGGAGCCTAATTTTTAATCATGTAATTATTCCCATTTTGGTTGAATTTTTAGGCATGTACTTAAGTCACCTATTTTAACAACTTTTAATCAGACCCAGGAGGCATAAATGTAATGAGCCACACTTTCTACTGGTACCAAATAATATAGCACTATTGACTTCAATTGAGCTATGGAAATTTACATAATCTAGTACGGATTTTCTGTTTTGCTGTGAAAGAAATTTAAAAGTGTGAAAAAGGGAAATCTTGTCCAGTGTCTGTGCCTATGTATTTGATAAATACAGAATGTCTGAATTTCTTTCCTCAGCTGTACATTTAGTCACTTTAAATGTGATGTGAATGAAGCCACTATTTGAGAGAGACTGTTGACATCATCCCTCATGATAGGTCAAACATCCTCTGAACTAGCCTTCCAACATCTTTGTAAAGGTTTTATACATCCACTCATGACACAATGCATAAACACTTTTATAGTCAGTGAACTGTTCCAGGAGCATGTAGGTTTTTGTGCAGGTAATTAGGGATTAGAAACTCATTGAAAGTAGATTTTGTTTATTTTTAGGCTTCCAAAGACTGTTTAGATAAGCTGCAGTTCTAGTCTTGGCACATGTCAGTTTTTAATTATTCTCTCGTTTGGTAAATTCTTGCTTAATCCCCTTTTGCTGTTCTGTATTCTCCATATATTCTTTTACAGCTGTAGAAATCTACCCTATTTTGTGCAGGCTGTTTCTGCATCTTTCCCAGAATACACTATTTTCCCAATGGTTCTGAGCAACAGCTTGGATGAGATCCATAAAATAGGAGGGAGGGGTGTATGCTTCATTAATAAAGGGTTTGAGTACTTTTTGCTTGGGAATAATCCCAAGAAAAAAGGTTCTGTAGAAATGACTTTCTGTCCATGGTTAATGAGAGAGATGTGAAAAAAAGGAGGCAGCAATCAACTAACATTATCCAGAGTATGTCAGAGGAAAAAAGGAACTGACCCAGATCATTAAAAAAAAAAAAAATCCTAGAAAAGTGTTAAAGACATGCACATTTTTGTGTACCTCTAACCTGAGAGAATCTCCATAGCACTCTCCCTGTTTTCCATCTATAAAATAGTAATAAACAGGTACTTGTTTGTTGTAAAGGGATTGTGTGGAAATTAATCAATGCCTATGCATCATCTTTAATGAGCAAGGCATTATTGAAATTTGCTATTGTTTTTTAGTGACTGTTTGTTTCTGGCTTACCAGATGGAAATACTCATTTTTTCATAAAAACAAATTTAAGGCTAGGGTCAGTTGTTACAATGATGAAGGCCTAATATGTATGTAGTCTGATGGCTCTTTCTGTTTGGTTCACTGATAAATTGATTGTAATTCTTATAATAGCATATCATTTCTCTGCCATAATAAGCATTATATGTTTCAGTTTTAATCAGGATCCAACCCTCATGGTGTCAGATATGCCAGAAGAAAGACAAGATAGAGTTTATTTGGATGAATATCAATTACTTTATTCATCTGGGAAATCGCTAGTAGTAGCACATATAGTGCAGGTCATCATTCCTTTCTTGGTCATTTCAGTTTGGTGGAGGGCTGGCAGATTCCAGCCTCTACTAGCTGTTTGTTTCTCAGCTTCTTCCTAGAGATCCACAGCTTTGGAGTTTAAAGGGCTGGAGAGAAGAGATTGGTTTCTTTAAATCCCAAGTCTTAGGATCCCCTGCCCTTTTTTCCAGCTCCTTCCCTCTACTACTAGCCTTTTCTTAGGTTCATTACCCATTTGATCAAAGAATCTAAGAAATGTGGTGCAAGTTCAAGAATATATTGCTGTGTACTAGGGCTGTGCAAAGCTTTGGTCCCTGATTCAATCTGGTGGAGATTTGGCCCGATTCAGTGGCCGAATCTTCAAATCCAAATCAAATCAGAGGATTCTTTAATCTCGGAACCAGCAATTTGGACATAGATACAGCTTTAAATGTTTTTTCTACATTCCTCTAGGTAGCAGGTGGTCGTGAATGCTGTGATGCTGGGGCACATGGAGCATACCACAGAAGTGCGAGGGCCTCCCCAGTGCATTCAACAGCAGACCCAGAAGCACACCAGAAGCACTTTTGGTCCACTTCTGTGTCCACCGGGGAGCACACCAGGGCCCCCCCGCTGCACTCCCCTGGATCAGCAACTGGTTACTCTTGGGTCTGGGCAGGCACTCAGGGTCCCCTTGTGGCCAACCATCAAGCCAGGAACTGATGGGGAGGGGGGAGAGGGAATGTGCTCCCTGGAGGACCCAAAAGTAGATCAGAAATACTTCTGGTTCACTTCTGGGTTCACCGCTGAGCATGTGGAGAGCCCTGGCCACATTTTTGTGGGATGCTCAGTCCTCTCCAGCATTGCAGCATTCTTGAGCCACACTGGTACCTTGAGGTATGTAGAAAAAACATTTAAAGCTGTGTCTGTGTCTGAATCGCTGATTCTCTGAATCAGCATTGAATCTTCAGATTCAAATTCAACTGAATCGAATCAACGACAGTGAACTGAATCAACCAATTGAATCACTGTCCCTGATTCAGGCCGAATCCAAATTGAATAGGGCCCACTTTGCACACCTCTGCTACCTACTGCCAAGGCATAACAAACTTGTACCTTGCCTCCAAAATGACCCCATAAAGGACCATAGCTGTTGTGAGAGAGGAGAAACCTACTCCCTTGTTGATTTCCCAAGGGAAAAAATCCTTGTTGATCCTAAAAAAGAAAACCAGTGAATTGCTCACATCAGACTAAAATCTTAGACAGACCCTAGGGATCTAGTTTGCTAATCAGGCTTTGAGGTATGGATTACAGCAAGAAGGACTGGGTTTATATATCTTTCCTTCAGGAACACAAAAGCTAATGCTAACTCAAGTCTGACAACCCTCCTATCACTTTCATTCTTCTCTCAGACACTGCCTCAGCCCCGAGAAAAAAATTACCCATTTCTCCACCAGTCAAAAAAAGGCCTCCTCCACTTTTGAAGATATGGGGTAGCCTTTTGGTCATCTTATTACAGCTGTCCATTGGAAGAGTAAGGGGAGAAAAGTTTAACTGATAATATGTTTTAATATTGTTTGTTTTTTCAAATAGAATGTTATGGTCTTTATATAGAGGGTTAAGGGGATTCTCTGATCACTAGATATAATGGTGCACAAGTTAATGATATGCACACATACATTAATTACTGTAACATTTCCACTGGAAATGCAATATGCAATCTCAGACTCTCCATTTTCTGAGTCTGAGAGGATAGTTGCATGAGGAGTGAAGGGCACATTAATCCTTGTTTGTAATGTTTCTTTCTTGCATCGTGGAAAGAAGTATACATACAATTTTACCAAATAATTTATTAGGAACTGTGATTGTTTCCTCATCTAGTAATAAGATGGAAATGTCCCTGTTTAAAATGCTTCTTCTTGTCCATTACAAACACTGCTGCACCTTGAAGTTGCTTGTTTTTGTTAAACAGGATTGCATGTCCTGTGCTTACCTATTCAGCAGGATGAAATCTCAAAAGCATATACAATTATACAAGCCAAGAAAGAAATACACCGTATAGACTAATGGAAACAGACATACATAAGCTTTCACAAGCAAGAGCTCACTTCAATTATGCATCTGTAGTGAGTGATTTCTGCAAAGCCAAGATGGCCCAACCATAATGTGGAGGTATAGGGAAGATAAATCCAGAGAGAATATAGTAGTTCTTTTAAACGGTAGTTCTTTTATTTCCCCATTACTGTTCTTATTTTCTGATTAATTCAAATCTCCTAAAGAGTTGGGGTAGAATGGAGTAGAGGCTGAGGCTCAGCTCGGAACCTGTGTCCTGATGTGCTTTTCTCTCTTTCTACCATCCTCTGGGACAGTTTTCATTTTGGCAGTACCTGGCAAACTATCCTCCTTCTCTTGATAGTTCAAGAATAGCTAGAAAAGGATTCTCAAGTAGGAGTACAGTCTCATGCTTGGACATGGTGTTCTCCTACCAAAGTGCATTACCACCAGAATGCCAGTGTTTCTTGTATATGGCTTGTTCTCCTAAAGGAGTAAGCTGGATTTTATATAGTCCCTTGAACTTCCAGCAGCTTTTGAGAGACAGAAAGGTTAACTGAAGCCAGGAATTTAGCTTTTCCACCTATGTAACAGCTTATTCTGCCATGTATTCTCATGGCTTGGCCTTTATGGTTACACATAGAGGTAAAGTTTAAAAATCTATCAATAACATTTCAAGCTCTGGTTTATACTGACCACAAGGTTATACAGCAGTAACAGATAATTATGGGAAGCTGATCCTACATATTCTCTTGACACTATAAACCTTTATATGTTGTTTCAAGGACAAATGGTCTTTCAGACGATTAACGTGTTCATTTTGTGACCAGGCATTTCTTTTTTTCTACCATAGCATTTTTAGCCTCTTGAGGAAACATTTTCCTGCTTATGTATACCATTGGGTATTGTATCTCTCTCTCTCTGGAAGTAAAACTGCTCCCATACCAACTTACAAGCCATCCATTTAGACTATAAATTTAGGCAAAAAAAAAAAAAAATCTGTTCAGGAATATAAGATGTTCACAGATGGTTTTCTTCAGGGCCTTGAAGTTCTGTTTGCATTCATTTGTCCATTTCTCTCTTTCTCTCTTTCTTTTTCCTGATGTTTCAAGAATTGCTGGAAAAAGATAATCAAGTTATGAGTACATTTTCTTATTCTTGTGCATGGTAACCCTTATGCCAAATCTGATTTCAAATACAGGAGTGGGCCATGTTGTATAGGGGCCATTTTGTATATTTTGTTTCACCATAAGGCTCTACTGCTTGGAATCAGTTTCTGTGTCTCCCCACAATAATGTATTGCTTCCCTAAATAGTAAGGGAATATACAAGTGCTACAGAAGAAAATGTACTTTGACACACTCAGAGAAAAATAAGACAGACATTGTACTACACTGGATTGTGAATGGGGGGGGGGTTGTGGGTGGTAAGGGGAAACTTGCATTCAGCAATCCAAAATAACATTTAATAGCAGTCATGGCAGTCATGTTTTTATATATATTATGACAGTGTATACAAAACCTAAACTTCCCTTACCTTATTCCAAACTGAGGTTATCATAATCATGTTAGGATTCATTGGGCAACCTTCCGACTGACACAGAAAACACTGAAACCTAGGAAGAGGGATCTGCTTCACATATAGGGTAACACACATTTTTTTCCAGTTGAAGAAAAACTAGGGGCATCTTTACATGTGCTCCAGGCACAGAGGTGCTTTAATTAGAGAGGCTCCAAAAGTCGCTTTAATTAAAGCACTCACAGTGTCTTGTGTATTCTGCATCCCATGCTTCAGGATGGTGGCGGAGGCACTTTAACTAAACCTCATTTCACAAGCTTTAGTTAAAGCACCCCCACCAAAATTTAGAAGCATGGGGATGATGAATACACAAGACAATAGAGGCTGCTGGAATGCGCTAATTAGAGCACATCAGAGCAGTGTCCCTGCATATGTACAAGCAACCTAGAAGCTTTACTAATAGGCTATGGGCCTAGCATTGTGTCATTCAGCTTAAAATCAAAGCTTATAAAAGTAAATATAACTTTATTGGAATGTGCACTAATTTGCTAGATAATATATTACGTTTTAAAAAATACAGACTAGACAAAAATAGTCAAAACACATTGCTTCATTAGTCCTGAAGTCATTATAGTTAAGTGTGCATCTCTTATTTAGATTCATGAAATAAAATCTAGTTTTCCTGAGTGTCTTAACAGTGCCTTCGGTACTTCAGTGGCTGTGTCTACACAAGACTCTGCATACACAATTACTAAATAACTGCGCAGTAACTGGAGTTACTGAGCAGTAGTATCACTGAGTGGCTTGTAGGTGGCTCTCACTTACAGTAGTTCATTACTACTGTGCAGTAGCATTATGTCACACTTCATGTCACACATCACTACCACACAGTAGTAACAAGCTACTGCGCAGTCAGTGTCTCATGTAGATGCAGCCAGTGTTGATCATGTTACATTCAAGTTAATATTACCACACCTAAGTTAAAGTTTTTAGCTAGAGCTAACAACAGTCTACAAGTCTGTGAAAAAGAAGATAAATATTACCAGGGGCCGCTAATAGACAGTAAAAATGCAAAAGAAAAGATAGTTTGAATAGTGGAACGTCAAGACCATTAAAAAAGAGAGAGGGTCATTAACACCTTTAAAGTGAAGAGAAATTAGCAAGAATCAGGTAAATTATAATGAATCGTGCAGTCTATAGACTCCCCTCATTACTACCTGAATAGAAATGTCACTGGGCCGCCTAGGTTTTTTGTGTGGAGCAGGAATTAAATGGGAATTCCTGCTCCCTGCCTCTAATCACCCTGCCCCTGCTCCCACTAGTGTCTGGGGTGTTAAAATTTTGGACATTTGGACAGGGCAGGCAGGGTGTAGGCTAGGCTGTGACAGGGCAGGTGGGTAGGGGAAGGTTGCCTGCCCCTCCAGTGGGGGAAAGTGGTGGGGGTAGGCAGCAGGGAACTCTGTGGCCGGCCAGTAGCACAAGGGCCAGTGCCTGTGCTCTCAGGGGGTGAGCAGTGGGAGCTGCTGCCTGGAAGGGGAAAGGTGGGGGTTGGCCTGGCCAGGCTGCCTGGTAGAGTGCAGCAACCCTACCCCAACATAGGGGGTGCCTCCCCATCTCTTCCCTCCAACCCATGCTGGGTCCAGACACACTCTGCTGCCACCTGCATGAATTGGAGCCACTGTGTTCTGGCCTGCTCAAGATGGGGAAAGCTGGTCAGGGGTGAGGGACACTGGCAAGGCTGGAGGGGCTGTGGCTTGGGAGTGAGCAGCACTGGGCAGAGGGGAAGGGCGCAGGGGAGTGTGGGTTGGGAGTGCAGGGCATTGGCAGTGCCAGGGGGCTCTGGATCAGGATTGAGGGGCACCGGTAATGGATGGGGGAGGGTCTGTGGGTTGGGAATGAGGAGCACCATTGTGGCTTGGGGGGAAGGGTACTGCAGTTTGAGAGTGAGGGGCACTGGCAGGGCTGGGATCAGTGGGTCAGGAGTGAGGGGCAGCAGCAGGGCTGGCGGGGCTGTAGCTTGGCAGTGAGGGGCAACAGAATGGGGAGGAGAAACAGAATGGGCAGAGTCAGGGCACTGGCATGTCACTGCCCCCCCCATCATATATATTCCCTCCCCTCCAATCAAAACTTCAAGGTTCAGTGTGACATGTGTCCTCTTTTTTAGACCTGGAAATATGTTAACTCTAGTTCCACTGTACTTTTGTAAAACATTCTAGAGTGTGTATCTGCACCACCAAATCCCTCTCAGATGTGTATTCACCGATTAAACCATGTTTTTTGAGGCTGATATAAAATCATTCCTATATTTTTGAGGACGGAAGTGGTAGGAGATGGCAATCACAATCAATAGCTTAAGTTCAGTTGAATCTAACCTTGCGGGCTTTTGTAAATAGACATTAAAGATTTTGTATGCACAGACATAAGCCACTGATTTCTGGTTTTGAAAATACCTTTGTGAGAGAATTTTTACTAATCTTCCTTGAATTTGTCCAGGGAGATCTTCGGTACTTACTGATTTTCCCCCTCATGTCCATTAGACACCTTTCCTCAAAAGGCTTCCTAGTTGGAGCAGCTATACATCTTCTTTTGGTGTTTGTGAATTATGTTATCCATTCATATTCCTGTATATTTTTACCTTGGCTTGTGGTGTTTGCCATAATATATATATACGTTCATATACTGGTTTTTGTAATTTTCTTTTGAATTTTCTTTCATTATTTTGGATCCTCACTATCCATCAACATAAGCTTCAGCCTATTCTGTGTGACTTTCTTTCCTGGGTAAATTCGAATTACTTTTCAGGGGTCAGTTCTGGGTTTTCTCATTGGTTCCAAAAGAGATAATGGTCTGGATCCTCAGCTTCCACAAGCAGAGGCAAGCTAAATGCTCGTGTAATGCTTGAAAGTATGCTCATTTCCACCAGCTGGGGATCTGACTCTGTGTTAGAATCTGTCCCTGTCCATGCTGCCAGTTACTGTGCATCTAGATGTTAACACTGAATGTATACATTTATGTTAGAACTTTGTAATTAAAATGCTTGATAACTTGGATGCTATTCTAAAATGACATGTTTTATGTTTTGTGTGGGTTTTGTTAGGACTGTTAATTGTTTTGTAATTCAGAATTTTTTATTGTTTCCTATGTTGTTGTAAATGCTGAATTGGGCATTATATATTTTAAATTAACACCAAAAGGTAGTACTGATGTGTGCAGTGTTTGACACCTACTGTATATTGTACATAACATTTGGCATTGCAGTATTTTAATTAACACCCCATTGAGGAGCAAATACAACTGATGACAGCATTACCAGTTGCACGTTTCTGTTTTGATTTGTTGCCTGCTGCCAATGTGCCACAGTCACAGCAAGTTGCAGCTCATTATTTCTTGTTAGTGCTGCATTTAGCATTTTATAGTGTAAGGTGTTCTGAGGTGCAGTATGGCAAGCACTATACAAATCATCTAATTGATTGTGCATTTCAAAATTAATTACTCTTAAATCTTTCCAACTGTTTTCTTGAAACACTTGGGAACACAGTCTGCATAAGAGCTTGTACTGAATTCTTTTTCCTAAAGAAAAATATTTTAAATGGTTCATTAGTATCCAGTAATAATTTTAAATCGCTCATATTTTGGTTCAGGATAGAACACATCAGTACTAATAGTACCAAAATTCCGTGAAGTATTGTGTTGTGGTCTTTGCCTTACCGCATAAAAATGGAAGGATAGATACAAAGGTAAAAAAATTCAAATTTGGATACTGTCAATTAATCCCTTTAAAGCTATTTATAGATGTTACCTTTTTTTTCTAGGTTTAATCCAGACTAAAACCATTACTATATACACATGGATATCTGTAGTCTGAATTAAAATTGGCTCCAGTCTGAATTAACTAATCCTCATTAAATTAGGATTAAAATCAATGCAGTCTGGGGCAGTCCAAACTAAGCAATGCAAACTGTATTAATTAATGTATATATGGCGTTTTTTTAGGAAAAACAGTCTGTAGGAACTCTTCAGAAACATTGCAAACATCAGTCCCCTCAAGAGAAACTCAGTTCAGTTTTTGCAACACAACAGAAGCTATCAGGCACAAAATAACACCTTTACAAAGTCCAATGTGGCAACAAAACCTTAGGGTGACTAAGTATCAGTATCCTGACCAAGGCCCCTGCCCTTCCCTGCCCAAGCATATGGGCTACTGATCTGTGAAGAAGGGGGCAAACCTCTTTGCCCCCTCCCCCTCCTCCTATTCCCCCCCCCCCCCCAACACATTGGCCGAGATGGTCATCAACACTCAGGTCAATTGAACCCTTTATGGTTTCTGGAACAGCACTTTAAATAACTGTCAGTAAGTTTGCAACACTATAGCCGTGCTTAAGCAGGCTTATTATCGCCTCCTAATTACTTCCAACCCCAAGTGCTTAGTGCATAAGCCCAGACACAGAGGCTGTGAATTGGGGCTGATGGTTAATGATCATCTACTAACCTTTAATTCTAATTGAAATTTGATTTGAACTGTGTGATGAGAATCAGTCAACACATTTTAGAAAATGGTGAGCATGTCTACAAATAGCCTAAATGGTTATTTAGGCACCTAGATAATATATAGCTTGATTTTAAATTAGAGTGCACACAGCAATATCATGAAGTGCCAAATGTGCTTAGTACATTTAGGTTTGAATTTTTGGCTATGGTATATAGTATGAAGCGGAGTGCTTTCATGAAATAGAGAGGGGGAAAAATAGTTGTGCTCTTAACATACTGTTTGAGAAATAATACTTTTGGGGTGAGGTAAGTGAGCTTGGTTTCCGCTGGTGTAGCTGATGAACTGTAATTACTTGTTATTAGTTCCTTGAATACTTAATATGAAAGTAGATAATAAATAAAGGTCCTAGCATCTTACGGTGCCGATTTTAAAATCTGAAATTAAAGTGATAGATCCTAATTCACCCCACTAGTCTGACTGAAGTGAAAATTCTTTATTGCAGCAGCTAAGCCACAATGGATTTCCTGAAGGTAAAAATACTGTAGCCAAAATGGGACTCAAATGTGGCAAAAACGAGTGTCACCCTCCCTAATTTTTAGGTACCTAACAACATTTGCAAATTTTACTCCCCCTAAGTGGCCTGTATAGTGAATGGGTAGGATTAAACTATGTGTAGGATAAGCTAGGGTGCTGGAACCGCTTTCTCCACTCCTCCTTTTGAAGCTGGGTCACTCTGTGAAAAGGAATTCAAGATTCACAGGGTCAAAGAGAGAATAAACAAGAGGGAACATGACACTGTTGCTCAGATGAGGCCTTTCAGCTGGAAGGGGAGAGTGCTAGATTCTGGTCCCTATTCTAGAAACTGCGAATGCATTTTTCATTAAAAAATCATTTTGAATTTTGGAGTCATTGGATGAAATCAATAGCATAAGAAATGTCAGGAACAGGGGCAAGAATTAGTTGCCCACAGTGGCCCAGCTTCAAGAGGAGGAGTTGGCAGTTTAAGCACCCTCTGAGAGATGGCATTTTTTTTAATTTGAGCTCTTTCAGTCTGAGCAAGGCCTAGAATCCAGGATACTTATTTTGGTATGTGTTCTGCCTAAACTAAACTAACTAACTAAACTATTATATAAAAAGTGAGTGTCAGGGCCTTGTTACACAATAATTTTGAATGGCTCCTGAAGCTGTTAAGACTTGGATTGTCCACACATTAGCACCTGAAATTAGTTTTAAGCACTTGTTAAGCAGCTCCAAGTGGTGCCATTCCAGGGCAGTATTATCTCTGATATGTGTTACCCAGTTCATGTTACACTAAGGTGTCGCCACTCTAGGCTACATCTTAGTGTAAATTGCACCCTCATCTTCCCTGCTGTCCCAGGTCCGGGCCACTGCCCGCCCCCCCCTTGCTTGTAACTGCCCATGCTGTCTGTCCCAGGGAAGCAAGCAGGGAAGGGTTAAACTACCTTCCTGGCTGCCTCTGCTGCTCTTTGGGCCTGGCTCAGCTCAGAGAAGAGTAGCAGTGGTGGTGGCAAGGGCCAGGCAGGCAGGTTAACCCTTCCCTGCCTGCTCTCCTGAGCCACGCAGTGTGAGTAGACACAAATAGGTGGGTGGGAAGCCCCAGCAGCTGGGGGAATGGAAGAGACCTGGAAATGAAGGGGCACTGGGGGGGGAGCCCCAGAGGTGGGGGGGCAGATGTCAGGGAGGAAGCCCAGAATGGAATGAGGATGGGATTTTTACATTTCAGTCCTCCAGGATCCTGCTGGCCTGAACAGGAGCAAGCCCTAACGCTAACCAACATTTGTAGCTCACAATGTAAGGTGTAATAAGGCCCTTACTGCCTGCGGTACTGTTGTTCAGCCTGGGGCAGCCATTGCTGCTGTGTTTTGTGCTGAACTCAGTGTTATCAATGGGGTAGGTATGCTCTGAGAATGCTTAATTGAGTGTGGCCTTCTGGGATCCTTTGCACAGAGATGTCTAGTTTATCAATCCCAAACAGCCTTAGTAACAAGATAAGCACCAAGATTGTCAGCTTAATCATGATGTTGGCCCTTCAGGGCTTGTGCAACAGTAGAACTTTAGGTTCCTGCAGGCTTTTGGGTACCAAAGAGGGGTTTTGTTGTATTTAGCTTCCCCAAACCCTTGGGTTTAATTCTGCTAAGTTGTATTTTAGTCCTCTTTTTGGCCTTGCAATCTTTCTCTGTTTCTTTGAAGAAATAAATTTTGCAAGTATATGCCACATGGAAAAAGATAATAAAGCACTAGATCTTTAAGATGGATAAGACCATGCCATGCTCCTTCATGAGGTTATGATTCTCTAGCTGCACTCATTTCTTTATTGCCTGAAGAAAGGAAAAACAGTGTGATGAGCCTGGCATCTTCCTAAACAACTGTATCAGTAGAAACCTCCTGCAGAATTTTAAGTCATTCATCATCTCCCCACTCCCAACCCTCCTCACTGAGCTGATAAAGTACTCTGCATCCATTATTAAAACACATTTTTCTGTATTAGCATGGCCCTGCAGCCAAAGCTATTCACTGCTTCATTATGTGATGCTAGAAACTATACAAACCTCTAATTTGATGTGTTTCCAGAGAGTCTGGAATTGCCAGGTTGCTTTTGGCTACTTGTTTTATTTGCTCTGTTAGTCTTTTGCTTTGTTTCTTTTTGGGGCTTGAAGGAAGTGAGGGCAAGCCTCAAACTTGCAACTTAAAAGCAAGGTGGCATTTGTTTGTTTTTGCTTTAAATATATAGAACAGCTTGTAGCTTTTTCTGAGAAGAAACTTTTGCTAAAGTACACACAAGTGTACAAGAAACTACCCAATGTAAATGCTCCATTCTGTTCACATTCAGTGAATATCTTGCATGTGCCCTGCTGTTTTCTATGCACAGCAGTTAGATGACTTACTATTAGCCCAGATGCTTAAAGATAGGACGTTGTTTGCAGTGTGCTCCACATACCAAATTTATTTAGCCTTCACGTGAATCTAAAACAGAAGAGACTGTAATATGTAACCATCTGTCTAAAAGAAGAAGGAGAATAACATTAGAAGTGTCATTCATGTTTTCAAGCCACATTTGAAGGTCTTTGGTGGCATGAGGTGACACATTAGCTTAGTATGTGCAGGGATAAATTGAAAGAGAGAAAGTGAGAAAGAAGGCCTCAAGTGACAATCCAGGATTGTTTCCTAAAATGAATTGTCATTTTTATAGAACTGGATTCCTTTTATCTAGCTACAGAGAAATGTAGGCATAGTTGCAGGGCACATGGGCAGGTATATTTGCAAGTAGACCTGAATCCCATCTAGAAAGGTTACATGTTCAAGTCACAATTGTTTTTGGCAGTGGTTATTGTCCAAAAGCAAGAATTTGATAATGCTACATGCTATAGAAACTGTCAGTGTAGCTGAAGCTCAGAGCACAGGACTCTAGACAACACAGATGTCTAACTAACAAAGCGTCATACTGTAGAACATATACCACATTAGGGCATTCTGGAACTATACCACACAGCGGGGTCAGCAGCCCCTGGCATGTGTCCCAAGCTTGGGCATGTGTCCCAAGCATGGCATGTGAGGCCATTTTGCTCAGCACACCATAGCCAGCCCTGGCTGTGGGTAGCTGCTGCCAGTGACGGAGCCCGGGCCGCTCCCAGCAGGGCTTGCAGTGTCCCAGCTGCCTGCTGGGAGCAGCCCAGGATCCTGGCTGGCAACAGCTACCCAGAGCTGTGGCCGGCTGCAGCCAGGAGGCTGCAAACAGCTGTGCCAGGCTCTGAAGCCCTGGCATCAGCTCCGTACCAGTGCGTGCATGCGTGTCTCGGAGCAGGCGGTGGGGGAGGGGCCTGAGGCATCGCGACCCCGGTCTCTTCCCCGCTCCTGGCACAGAGCTGGTGACTGGGCTCTGGAGCACGGTACAGCTGTTTGTAGTCAGCATGGGCTCTGGGCAGCTGCAGCAAGCAGTGGGCAGGCTGCAAACAGCTGCGCTGGGCTCCGCAGCTCCAGCATCAGTTCCATCCTGGCGGCGACTGTACGCTCACCTCAGGGCAGACAGCGGGGCATACCAGCATCTTCCAAGGTAGGCATTGTGGTGTTTTTCAGCCCTCCAGCCAAAAAAGTTGCCTACCTCTGCCTGACAGTGATATAATATAGTGGTAATCAGTGAGATTGCATAGTCCTGGAAGGAAGACATTTTAGTTTCCATATTTTATGCAGTCCGGCTTCCAATTTCTACTTTCACTGAGATAACTTAAAGACTCAAAAACAACCTGCACAATCAACCAGAATACTCCATAATGCTGAAACTGTTGCCTCCCTTTTTCATCAGGCCAGTTTCCTGTTCAGAGGGTCAGAAACTCAGGAAGTGAAAACACCCTCTTCTGTGGCTGTAGGGGATATTTCAGATCAACCTGATACCACAATTTTTGTGCAGTTATTTGGGGAGGGGACAACTTCTCCTTTATTCTTAAAAAGAAAAAAGATAGAAAGAGAATTAAGAATTTAATATTTTGAAATATATTTTTAAAGATTTTTTTTTTTTTTAAAGATTTTGTTGAATGGAACTTTGTAACATATATGCTGGTAATATGAATTATTAGTGAGTCTCCTTTGTGTATTTAAGTAAAGGGAGATTAAATGCAACTCTCTATTCAATAGTAAAGAAAAAAATGGGAAGAAAACAACAACAATCTCTTTACTTCAGAATGTAAATTGCAGAGGTTTTTGCAGTTAAGACAATCCAGTCATGGATTGCTATCATACATGAATGTTGGATTCATAGAGATAATTCACGTTAATATTAACCCCTTGACAAATGCTCCATCTTGGGACCAGAAGTCCTGCCTCAATGCCCTATCTTTGCCACTGGAACTCGCTCCCCTTTCCCCACCCTGGAAATACTCCTCTTGGGAGGAAAGGATTGCCATCTTGGAACCATTAAAAAAAAAAAAAAAAAGGACTAAAAGTGAAACACTTACTATATTTTAATTTTATTACAAAAAATATTTTTGTCATGATTTGTGTTTGCATTGTATATATAGAGATGATTGTATAATAACTCATACATAAGGATGTGTATTGTGGGGGGTGTGTAGGAGGGATTTGTGAGGGTGTACAAGGTGTGTATGTGTGAGGGGGTGTGGCTGTGTGGGGAGCCATAGGGTATTTTGGGGAAGTGTATATGTGGGGGGTTGTGGGGGCAGAGTATGGGTAGATGGGGTTTTTGGGGTGTGAGGAAGGGTAGTGAGGCCTGGGGAACCCTCCAACATTCCCCACCATAATGCACAGCCCCTGCCAGTGGCAGCAGCACTAGCAGCATGTAGGGGGTGTTTGGAACACTCGTACCTGGAGGAGGGACTGCCGCTGGCAGCACATGGCTCCAGCCAGTGCTGCACATAGATTCATAGATGTTTGGGTCAGAGCAGATCATTGAGTTTGACCCCCTGCTCTGGACAGGAAAAAGTGCTAGGGTCAGATGACACCAGCCAGGTTTATGTCTAGCCTCCTCTTAAAGACCCCCAAGATAGGGGAGAACACCACATCCCTTGGAAGCCCAATCCAGATTCTGGTAACCCTTACCATAAAAAAGTTCTTCCTGATATCTAACTTAAAGCTCACCATCAGTTTGTGGACATTGTTTCTAGTTACTCCAAGGGGTACCCTGGTAAACAGAGAATCTCCCATTCCTTGATGCCCTCCTCCCAATGAATTTGTAGGTGGCCACAAGATCACCTCTCAGCTTTCTCTTCTGGAGGCTGAAGAGATCCAGGGCGCTCAATCTCTCCTTGTAGAGCTTTGCCTGCAGGCCCTTAAACATATGAGTCGCCCTTCTCTGAACCCTCTTGAGGTTGTCCACATTTCTCTTGAAGTGTGGCACCCCAAACTGGATGCAGTACTCCAACTGTGGCCTGAGCAATGCTGCATATCACCTCCCTGGCCCTGTTTGTCATGTACCTGTTAATGCATGATAAAGTGCGGTTAGCATTCTTGATTGCTTCATCACATTGATGATTCATGCTCATCTTGGTGTCAACAATGACTCTAAGATCTCTTTCTGCTGCTGTGCTGCTGAGAAGGTCCTCCCACAAGCTGTAGATATGCTAGTGATGCCTTCTCCCTAGGTGTAGCACCTTGCACTTGTTGAACTGCATCCGATTCTGTTCTGCCTGCTTTTCCAACCTGTCCAGATCTGCCTGTGGTATCAGATTCATTAGCCTCTGTTGTGTTAATTTTACCCCATAATTTGGTATCATCTGTGAATTTGGACAGAGTGCTTTCCACGCCCTCATTCAAGTCACTGATGAAGACATTGAACAACACAAGTACAAGGACTGAGCCCTGTGGGATCCCACTGTTCACATCTTTCCAGGTCAATACTTGCTCATCCACCACCACTCTCTGGGTATGACCCCTAAGCTAATTTGCCCCCCACCTGACTGTGTAATCATCGACATCAGAGCTGCTGAGTTTATCTGTGACAATAGGATGATATACCATATTGAAGACTTACTTAAAATCCAAGTAGATGACATCTACTCGATTTCTACATCTAAGCATTTTGTGACTTGGTCATAAAAAGAAACAAGTAGATCTTGCCTGGCTAACCTTATTAGGAACCTGTGCTGGCTGCCCTTCAGCATTATTTTTCCCACTGGACTCCCACAAATGTGATCCTTAATAACTTTTTCAAAGGTTTTCCCAAGGATGGAGGTGAGGCTAACCAGTCTATAATTACCCAGATCCTCCTTCCTCCCCTTCTTGAAAATAAGGACCATATTGGCTCTTCTCCAGTACTGTGGGACCTGATCTGAGCACCAAGAGTGTTCAAACAGCCATGCCAGTGGCTCTGTTATGACACTGGCCAATTCCTTCAGGACCCTTGGATGAAAATCATCTGGGTCTGTGGATTTGAACACATCCAGCCCCTCCAAATGTCCCTTCGCTGAGTCGATACTAACAGTTAGTGGGCTGGTTTCCTTTTTGTGCCAGTCTGTGATCCAGTTGGGAGATATGTCCTGCTCTGTGCTCAGAAATAGAGGCAAAAAACTCATTGAAGAGCTCAGCCTTGTCCCCCTTCTCTGTCACTAGTTGCCCTAGACCATCCTCTAGGGGTCCTATGATACCCTGCACCTTCTTTTTACTCCCTATATACCTGAAAAAGACTTTGTTATCTTTAATTTTTGTTGCCAGCCTAAGTTCCATTGTTGCTTTGGCATTTCTAACTGCCACCCTGCAAGTGCAGGCCAAGTAGGTATATTCCACCTTGGTAGCTACCCCTTCTTCCACAGCCTATATGCCTCTATTTTGGCCCTAGGCTTTCCTGGATTTCCATGTTCAGCCAAGAGGGTTTTTTGGCCCCTTTCTCCCCCTTTCCTGTGCAATGGGATTGTCTCCTTTTGTGCCTAATTTATTAAATTGCTCCCTTTAGGAACAACCACCCTTCCTGGATTCACATTTCACCAATGCTCCTGTTCTTCAGTGCCTTGCTAACTAATCTTCTGAGCACACTGAAGTTAGCTTTTCTGAAGTCTAGTCTGCCTTACTGGTTACCTTTCCCACCCTATGCTGGATGGTGAATTTGATCAAGTGATGGTCACTATCCCCTAGGTTACCTTGTGTCAGTAGATCCCCCTGTAGCCAGCACCAAGTCCATTAAGGCATTTCCCCTAGTGAGGCCATATACCTCCTGTGTTAGGTAAAGGTCCTGTATGCACATTAAGAACTTACTTGAACAGTTAGATCTAGCTGACTACTTCTTCCAGCAGATGTCAGGGTAGTTTAGGACACCCATGGCAACCATGTCCCTTGACCGTAGGGCCTCTGAGAGCTGTCTGGCGAATTCCAGGTCCAACTCATCCTCCTGATGTGGTGGCCTGTAGTAGACCCCCACCACCCTTTCCCCCTGATCTCCCTGCATTCTGACCCACAACACCTCAATTTGACTCTCCTCTGGTCCCATCTTGATTATGGAAGATGTATATTGCTCCTTAATATAGAGAGTAACAGCCTCCCCCTTTTTCTCCCTACTCTATCACATCTGTACAGCCTATATCCCTCAATGATTACTACCCAATCATGGGTAGAATCCCACCAAGTTTCAGTTAACTAAGTCGAAGTTCTTGTTTGCAAGCAGGAGTGTGAGTTCCTGCTTGTTTTCCATGCTCCTAGCATTAGTATCGAGATGCTTGAGCCCCCCCATGGGTTCCCTTGGTGCCCCCCTGTCCTGATGCCCATTAGGCCCCTTAGTACTTTTATGGGCTGTTCCAGTGCATGGTTCGTGGTTTGTTGATCTTAGGTTCTCTCTGTCGTCTGCATCCCCATTCCCTGTCGTGATGCTGACCATGACCGCTGACCAGGAGGATCAACGAGAAGACCACCTATACTCCTACCTTCCTATGTCTGGCCCCCAGAGCCCTGTAGTCAACCATGATATAGTTTAGACCACTCCTAGCCACATCATTTGTGCCCACATGGATGAGGAGCATGGGCTAGTAGTTGGAGGGCCAGATGAGGTTGGGAATCCTCGCAGTGATGTCTTGGATCCGGGCTCTGGGCAGGCAGCATACCTCCTGTGCCATGGGATCTGGGGGACAGATGAGTCCCTCTGGTCTTTTCAGGAGGAAGTTGCCCACCATGATGATTCAGAATCTCTTGGGTCCCTCTGTGTTGTCTCTCCACCAGATGACTAATCTTGTAGAGAATGAAAGTACCCATCAATATCATACTCTGCAGCCCTAATCCCCCACTCTGCCTGGAGTTCTCTCACCTGCCCCTCCAGAGCCTCAGGCTGGGCACACATGGGACAGCTGAGGAGACTCTAACTCCACCCTGCACCGCCAGCCCCAGGGGCCCTGCCAGGCAACCCCTGCTGATGTGAGGCCAGGGGACTGCTGACCCTCCCAGAAGCTCCATCTGGGTGGATGCCTCAGAGGAGACCCGGGTGGAAGGCATTCCCAGGGAAGGATCCCTGGTGGCACACTGAGTCCTTACCAGCATAGTAAGACTTCTCCTTTTCCATATACATGAAGTCTTTGTCTGTGGCCTCTGATGCCTAGGGTCTTAGGCCCCTCTTGTATGCCATGCTGCATGAACTCCCAGGCAAACTCTGGCATTTGCCTAGCCTGTTTTCATGGCTCCCACCCAACTTGACCATGTGGGGATGAAAGGGTGGAAAAAAAACCCTTTCCCAATACCTACAGCTGGCTTGGTTCCTCACCCATCCCCTCCCTCTCCCAGGCTTACCTGTTTGTTAATTCCTCATCCACTGGTCAGGCCTCTTCACTTGGTGTGGTCAGGAGGAGCCAAGAGCACATGTGCGCTGGTGCACACGTATGGCTGCTTTGGCATCCAGGCCAGATTGGCACCACCCCATGGTGGTGAGGAGCGCAGCCTGACCTGCCTGCATCTATTGCACGGGTTTCCCTGTGGCGCACATGCAGCTCCCACACTTATGCACTACTGGGGGAAGCCCCGCGTGATGGAGCTGGCTGTGTTTGTTGCTCCCTGGCACACAGGTCCTGGGACTCCACCAGAAGTGGAGGGGAGCCCCAGAACCTGATTCCCCATGAAGTCCTGGGACCTTCACAGTAGAGAGAAGTAAAGGCAGCAGGCTCCATTGCATGGAGCTTCCCCTGGTGGTGCATTAGTGCAGGAACTGCATGTGTGCCATGGAGACCTCCATGAGAGAGACAGACTGGCTAGACTGCACTTTTCACCCCCAGGTGCAGCACTAGCTGGAGCCGTGCATCACCAATGGTAGTGCCTGCACCAGGCATGAGCAGCCTGAGCAACTGTTATGTATTGCTGCTGCCACTGGTGGAAGCTGTGCACCATGGTGGGAGTATGTGGAGAGTCTTCATACCCTCCCACATCCCTGACACCCACATCCTGCCTCCCAAACTCTGTTTCTGCCACCCCCCTGTGCATGAACTCTGTGCTGCTGCCAGCCCCAGCAGCACACTTCATGCTCCCAGCCAGGAGAAGCTCCCCCGAGCCCTGCCTCCACCACTGCTGCTTCCCTACCTGCTGCCTAGAGCAAGCTGGAAAGCCAAACAGGTCCCCTGGTTGCTGAAGCAGTGGCAGTAGCAGTCCCATCCAGAAGCTGTGTGCTGACTGGGTTGGTCCCTTCCATGCACAAATGTAGGAGCAAGGCACAGTATCATATTTTGGGGGGAGGGTTATATGTGAGCACCTTGCCCTCGCCCTCATGGGCAGAAGGGCTGGATGAAATTGCCTGGTAGGCTGGATCTGGTCCATGGGCCGTATTTTGCCTGTCCCTGTTATAAACTGCATGGTTCAAATAGCCACAGGACTGTTTATCTAAAGCTCATTCAATGAGGTTTAAATAAAGTGTCCCTGTGGCCATTCTGAAATGTGCAGGGACTTATTTCACATGACAGTGAGGTGACACTGAAATGTTCTAATTAGGTTACAGAGCAGACCCGATAAATCAATTCTAGGATGTGAATGAGCATGTCTACAAGGACTCAAAGCACCTAGAGAATCTTAACATGGTAGAACAGTGGTTCCCAACTTCATCCAGTGACAAATATACTTGAAGAAGGAAAATTTTGTGCAGGCTGACAGAGGTGACTATTTGTATGCCCACAGTTAACAAGGCCAGGAGTCTATTGTGCCTTGATTGCTTGACTAACTGTGCCATGTTGCACATGGAGCATTAAGGCTGGGAGGAGGGGTTTCAGGGAGTCCCAGTAATAGATCTGGGTTGGACCATAGTTCACAAGGAGTGATCTTGAAAGAACTCATGAGGCCCAGTGTGTAGACAATGAGTTCACTCTATGCTAACAATGAAGTGTGCAGCATACTAAATTTGAGAGAATTAGTTGGAGAGCACTATATAAATTTGCAGTACATATATGATTAAAAACTGAAGCAAAGCCACAAACTGTTTTCTCCTATTTTTGATTGCCAGATTTTAAAAACCATGCAAGTGTCTTGACATGAAATGTAAAAACATACAGGTTATTTTTGTCTCCTGCTCATTTGGAATTTTCTTTACAGCAGCTTTCAAGGGAAAGCTTACATTTAAAAACTTTAGTTCACCTAAGGACCCCCCAGATTTAGTCTCTTGTTCTTAAATTAGCCAGCTCATTAAGTCTGCAGCATTATGCTGGAATTGTTCCAGGGATAACACATTTAACAAATCTCTTACTGTTTTCACTGGACCAGAAATTTCCCACATCAGAGTTTATCCTCATAGTTTGAGTTTTTTCAGTGTCAGTCTGAATCTGAAAAGGCATGAGGGATTAAAAATTAGCCATGCTGTCTCAATTTTAAGAGCAAAAAGACTTATATGTACATAATGTAGAAAAAAAACTTCAATGTGTAAATAAATAAACTGCATTACATCTGACCCTACTGCATCAATTGCTCTATGATACCAGACTGACCTGCAGGAAAAAAAATCAAACAAATGACTGACATTTAAACAAAAAGACAACTGAATGCAATAAGGTATGATATAATTTATTTCCTGTGAGCGTGTTTTCATCTATGTAGTATACATGAATGGTGTTATGCTTAGCTGCAGTGAGATCCACTTGTACTTGGGTATCTCTGGAGCTCTCACTCAGCACCATTTTTTCCAGGTGTCCTTGACTGAATGTTCAAATTGCAGTCAGGAAAATAGCAACAGATATCTTCCTGCCTTCCACTAACTGATTTGTGCCAGCAGATTCACCACAGCAGTTGAAAATTTAATCAGTTAGTTGGACTTTTTGAAATCTCAAAGAAACTCAGGGTCAAGTATGGGGTGATTTTTTTGTATACCACCCAAATGACTCTGTTGGTCTTTGTTTCCCTTCTGCTGTTTCTATTTTTATTAAATTGGGGGGAAAGCTCAGGGGAATAATTTTCAAGGATGGGTTTAATGGAAGTAAATAACTCTGACAAAGTTATACCCTTCATGGGTAATTGTTTCTATTTAATTTATGAGAAAACTATTTGGTTACTCTATCTGCCCCCAGTACTGTGAAGTCTGTGGAATATCTCATCATCACGCAGCAGGAAAGTGATCAGTGGAAACAGTACTCATAAGTCTTTCACACTTTCTTTTTTATTTTGATAGCATCTTTACTGAGTTGATCAATATCAAAGCCTGTCATTTCTCTGGGTACTGTAGGTTGTCTTTGAAAGAATACAAGATTGTCACTATTGTAAAAAACTAAATTCTTCATCCTTTTATATAATCCTCAGTGTAACAGGGTAGCAAAATGAGATCTCTCCTTAAATGATTCTCAGATCATCTTTTAGTTTTCTTAGAATTTTACATTTTAAACATTTTAAAAACTCTTGGCTTGAAAGCTAAGTCTGCTTTTCATTGTTTCCTTGGACACCTTGAAACTGAAACTGAGCTAGTGTTTCTTTTAACCTCCTGAAATAATCAAACTTAAAAAAAAAACAAAGTAGTTGTTTCAACTCTGCTGATGGCTCATAAAATGATATTGTGCATTTGGTGCTGTGACCGATGGACAATTTAAATGAAATAGTCTTGTCCTTTTGTTCCTTATCTGGTTATTAACAGATCAAACCCACTTCAGAGGCAAGCTACTGCATCTTTCCTGGTGTAGTAATTCTAATATAAACCATAAGTTTCAGGAATAACTAAATTCATAAGAGAAGCCTACTGAAATTACAATTCATAGCCTTTACAAATTAGTGGTTATATCTGCATTGCAAGAATAGGTAAGAGGTTGGATTTGGGGGGTTTTTTGTGTTTTTTGTTTTTTTGGGTTTTTTTGTGGGGGGGGAGTTGTTTTTACATTGACACATTCAAATAAACTGGGAGAATCCTCCGTCATTTGTTCTCCTGGCAGAAAAAACTTACCCAGAGCTGTGTGTACAGAAATTTGTGGTGCAGACAGAAGTGACAATTTCAAACAATCTGGCCTTAGAAAGCAGTCTATATATGCGACCAAACACAAGTGCATGGCTGTAGACTGTTTCAAAAAATGGTCAATCAGGTGCAAATCTGAACCCGCATTTCATGAGGAGTCAGATGAATATGTTTCAAAACAGAGCATCTTCTGTAACTTCTGCCTGCTAGCCCTGAGCTGTTTTCAGAATGACAGGGGGGGAAAGGGAGCAGAAGGAGTTTGGTTTGGTGTTTTTCAGGTCCCACTAGAGGATGGGGCTGGTGTATTGGAAGGCCGCCCCACCTCACATCCGGGGCAGGGGCTTCAGTTCACTCGCTCCACCCTCCAGAGACAGCTGGGGAACCCCTAGAATGAGCTCTCTCTTCTCCCTTTCCCCCCTCCAATTTCGAAAACAAGGACAGGCTGAAAGAGAGAAGGGACTATTCCCAGTCAGCAGCTATATGTTCCTCTCCCCTGAATCCAACAGTGAACTTCTGTTTTGTCTAGGGGTTCATTGTAACTTGGAATGCTTCCTGTAAAGTGTTCTCAGTTAGAGCAGGGAGCAGCACTTCTGTCTGTGCCCTTGAATACTGAGGACCTGAAGAGTAGAGAGCTTGCAGTGCTGACACGGGCCTCACACAGACATTTGCTCCTCTCCCAGGGAAACCACGAGCATACAGATGTTCATGCTTTTTCTCCCAGAGTACAAATGGCTATTCTAGGAGAAAAATAACCTAGACACAATCATGGTTTCTCCTTGGAGTGAGCATGTCTATACATGCTGTAGGACTTCTGTCAGAAGATACCATAGTCCTCCAGAATCCCTCTCCTGCCCTTGCACAGGTGTGTTGCTCACTGGACTCTGTTGCTCCAGAAGTCAGCAGAACAACCCCCCTTCAGAATCCCTATAGTGTGCTGCAGGGAAATACAAGCTTTCCATGAGCAGTCTGGGTCAGCCAGTCAGGGCTGCCCTAACTGTTTCCATCTGTCACCAGGCAGACTAAAGGAGCCTGCAGAGCACACTGAGATGTATGCAAAGGCCAACCACCCTGACTACACTGTGTCAGCACTACACACTCTCCACTCCAGGGCCTCAGTATTTCATATGTACTTACAGTTCTGGGTAAATTTTTTCTACCAAGAGAGAGAACCTGGGAGAATTCTCCTAGTTTATATGAATGTGTGTATGTAGCCACTGTGCAGCTGGGTGTGGGGGATGAGGAGGGTTGTTTCCAGGCTCTTTTTTTTCCTCCTGGGATGGACATTTTTACTTGGGGAGAGAAACTTTAAGCATATGTACACCCATGGTTTCTCTTGAGAGAACAGGGACTCTTCCAGGAGAAACTGAATGTCTGTATAAGGCCACAGATAGCTATCTCAACTCCTTTCTTGACAAAGCTGAGTTCAACTCTAGGTAGTGGTGACATGGTTGACTTGAGTTTACTACATTGCAATAAAAACTCTCTCTCATCTCCAAAGCATTATATTTTTAAAAAATGTTGTAGTGAAAGAACACCTCATCTTTGCAGAGTATCCATAGTCAAGCTTTAGGAGCATGAAATATGAATAATTCTGATGTGCATACCATAAAAGTAGATTTTTGTAACTATCATGATAATGAATACTGTGCTGTACTTACAATTGGACTGGTTGCTCCTTTAAATTGGCTAGGTAATCAGTAATTCTAATTCTTTTTGCTTTTGTCCAGCTCAGAGCAATTCTGGAGTCTATGTAGCCATATGCAGTTTGAATAAGGAGGACCAAAATATGGATTTATTTTCAGTAATAAAATTGGAACAAATTAGCAATGTGCATTGATGATATAGCCCAAAGAGTGCTCAGGTTTAACATGTTGTTCAATAACTTTTAAACAGTTGCTTTTTTTTACACTTAGTTGTGTATATGCAGGCATGCTAAGAGAAAAGTAACATTAGTCTGGCCATTTCACGTAAGCTAAAGAAAGACTTTGACTCCTTTTACATCGCCTAAAGCTCTGAGCCCCATTATGACAATCCATTCCCATAAAGCTCAGTGGGTACCTCAATGTAAAATTGTATGTAGTGCATTATGTCCTATATATGATCCTGCCTAGTGAAATTCTTACTGTCCTGCTGGGGTAAATTGCTAGCCTGAAAGAAAAATTACATTGAATAAGAAATGACTATTACTTGTTCTGTATTTCAATAGGCAAATGCTGTTTTGTTTTAGAATTATTATGCTATTGTGATTCATTTTCAAATCTTTCCAAACTCTTGTGTTTTTGTTGATCTGCCTCTACTGTTTGTGCTTTAGTTGCCAGCTCAAAACTGGTGTATTTTATAGATGGTAAGTGCTTGTATTTTTCCCTGTTCAGATTTTTCTTTGGAGTACATTGTCTAGTTAGTATCATTATATCCCCATTACTGTCGTTAAACCTTTATTGTTTCCTTATTTTCTTTTTGAAAAGATGTTTCAGTCTTTTCTTAATGATGCTAGACACAAGTCTGCTACAGTAAACTGAAGGTTGTAGCATAGCTTCCTAAAAACAATCCAGCTATAGTCAATGAGTAGAAGGTTCCATTTTTCTACTCTCTTACTTCACCTCTTAATGAGCAACAAAATGGTTGTGCAGATTCTAAAGTGAGATTTCCTGCCTCTGAGTTGCTCTTTAAAGTATTACATTTTCATAGTTATCTTGCTGAGCGAAGTGAAAGGCTCTGTTGCTTGATTATTTGATCATTGGTGGTAATACACTGGCCAGCAATCAGACTGAGGAAGTTTTGTGACAAGATACTGATGCACTAACATCTTTGTCAAATATCAGCAATAATGACAAAAATGTTGCGTAGTTTAATATGTGCATCATGCATATTAATCATTGATCCTTTACAAGACATTTGTACAGTTCAATTATCCCAAAATGTTAGGTGCTTTATGTCTGTGTTTCCTGTCTGTTCCATTGGGCAGGGTTTTTTTTCTGATTGTTAGCAAATATATTTTGAGCCCTTGGTTATTTGTAATTCTCCATATAAGGGAAAGATTGAAAGGCGTTCTTGAAACGCTGTTATTTCCATTTCTTATTTTATAGGACTTCGTCTCATTTCTACACCACATTTGACCATTTTGTTACGCATGCTTGTGCTCATTTATCGTACTTTGAAAGATCTTTCATTGTATGCGTGCCTTCAAGCAGCAGACACTGCACCAAGTGTTCCATAGTCTGAGGCTGTATGCTGCAGTCATACAGGTTGTGGAACCAATGGTACTTTTTTCATCAGTTCCTTGGAGTGTCCAACTCCCCACTGTTTTATAGATAGAAACATTTGGCATGGCTATTTTTCAGAATGCTGTGAAGAAGATCACATCCCATTAATTAAAAGGATTTGTCTGTAATCTCTACTTCCAAGTACTGTTTCAGAAAATAAATTCTCTATGCCATACAACTAGGAATATACACAGTAGTCTGTGTTATAGTTGAAAAATAATTAGTTCAAGCTGAAGATGCAGATTATATATGTGCCAAAGGCAGTTCTTTGTCTGTTCTAGATATTTGTGTACAAAATACATATAAAACCCTTGCCTCAAGTAATGAAGAACATTGAAGCAAGTTCTGTCGCAACTTATGTCAAGCCAGCTCATCCACTGTGCTGCGATCTCAGTTGCTAGACATGTCTGTCGTCATTTTCTTGACCCTATCTAGGTGGTACACATTAGACAAGCATCTTAACACTGTACAACTTCTAATGAAGTTAGAAAAGCCTCGGGACCACAACCTTTCCATTCGAGAAAAGGCAAATTTATTGATACACAGTGATAACAGAAAAGAAACAATGCAAACAAGCAATTCTATATATCTACCAATCCTAGAGCAGTCATCAGAGTCAAGCAATGTCTGGCCAAGATGCAGGCTTCACTCTAAGACTCTCTCTTGGGTGTCATATGTCAACATGTCATCAGCCTGGAGGTGGGATGCTGAGCCCCTCTCTCTCTCCAGTGGGGTGGATGAGATGGGTTGGTAGTGTCACTGGTAAATAGTGGCCTCGGGGACCCCTCCTAGGGATGGGGACTCTTTTCAAGGACCCTGAACCTAGACTTTGTCTTGGAGCCCCTCTCAGGGAGGAGGAGAATGTGGGGGGGGGACCCTTTATTACTCTGCAGTCTCTGCTTTTGTATTCTCCTTTGCTCCTGATAACTCCTCATGACTCTTCATCCATGGCTGTCACTGATTGGTCTCACTGTATTCATCACATTGTCCAGGTCCTAATTTGGGGCTTTACCAGTATCCTTCTAATTTGGTCTGTTCCCCCAAAACTGTAAAGCTCTGGCCCTCTGCTCTGGGGCCTTGCGAGCTGGTGCCATCTTATCTCATGTTATGGAACAGTGTGGTACATACTCTCACTTTCCCCGGCTGTGTGTGTATCCATTGGTCTTGTTCTGTTAAACAGCCTGTCTGCTTCTGAAAGCTCAGAAAACTGTGTATGTGGGACTCAGGCTTTTAGAAATCAATTAACCCCTGCTGCCCATTCTGAACCATTCTAATACATATACCTATAAGCCAATTTCCAAAAAGCAAACCTTTAAATACCATTTTTAATCCATTACTTATTAGAGGGATAGGAATGGGATTTTCTCAACTGAAGTTGCAGGGATTTGATATGGAGCAATCCAGCTTTAAGTTTTGTTTATTTAATGAATACACTTTTGGTGCCCAATTGTTTAAAGTCAAGCAAATCTGGATCCTGTTGTACTAGGTTCTGCACATATGTATCATAAATTCCAGATCTTGCTTCAAAGAAATTAATCATATAACTTTTATTTAATGTTTTAAGCACTTTGCCATGTATTATTTAAGTCAAGATCCATACATAGATGGGTATCATAATAATTTGTAAAATAAACGTGAAGTCACTTAATTTAGTAAAGGTATATAGAATACACTTTTGGTGTAGTTTTGTTGTATAAATTCATTTTATCAAGCTAAATAAAGGAAACAGTCACTTTCATCATTGCTACTTTACTAGTATACTAGTAAAATGAAGGTAAACTCAATGCAGTCAATAAAATTATACCCTCAGTATAACACTCACTTACAAAAAAGTAGTATTACACGTATCATACAGTAAGCAATCAGCTGACAATTTACAGGTAAGTCACATTTCCAGTTACAATTTTCTGTGGAATGCTTTCACTATGAGCCATTATGTTTCGATTCTTAATGGACTTCTTGGTTTGGTGAAACAGAACTACCAAGCTTTCTTAAACTGAATAACTGTTTTCCTCTGTGGTTTCACAAAATTTGCTTTGACAATGTCTTGTTGAGAAAAAACAACGGAGTAAAGATATTAGTCTTTAGAAAATTATTGTTCTCCTACTATTGAAATAACACCTGACACTAGTCAATTGAATTTATTTAAATGGAATGAACTCCAGATTAAGCTTCTGTAACATAATAGAAGCCTCACTGATGATAAAACTCCATTTCAAACTAAGCATTCAATTCCATTGCTCTCTCTGAAATGCATCATATATATATATATATATATATATATTCCATCATAATAGGGAAGAAATAAGAACCAATTTTAATGAATGCAAGGACAATTTCTTTGTTAAGACTGCTTAGCACAAACAGCTTGGTGTTCTCTCTTGCTTTCTTGTTCCCACTAATTGAACACAGGCCAGGTTGTCTGGTGTCTACCCATGAGGTCTCCTTAAATGCTAGGATGGTAGAAATAAACTGTGAAACTTTAGGCTGCAATTTTTAAAGGACCTCAGGATAGTTAGATACCTAAATTCCACTGAAATTCCATCTTATTTGGGGGCCTAGCCATACCAAATACTACTGAAATCCCAGCTTATTTTTAATTAACATGAACTATCAATAGGGTTTGTTTGTTTGGGGGGGGGTGAGACTTCTGTATTTCTTTTTATCCTTTGAGCTTCTGAAGAAAGAGAATGCATTAGATACTGAAAGGTCCCAAATGATTTAGAGATGTTAGATCAAATTTTCTGCTGGTATAAACACCAAATTTTATTGACTTCAGTGATATTACCTGCATATATAATTGAGCCATATTGTGATCTACTAGTGCATGTCAAAGGGGATTTAGGTGCCTAGTCTGATCCTATTCTACCTTAAGTGTCTGAAAATCTAGTGCATCTTTATCTGATGCTTAAAACTTAAGTTACAAAAAGTAATCAAGGATGAGGAAGGGCCACCGATCTTTTGTATTTAATAGTGTATTAGGGGCTTGAGCAGGGTATGCCTAATAAATGGGATAGAATATGGCCCCAGGACTACTTCTGACACATTTTAATGCAGCATCTTTGCTACAGGTCATCTTGGTGAGGCAAAACAAAGCTATTTGTAGGTAGTACACTCCCAAATGCGGCTCAGAATATACTTGAAGATTTCTATTTCTATGGATATTGGTTCATGAGTATTATTTAGGGTTATTATTAGGGCTGTGCAAAATTGCACCATTCCATTTCAATGGACCAGGATTTCATTTCGAATTTCGTTTTGATTCGAAACCACTGTTCTGTTTCATTTTATCTAAACCATTTTACTGTTTCAACGTTTTGCCTATAGGCTATAATGGGGAAGCGTGAAACAACTTATAACTTTGTCATTTCTGGCCTGATATGGATGAAACTGGCTATCCCCTGCTCAGGCCACAAAGCCTGCTAAGTTTCAGGGAGATAGATGCAGGGGTTTCAGGGAAACTGTGCCTCAATCTTGAAAGCAAAACTCATGTTGCATGTATGTGTTAAGCCACAGCAGGGTAAAGGCTGCAGGAATGCTATCCCCTGCTGAGGCCACAGAGTCTTCCAGCTTTCAAGGAGACAGGTGCAGGGGTTTCGGGCAAACTGCACCTCAAGCTGTGGACAAGCAAAACTCATGACATGGGTGACACTGTGTGTGTTAAGGTGCAGCAGGATGAAAACTGCAGGGATGCTATGCCCTGCTGTGGCCATGAAGCCTGCCAGCTGTCAAGGAGATAGATGCAGGGGGAGTCTGGGTTCTGCGGCCCTGCACCTCTAGCTGCTGATAGGCAAAACTCGTGACATGGGTGGGTAACACTGTATGTGTGTTAAGGTGCAGCCTCACTCATCTGACACCAAGGCATAAAGCAGGGCAGTTCAAATAATGCTGCCTTTTATGCAATTTTACCATCCCTCCCTCAGAGCACTGGGGTTGGAAGGGACCTCAGGAAAGGATGACAGTTACTGCCAGCTACACGGTCAATAATGAGAGCACTTCTTCCCCACTCTCCTCCCCCCTCTTCCCCTTCCCTCTCCTTACTTTACTTTCTGTTTCCCTGCAGGCAAGCCCAGTTTGAGCTTCAAAATGCGAAATGTTTCAAAATTTTCAAAACATTTCAACCTGCCTTATTTTGTTTTGAGGTTGTTTCAAAGCTCTCTGTTTTGTTTTGCTTTCATTGTTTTGAGGTTGAAACAGTGTCAAAATGAAACTGCTGGCAAAATTTTGCACAGCTGTAGTTATTATCAGAAGGAAAGCTACCCTTGAAAATGATTAGATAAACTAAGAGGCCAGTGGGGGATACTGGGGAGTGGGCTGGGGCAAGAAGCAGGTGCAGGCCGGGGGGGGGGGGTTGTTATCCGTCTTCCTGTACTTGCTCCCTCCCCATCCTCTAGTGTTACCTGCCAACCTGGGGGCTCCACCTGCCAGGAGTACTGGGCTCTATTGGATACAGCAGTGGAGAAAGGGGTTGCAACCATGCTCACCTCCTGGATCTGCCCTGCCTATATTGAAACAAAACTCATTTATTCATATTTAGAAATTTAATTAAGCTGTGTAAAACTTATATACCGGTTTCACAGATTTTACTGACTACAGGGAGTCTTTGTGCTGAGTGGGCTAAATAGAAACGATCTTCCCCACACCATATGCCACTACCATTGGACATCCAGTATAACTGTGCTCCAGCTTTAGATTGTAAACTCCCCCAGGATAAGTACATAATCTTCCACTGTTCTAGCTCTGTTCCATTTGCATGTATAGATCTGTGTAAATAAATAATGGGAATACTAATAATATACAATCTCTAAATGAGGTGGGTGACCTTTTGAAGTCACCAACTAATAATAGTTGTTTACTCTTATCATGGACAAGCTGCAAGTACAGGACAATACACATCAGATCTTGAATTCCTGAGCCCTGTTTTCCCACCCTAAAAATGATTAAAATATTTAAATGGATGCATATATACATACATAAGAAGAATTTGCATAGCTAGTTTGCCAAAACCAAACACATTCATCACCATGTGTTTTAGGGACTTGTGTGGTGCAAATGCATTGTTAAGCCCGATAGTGTCAAACCTCTAACAAAGTTAATAAGATTAGATGACCTCCAAACAAAAAAGCAATACAAAGCAATATAATGTTATGCAAATTGACAAATAGCATAGACAAAAGGCTGAACAATTACTACTCTTTTTTTCCCCTTAATGCACTATCTTTCGGCAGGTCAACCAGGTTAATTTTCAGAGTCCAAAAATGCCTGTTTCATATACACAGTGGTCAGTATGCAGTAAAGTTGGGGGAAAAAAGAGAAACCTCTTAACTTGGGCAAAGTTATCAGTGTAAATGATGTTGAAAGGTCTAGCCTCAGAGGTCAATGGATTTCAGTTTATAACTGGATGAGCTCCAGAAGAACCAACACTGAGCTAATGTGCCCGCATTGTGATAAGACAGAATTAAGGGGGGGGAAAAAAGTAAAAAGGTAATTGCTCTAATAATAATAATAATATAGTTCAGCATTGATGGATTCCTTCATGATAAACTCAGTGACCTTTCCTTTAAGAACCACAATCCTTACAGCCCAGTTTTACAAATATTAACAATGCTAATGCTTTCTAACCAGAGCAGCTCCATTATGTTAAAGGAGCTTGGGTCAAACATTCAGACTTGAATGCAAATCAAAGTTTGGCATTGTTCTGAATGTTTGCTTTTTATCTTTATCTTTGATCCTATAAGCACTTTCTCAGAGGACTAACTTGGCTCATATGAGTGATTCAGTTGGCTTCTAAACATAATTATGCATGTGCATAAATGTTTTCAGAGTTGTATCTATATAACTACAGGGTAAAATTCTCAGAAGTATCTAAGAGTTTGCCTCCTGTAGACATAGGTTAATCTGGGTACAAGTATCAATATAGCATGGGCCACAAAATTGCCTGATATGCTGAATAGATACTTGGCTAGGTTTTGCAGCCCAACACTGAGCTCCATGATGCTGCAACTAAATAATTACTGTTACTTAAGCTACATATTTTAAAGCCAACTTGGATATGTTTGCAGATTCTTCAGTCATTGCAGTGACTGCAAAGTAGACTTCAGCAGCTTAGTTACTTAGTGGAAGCCTCTACATGAGAAGTTTTCTGCACAGTTGACTAATTAGTTGCACGGTAAATGTCGCATGTCTACAGATGCACCCCTATAAGGCCAGAGTAAACTAATCTGCAGTAGGATAGTACTCTTGTTTCATGAAGGTGCTTCATTGCGGAGTCTGCCTGCCAGCTAGCCCTGCGCAAAAGCCTCCTCGTGCCCCAGCCAGCCCCTCCACAACACATTAAGCTGGGGGGAGAAGCTCTTGGCTAGAAGGCTGGCCCCCTGTAAGCTGGAGCTGCTCCAACTGGGCTCCACAGGCTGTGCATAAACTCCAGGCCTTATTCCTCCAGTGTTTATTGCTCCCAGGTGCATGTTCAAACAATGCACCTGGGAGCAATAAACTCCAAAGCAATAACCCCAGGAGTTTATTCATGGCCATTAATTGCGCATGTAGATTGTGCATGTAGATTGCACACTGTGAGGCATCTACTTACTCATTTAAGTTTTGTTTTCAAAAGTGGCATAAGCATTTAGGATATAAGTGCAATCAACTGTCAAAGAAACTGGATTTTAAATTCCTAAGAGGTGAGCCATAGTGGGGGTTGAGCTTCTCAAAGATATGCAAGACAAATAATCAACTAACTTGCATTTAAATGTTAATGAGAAAAATTGCCCTCTAGGCTTCTTCTAAAAATGGGTCATAAGTCCCTAAATCAGGAGTGCCAAATTCATCCTGGGCGCCAGGTCTGATCTGTATTTCAAGGGTTCCTCCTGGGTCAGATCCTTGGGGTGGTCAGTGACTGCAATGTAGCTACATTCAGGTAGAGGCCAAAAATCAGACTAGATTTCTACTTCATTAAATGATGTAGAAGTTTCTACCAGATCTGCCATTTTTGGTCTAGTAAAAACTGTTTGAATATTTGTACACTTAAGCTTTCTACTTGCAATTTCATTCAAACTATGATTCCACTGGTAGAGCTGTAACACTTGTACACATCCTAACTCATTCAGAAAGACATCAACTTTTATAAGCAATAGCCTGCCTTGTCAGATGCTAGTCTCTGTCACCTGTTAAAGCGTAAGCCTTTCTGAATGACTTAGTCTGCTCCCCTGCCCTACTGTCTGCCTATTACATGTGATGATCTGATCATGAATTTGGGAAGAAGTTGTTTTTGCAACTAGACCTGGAAGACCATGAGAAATTCCAATAGGGATAGGTAAAAATGAGTTTGAGTAACAGCCTCCCTAAGCCTCCACACAATTGGTGACAGAACTCTAAATTGGGTTTGCACAATTTACCAGCCCACTTACAATAATAATTTCCCAACTTTGACATAATACTTAAAGTCAGTAAAATAAACTACCATGTTTACCTGAATACAAGACGAGGATTTATTTTTTTTTTTCCCCATAATCATCATGAGGAAAAAACCCTCTCACCCTATATTTACGTACAAGGAAATCTCATTAAATATACTATCTATACTGACTGTAAAACTCATGGTTCATATAGAGCAAACGTGGTGTGTGTTTGGCCAGCCCTTAAAAAAATGGACAATTGTTCCCCCAGCTGGTAATGAGTACCAGGCCTGGTGGTACTGCAATACTAGGCTAGAGCAAGCTCTAATACTGTCCCCTAGTGCCAAAAATGCTGTTGGGAACCTACCACAAGGATAGGCCAGTGCAAGCCATCTGAATGAGATGTATGCAGTCTCCTTCAGTACCTTTTCAAGTCATGGTAAGCCACTGCATTGAATACATGTCAACTTTCTTTTCACTCCCACAGCTGTGCTACCTTTTGTTTCCCATTCTAATGTTTCCTATTTCTTCACCAGCCTTAAATGTCTGGCAAACACCACCAAACAGGATCCCAAACAGTTCACCCAGAATTCTTCTGTCACCCTCTCTCTTAGCCTGTTGCTTATGATTCATGTGTCCCCGCTCTTCATGAGGTGGACCTGAATCAGGTTGTCCTGTGCTTCATCTCTATATAAGTTTTTAGAGGATCTCAGGACTGGAACCAGGTGTTCTTGTCATAAGTGGGGAGCTATCTGGAGTACACACACATATAGAACAATGTTGAACTGTGGGGCCACCATGGCTTGAAACACTATTGACTCTGCTGGGGCCCAGCCCAGTGAACTATATAACAAATCATAACTCAGGAGCCTTCTGGTTTTGGATTAATATCATATATAGCTTCCCCCCTTATTTCCTCCCTGCTTTGCTCCCTGGCCTTTTGGGTAAGAGCAAGTGAGGCTAGGGGGCATCAAAACCCCAGGGGCCCTGGGCCTGCATGTAGAATGTCTGCCATGTATTTGGGGTATATCTGAAGCCCCAGACTTATGGGTCTGGTAAGAAGGATAGTTGCCTGGTGGTAGAGCCACACAGACTTGAATGATTGAGCTCTGATCAGTCAGAACTTGGAACATGACTATTAGGCTTTGCCAAACAGAATTCAGAACTGATTTGGCCCTTGAAATAGGGGGGGAAATATATATATATATCATGTATAGCTTGTACTATATGTAGGTACAAACATGCTGCTTAAATGTGTATTAGGGAGTACCTGTGATAAAACTTGCAGAAGTTTCAAGAAAGGCAAAATGCATCAATACTGGGTGAACTAAGTCTATGGGTACCTGTAGTCATTTATCTATATGCAAATTACTATAGTTTGTCAGTATCAGTGTTTTCATATCCCCCCCTCCCCCCCCACTTCCATATACTCAGGAATAGCAGGATCTGATAGTAAGAAGTAGGGGACTTCTGGGGGAAGAAGTTAGGGAAGGAAAGGGGGCCACCTGACCCCTTTATTTTCTCTGCTGTAGCAGTGAGAAGGGGATAATTTCAAAGGAAACCTCCAATAATTAGCTTCAATACCTGGAAAATTATAAGAAATAGAATGTAATTATTGGGGGAGGCATCTTATCTTTGAGTAAATACAGTAATCCTATTCTTTGGACTGATGAGTAAAAATTTGTAAATGATGCTCTAAAGAGATGTGTTAATTTTTTTTTTTAAATAGTCATATGATTTTCTGGTTTTTGTGCCTTTATACTACTGCATTCTGGATATAGTACAAAAAGAGACGCCATAGCAATACACAAGATACAGTTCTCACAAGATTTTGAGGATCTAAAACTAAACTTCTGGTCTTCATTCAAAGTAAACTTGCACTTCAAACTTGGTTTTTATTTCAGTTTGGTAATCTAACATTATTTTGGCTGCATCCAGATGAGCAGGCACGTGAAGTCTGTGGCACCACAAACTGCACATATGAAACATTAAAGCTTGTCCCACACTGCAGATTTACAGTTTGGGGGCAAAATTTGCTGCCAAGTTTTCCTGGTAGCAAAAAAAAGTGCTGGGGGGGAAAAAAAGTGGTACAGCACATGAAAATATCATGTGCTAGAACAAATAGTCTTGGTCCTCCAATGAGACACTCCTGCTGCTAACCAGAGTATCTCTACTGCTTCATTTGTGCCTCTGCCACTCCAGCATGCCAGGTGTCAGGAGAAGCTTGACAAGGGCAGTTTGCCCAAAGCAGGACAATGTGTCTCTTAACAAAGCACATGTGCAGGGCTGTGCACTAAGGCACAAAGTAGCAACACAATATGTGCCGCTACTTTTTATGCCACTGCAAGTGCTTGCCCCTGCATGTCTGGATGTGGCCTTTGTGGCCTATTACCAAAGTATGAGGAATGCATAATAGATTTACTATACTACCATTAATATGATAATAATAATGACAATAATTTCCTTTCACTTGGAGACTTCAAATGATATCCAGATACCATTGCACTGTGCTCTGTAGAAGCATTTTAAGATTTGGTCTCTTCTCCAGAGAGCTTACAGTCTAGCTCCACAAGACTGACAAGGAGTAGGAGAGGAAATGTGATATTCCCAGGACCATAAAACAAGTCTGTAGGAGAGGACGAGAAAGAAGCCTTCTCTTATGACTTGTAGTCCATTTCCCTATTTTTGCCATGTGTTGTAATTGATAGGGTTTTGTTTGTTTCCTTGTTTAATGCAGAAGCTGTAAGGCAAAATGAGTGTTCTTATAGGGCGATGGCCATAAGGGAATAAAGATGCAACACAGTGATGCTGTTTTTGTTGCCAACTTGTGCTCCAATATTCAGTCACAAAAATGTTTGGGAAACTAATCATGTACTTTGACAGACCCATTCTACAAAATACCTTAGAGATTCTGAAGTCTTCTGCCAACTAAAAGCATATAATTTTTTGCCACTGACACACCAGGTGGTCCATGTCCCTTTTTTTCCCTGCTGGCTTGCTGCAAGTGTTTGAGTGTTTCTACCTTACTTAAGCTGAGTGGGGAGATATCAGGAGTGAGGAAAACACATCATGGACAACAAAGAAAAGTGCTTGTGCTTGCAAGAACAATGTGAATAGTGGAGGATTTCTCTTTGTAAATGACAGGCAAGACAATAATAAAAGAATACCTTTGCGTAGTAGAACAATGAAAACAGCAACAGTTTAGGATGACAAAGAGCATTAGTTTTACTAACAACTGGTGTAGAAGTGGTAAAAGAAAGAGCAAATCATGTGCATAGCTTGTATTTATTTCTGTGCCTATCAGTGTATATTTCATACACAGTATTTTTTCTCTATCCTGGTGCTTATATATAACTCTATTCTTAATATAACTTTATGGAATTATACTGCATTTCCTCTCATCAGTTATGAATTATTCTTTTTCTGGTAAAATACTGTGCTGTTCTTAGTTTCTGCTCTGAAAAGATAATGCTTACAGCTAGAGTTTCTATTTTTTTCTTTTTTTAGGACTAAATAATCATATGACCAAAAGCATATAAATGTATGTATAACCCTTCTGCCAGGCACAGGTTGGCAGAGAGAAGGGCTGGGTTAACATTCCAGGGTACCCAATAAGATATGGCTCTACCTCCCCACCCAGAAACCTGAGAATACTAAATTTGACAGGATTTTCCCCAAACACACAAATCCCTTTTCTCACAAGCAGTATAAACCAACAAATAGAAATGTATTACCAAAACACAAACAAAAAACAAATAAAAGAACAAAATATTAAATACAATATAAATGTTATCTCTACAACTACAGTTCATAGGTTGAACCCCTTTAAAGAGACTTTACCCTCAGCCCAGGCCAGTCTTGGACTTGGGCCTCCCCAGAGGGTTAGTTTCAGGGTTCACACTAAGCTGTCTTACAACTGGGGTTCACCACACAGTGGGCAGGTGCTTGTGGTCGATGGTTTGGTTGTGGTGAAAGAGGCCCCTTGAAACTGCTGGAAAAGTGTTAGAGTGCCAATTTTTGCTCCCGTAGAGATTCTGTATAAGGGGGTGACTGCAGCTCCAGCCAGCATACACACATATCCGAAACTTCTGGACTGGATTATATAGCCTGCTGAAACAGACGCTGCAGGACAAACTCAAAAGGCAAGCAGGCTGATTACTAGCTACAGCTGGCCCCAGACACATAACTTGGCTGGAGCCAAGGACTGTCAAAATAAACATAGGGGGAAATCCAAGCCTACCCTCTGGGCCTGGGCTGCTGGTAGTCTGGGTCATGCAGCTCCACTGGCACCTCAACCGCAGCCCAAAGCTGTCAGAACCCCAACCCTTGCCAATGTAGCAGAATTAGAAACTCTCAGGTTTCAAGCCTGTTTAAAAACTGCCAGGCCTAATTCCTAGCCAGCCAACCCAAGGAATCAATTCCCCCCCTCCCCAGTATCAATCCCTTAAAACCTCAGAAAAGGGGGAAGAAGAAAAGGAAGAGTGAGGAGTTCCTCGACAGTGGGACAATTCTCTCTCTTTCTCTCCTATATCTGAGTTTCCCCTTTCTTTAGCTGCAGATTCTTTCACCCCATGGAAACTTGGCTCTTCAGAAACTCATAGCAGCTTCTCCCCTCTCCAAACCAGCCTAGCTAACCTCCTATCTCTTAGCATGACAACACCGTAGCTTTGTCCAAGCAGGGAGTGCCATGCTTCAGTCTTTCTCTCAACCAATCTGCCTGGAGAAGCTTCTGTTCCCCCAGCCAGTCAAGCCAGAGGATTTTCCAGTGCAGAGCACATGGCCAGGACAACAGGGGCCATCTTGCTCACGTGGCCAGACCACATGTTTTCTCCTTAAAGCAGCAGGCCAGAGGAGAAAAGCACAAAAAAAGGGAGATACAGAAAACCCCCCACACAATGCACAGCAACCAAATGCATACCCTCTGCCATACACAACACGAGTGTGCGTGGGTGTTATATATGTATATGAAAATACGGGTAAGCAAATTTCATACTGAAGAATATGTGCTGATTGACATATGGGTTAGCGAGAAATATTCCCTTCCATATACAGCACTGCATTATTGGCTGGAAACATGGTTTTTATTTATGGGTCTTGAAAGCACTGAGTACAGCTTACTTCATGTGGCAGAATATCACACTTGATGGTCCAGTCTTGTATGGCACTGCTTATTACTACGCATTAGCGCAGTATCAGGAGATGCATAGTGTATTTGACAGCACTGAAGTACAGTTATCAAATGTACTGTGAAAGTATAATGTATTTATAGACATGTGTCTCATACACGTTAAAGAAATAAAATGGTTCTAGTTTTTCCCTTTGTATGTTTGTGTGAGGATGGGAGAGGAAAGTGGTCCAAAAAAATTAACTTAGGTGTAAGGATCAAGCCATCTGCTGAAGCCAGGCATAGCTTTTCAGCTTTGGTGAGAATTTTCAGTCAGTCATTTCTTGGGAGCTTAGTATTTATTCCCCCACCCCCCCGCCCCCTTGTTTTTTGTTTTTACTCCTGAGAAGGTGTCAGTTCCTGGGAATTTTGGTAGAGGGCGATAACTGAGAATAATCTGTAAAATTAATTTGAAAATTCTAAAGTTCTCATATCTTCCCTACATAACAAGTAGGAACAGGACTAGTGAGTATTATAGAGCTGGTTTCATTGCACAGTAGCACCTGGAGGTGGAATAATCCATGAAAAGGTGACTTCATATTTTTACAGTCTTTTTTAGATCGTGAGCTGATACAAATTGATCTCCTGATGCTTTTTTAAGTCTTATTCTGCATGGAAACTTTTTACTTCTGGTTTCCTTCTCATAGTAAAGAAATCTAATTCTAAAGAAAAAAGAACTTTCTCAGTGTTACACTTAAAAAGAAAGCTCAATACTCTTCATTTTGAATCTGCTCTTACCACTGCTGTCATTTCCAAGGGGATGTCCTCCAGCTTTTCAATATCTAGCCTTTACAAAACATTCTGTTTTATGGCATCTTTCTGCTACATATTCTTTAATATGCATTTTCAGTTTGTAAATAATAGCTAGGCAGCTGTTAAGGAACAGTTGTCTTTTATTTAGGTTCCCAAACTAATGGGTTATACTCTTCCATACTTGATGAAACAGCAGAAATAAAGGCAAGTTAACATTTAACCACCATTTCTCAAAGTATGCTAAAAGTCTACTGATGTCAGTCTACCAATGCAGAAATATATAAAGGCTTGATTTTGAAAAACCTTACATACATATGAATTTGCAACATTAGGGACTTGATCAATAAAACATATCCATCCATTTTAGACTTTGTTGGAAATCCCCATGGAAAAAGACAAATTTTCAAATTTCTAAGAGAGAACTATAAGTTCTAGAAAGATGAAAAATAATAGTACAAAAAAGAAACAGAAAAAGAGAGGACTATTATCCGTGTATTATTCTTCTCTTGGATTTTCATGGAATAAAGAACATAAACAGTTCTGCCCATTCTGATATCAGGAGCTTGTGTTCTTCATCTTGTTTTTTTATCATTTACACTATGAATTAAAGTTGCATTTTGAAATATTTTCTAAAGTGTTTATTAATAGATTTGGTAAGACTGTAATATAATTACATTTTCTAAATGGCTATAATCACATTCATAGAAAATGTTACAGATAGATATAATATATTGATCTTCTGGACTCCAGTAATTTGTATGAATTGATTAGAATTTTATTGAAACATCTATTAAACATGTATTAATATTTTATAAATAAAAATTGGAATATTAATATCTCAATAGCACAGTTGATTTTTTTAAAAATAAAAAGTGGTTGGGGATGTGGCATCCACCACTAAATCATGGGTAGTGATCATAATTATTATTGCCTTTCCATCTGTACAGTGCAATTGTGAAAGGTCAACAAAGCTCTTGAGTTTATTCATAGCACTTCTAAAGAACATTGCCTTTAAATTAATTAGCAGCAACATAAAGACATCAAGCAGCAACATTAATGTTTGATAGCACAATGCAAACCCGGACAATTATGTTTCATTTGGAATAGATGGGCATAAATCATTGTAGGAAATAGCTTTTCCCATTTCTTCTTTCCTTGTAAAATTTGAGTGGTGTCACATGCAATTACACGATGAATTTTTCCTGCCTATCTACACACTTTCAAATACAGGTTGATTGACACTCATTTGACTTCAGGTTGACTTTTGTTTGCATGACCTGATTTCACAAGCAAAGCTAACTTGCTGGTATTTAAAAGTGTTGAAGAGCCTGTAAGGAAACATTATTTCAGACACTAAGTTTATAATATCTTGTAATTCTTCAGCACAGTTAAATAATGTCATTTATTGGACAAGTTTTCAATATCCGCCTTGTATAACATGTGTGCTTAGCTTGATGTATACTTAATTTGAGAGAACAAATACTTTGTGGGAATATGTTCACTGACCACTTATTAGCAGATTAATAGTTAGGCACCTAAAATGTCCATATGTTACATAATATTGTGCATGAGGTATATACAGGTGAAAGTATTTGTTCAAATATGCATACATATCTTGCAAAATGTGGCCATTAATTAATTAGCAGCAGGTATTTTTAAATGGTTGCTACCAGGTAATTAAACCTTCTCAATTAGAGTGATAAGTTTTGAAAAGCAATTAGGAAGTTTTAGTATGAGAATTGGTTAATGTGCTTTAGACAGTTTAGTGTTCTGAAATATTGTTTCACATAAAGAAACTACTCAGAAGGCAATACAGCATGTTTTTCATTCCAACTGCCCCCCCAAACCCCCCACCCCGCAAAACCTTAGAAATTTGAATTTTTACCCTATTAGCAAGAAATGTTCTTTGGTATTGGCTCTTTGAGACTTTAAAAATGGACTGTCCACAAAAAAAAGGGGGGTGGGAAATACAACTTTATGCAGTACAGGCAGTCCTCGGACTTTTGACACAATTGGTTCCAGAAAACCATGTCTCAAGTCGAAATGTTGTAACTGGGAACCAATTATCTCATAAGAAACAATGTTATAAATGGGGGATTGGGTTCTGAACCAAGGCCAATTACCCTATTTCACCAAAAATACCCCAGAGTTTTGTACTCGATCAATTATAGATGAGTAATATAGCTACATTAATGTGTTTATATTGTAAATAGCAATCATATTGATTTAGAAGGACTTCTTTGAGGTGACTTCGCTGGACTTTTTTTTGAAGGGCTCTTGGTTGGTCTTTTGATGGGCTCTTGGCTGGAGTCTTCTCAGGAGTCTTGGCTGCAGGTTTTTCTGGAGTCTTGTCTGCTTTCTTAAAGAAAGTGTCCATGGAAGTTTGGACAGATTTTCTCCAGGGAGATGAGTGATGCAGCGAACTTCTTTTCAGATCGCGTGTTGTAAAGTTGGAAATGATGCCACAAAGTTGAAACAGGGTGTCAATTTATAAATGTTGTAAGTGCAAAACCTTGTAACTCAAAACGTTGCAAGTCAAGGACTGCCTGCAATTCTGAATTGACAAGGGGTTGAACTACTGGCCTGGCAGGAATTTTCTGTGTTTTATGGGTGTTATTAGTGCTGCTATTTTAATTAGGTAATTTTAATACTAGTGTGCCAGATCATTCTCATTTACTTGTGGTTCTGCCCCATTGTCCTGGCCTCTTTGTAAGTGTGTGACAGGGCCTGGCCCTCGGGGGTGGCCACAACACCCCCTGGTGGCCACACTGCCCCAACCTCACTCTGGCTCCTTAAGGTCCCCTCCACTTGCCACACTTTGATTTTTCTTATATGGAACCTACCCCCAGGGTCCCCAAGTGAGCTTTAGTTCCTCAGCTTGCTGGCCTTTTCCAAGGCCAACCAGCCCCAGCCCTTATGGCACTAAGCTATGGCCCCCATGGTTCTATTGGTGCCTCAGGGTACCAGCCACCTTATGAGCAATATTTGTGGCCTCTATCTCTCTTTGTAGTCATGCCCATATCTCAGATGTTACTCTCTCTCCATGGGCCAGCATGTACAGACTTCAGTCCTCTTGCCTTTGACCCACTGGTTACTCTAGCTGCAAGCTGCTAAACCAGGCTTACTTGCTCTAAGTCTCCGCCTTTCTTCTATTGTGCCTCATCCTCTTGGGACACCAGCTGTGGCCCATCATCTGTCTCTTGCTTGCAGAGCACAGGTTGTGGTCCATTGTTTTTCATTCACATCCCCCCCCTTGCCCCTTTGCAGACCTTGAAACCCTGTGCCCCAGGCACCCCGGTACCTGGCCTCCAATCCTCCCCTACAGCCACCATCTGGTTCTCTCATGTTAAACTTAACTGCAGAACAAATACAAGCAACCACTTCCAAACAAGAGGTCTCCTCCACTGTAGATTAGTGGTATCTGGCAAGCCATCCTTCCCTTCGAGCTCTCACCTCCCAGTTCTCATGGGTGGTTTGGGTGCCTGCCAGACTGTCTCTTGCAGTGCCTCTCTCCTAGAAACTCATCTCCTTGCAACATGCAGGGCCAGATTGCCTTCCATGCCTCAGGTCCTGGGTTTATATTCCCTAAAGTGCTGCCTCCCTCTGATCCAGTGACTCAGTCATGCACAGGGGTTTCCTCTTTTCCCTAGTGGCCAGCCTGCCCTTCCCTGCTGCAGCTTAATACAGCTGCTTGCAGCCTTTACTCTCAGGCTGCCTGGAAACCTTTCCCACACAGCAGGCTTGTTACACTACAGCTAGCTCCTGCTCACCTGCCTGCCTACACAACAAGATTAGCATACTACACTTTCCCCTTAAAGTAGGAGTCTCTGGCTTCCAGTTATATGGTCCTTGTCTCTATCTCCCAATTGCAGTCTTTTCTTCAGGTACTATCTCTCTTCAGCCCTTAATTAATAACTGGCTTGCACCTTGTGGAATCATTTACACCTGATGGAAATTAATGCAAAACACTCAAATCATATTGTTACTGTTTTGTATTTATGTTGTTTGCAAGTCAATGACAAGTCAAGGTGTGAGGTAGCAGAGAACTGGACTCTATATTTTTATTCCATTGTCCTGATATCAGGAAATTAAAGGTATCAAAAACCTGAGAAGATTTGAAATATCTTGGGGCCAATTAACTAGATATTTCCCAACATCCAGTGTTGTTCCCTTCTTACCTTTGTATATTCATAATCTGGAAGTGCTGAGAACTGTTTTCACATCATACTTTTTTAGCTAATGTTCTCTGTGTTAATACTTGACATTTATTCATTTTATACTCACCTTTTTCATTTTCCTTCCCTTTCCCAGTGGCTTTTATGATACCATAATTATCTGGCTGGACCAGGGTTGTACAGCTAGGGTATCTTTTGTCTAGTCCATCAGTTATGTGGTGATGGTAGCTTGCATTTCCCAGTGGAATGGTTCTCTTTCTCCAGTCCCTGCATGCTCCCAGGAAAGTAAGTAAGCAGACTAAATGTGATAGCACACACTACACTGTCTCTTGCCCTCCCCTCTATGGAGACCATGAACATTATTACATCCCCTTGCTGTACCACAATGTCCATTGGCAGCTCCCCAATGTAGCCTCCACTAATTCTTTCTTGTATGCTAACATCTGACAGCTGGGGCTGGGGAACCTGGGGATCTGAGTCATTTTTATGCTTGGATTTCTAAATAACATGTTTAGCATTGCCTTACTACAATATAATTTTTAGCAGTGATAGATATTAAAACATCAGTGTGATTGTTCTGTGTCTGGCTGCATGTCTCAGTGAATAAAAATAACCTCTATTCTTCCTCTTACTCTTAGAGAAATAATCTTTCTTTTAACTGATAAAAATTCAAATATCTGTTTAAATGGGGAAACCAGTCAGTTTGAATCTAATTTATGGCTTCATCTATGAATAGTCCTTGAGCTTCTTTTAAATAAAAAAAGCTATAATTGCAGATAATAAGAGCAGGAATAAGATTCTCTTAAATAAGCTGTAGATTGTCATCTGTTTTGAGTGACAAAGCTACATGCTTAATCCTAGTTAGTAATACCTTCAAGAATTTTTTTAAATGATAGCAGAGGAGAAAGTTCCTACAAACCCTGATCTGTTCTACTCAACTCACATTGACAGCTCAAATGTCCTTTCATAATTTAGATGTGCCCAAGTGAGCTGTGGCCTGAGGACAAAGTAATATAAAAATCAAGCCCACAAATCTATTTTTGATAGATACTGAAAGAAGAATGCCTCACATATAACATATAAGGTGTGAGAAAGTCTTCACTAGGTTAAGAGAAGCAGAGGAGTTACTCACCCCAACAATTCTATTGAGAAGAGAACCTCCTATGTGATTTTCCATACTGTCCTGATCATTCAACATCTATGTTAAAAACATATTTCTGTTTCATTGCCAGGAAATATATAACCATATTCAGTACTATATTCCAGAACCACTTTCTGAACATGAATGGAAAACATGTTTCAGAGAAAGTTCAGTATTTCTTTATGCACCATTATAAAAGCAGTGGCAACTTAGTATACCATATTTACTATATACTACACAACTTCTACCAAAAAATCACCCCTCCAAAATTTGGATGTATGTGTGGAGAGACTTTTTCTTCACTGGAATAGAAGCATGGAGGAGTAAAACCATGGTAGGCTGTGCTGCAAAATGACTTTCCCATCTCTCTGGGATGGGAAGCAAGTAAGGTCAAAGCTCAGTATTAACTTTTTCACACCCAAAAATGGCTGCCAATTTATTAGTGGTGGTGAAAGGGTTAAAACTGAACTCTCAGGATTGCTTGTTGTACCAGAGAGAATCATCAAATCATAAAAAGTTAGGGTTTGAAGGGACCTCAGGAGGTCATCTAGTCCAACACCCTACTCACAGCAAGACTATCCCCAAATCATCCCAGCCAAAATTTTGTCTAGCTTAGTCTTAAAAACCTTTAAGGATGGAGATTCTACAGCCTCTCTGGGTAACCTGTTCCAGCGTTTTACTACCTGCCTAGTAAAAAAATTCTTCCTAGTATCTAACCTAAACTTCCCTTGCTGGAACTTGAGACCATTGCTCCTTGCCCTGTAATCTGCCACCATGAGAACAGTCCCATGCTCTTTCGAACCCCACTTCAGGTAGTTGAAGGCTGCTGTTAAATCTGTCCTCAGTTTCCTTTTTTCTAGACTAAATAAGCCAAGTTCCCTCAGGCTTTCTTTATAAGTCATGTGCCCCAGCCCTGTTACCATTTTTGTTACCCTCTGCTAGACTCTCTCCAGTATGTCCACATCCTTTATGTAATGGGTAGCCCAAAACTAAACACAGTATTCCAGATGTGGCCTCACCAGTCCTGAATAGAGGGGAATAATCACTTCCCTTGATCTGCTGGCAACACACCTACCAATGCAGCCCAGTATGCTATTAGTTTTCTTGGCAGGAAGGGCACACTGCTGGCTCATATTTTGCTTATTGTCCACTGTAACCCTCAGGTCCTTCTCTGCAGAGTTGTTGCCCAGCCACTCAGCCCCCAGCCTGTACTGGTACATCGGATTGTTCTTTCCTAATTGCAGGACTTTGCACTTGTCCTTGTTGAATATCATGAGATTCCTATTGGCCCCATCCTCCAATTTGTCTAGGTCACTCTGAAAGGGCAGATATCTTTCATGAAAATGACATGAAAGGGCCATTTTGAAGTCATGACTTTGGAAGACAGAATGTAGAAAAAAAGATTTTTCCAGAAACAAGGCACATGCCTTATTTGGAGGGGTGTGGTGTTCAAGAAAATATGGTAATATTGGCTTTTGATTCCTAATAAAAGAAATACTGTTTTAACAACAACTGCATAACAATAAGAACTGGATTTTGATTTGGCTTTATTATTTTCTCCCTTTTTGCAACTCAGTGGGTTTGTCTACACACATCATTAATATGACTGAATAAACTCTGGCACAGTTCACACTAGAGTTTATTGCTCCTAGGCATTGCACCCAGGACTGCAGCATGTTGAGCCTTTGCATTTGTCCTTATTGAGAAGTTATTCAATTTGCATGTGTGCCCAGGACTGCAGTATGTTGAGCAGGGGACCTGGGAGGCCAGCCTTCCAGCTCAGAGTTGCTTTGACCCAGCTCAAAGTGCTGCACAGGGGCACAAGGGTGCTACATTTTGGGGCTAGCCAGGAGGCAGCCTAAACACCCTCATGCTTCAGCTAGCACCATCAGCATCCCATTGAATGAGCTTTAACTAAAGCACCCCCACCACCATTTTCAGTGCAGGAACTCTGAAGTCTGCTGGAGCTCAGTAACTAACACACTCCAGCAGAGTTGATAATCGAGTCTGGTCCAATGTACTGTAATTACAGTGCGTCTGAGCAGCCTCAGTGCACATGTATAGGACCTTTTAAGATTGGGTCGTGGTCTTTAGTAAAGCCCAGGCATAGTGCAAGAATTCATTTTATGTAGATGGTGCTCTTTTCTCTGTGTAGCAAACCATTTCTCCCACATGGTATTATGACACAGTTTTCCATAGGTGCTGCTATGGTTCACAAGAGGGATAAAGTAGAGGTTTTGGGCATCTCTGGTGATTAAAAGTAGTATGGAACTTTTTTTCAGAAAGTAGTGACATGCCAGTTCCAATGCCTTGGACAGGTGACAGTATACATAGTTTGCCTACCTGAAGTCCCATGTACAAATACATACACATAGCATTCTGCATGTCTGTTTTAAAACTATGTTGGTATGAGCTATTCAGAATTCTGCCCAAGTACATTATTACTATTATTATTATTAGTAGTAATAGTATTAAGTCCATTTCAGAAGCACATTTCAGAAGGGGGTAAAGAGGTCAATGGAAGCTGTTTTTATTTTATCCAGTGCTAGCCATGATAGCATTTTATTCTGCTACTCATAGGAAGTTATTGCTTTGAGACCTTGTAGAGAAGAGACAGAGAACCAAATAAGCAACTTATGACACCATGTCTGAAATCTTTCCAGCCTCATTTTCAATTAGTACATTATAAGGCAAAGTGATGATTTGTACATGATATTGCAAAAAGAGGAAAAAGTATTCTAAGAAAGGCTACATCTTTGCTATCATTGATTTTTTTTCCATGTGGAAAGAACAGTAGCTTGTTTTATGTTTAGTTATCCCCTTTAAATGTGAAAAGACAGGCTAAAGTTCTCTATCTGAGGGTAATAGAGCAAGCAAAGTCAAATTCTGTTTGACCAGGTCTAATACGTGGCTTCCAACATTAAGGTCCAATTCCTGCCACTTATGCTGGGAACGGATGGTGCCTTAATATGCTTCTTCTCCTGATGAAAGCAGTGAGACTGCTCAGAAAGTACTGGTGAGTGTGAATTAAGCTGGCAGAATCTGATGCCCAGGAACAAAATCTCTTTAAGTACTAAAATAATATTGTATTTTCCCTTTTTTTGTTGATCTTGTTTACTTTCTCAATCCTTTTGTCTCAACATTTCCAACAGCCTCTAGGTCTATTTTTTATGGCTGTGATTGAGGTATTATATTGTGGTATTCCATGACATAAAAAAAAATCCCCTTTCAATACATTAATAATTTGATAAATTATTAAACTGAAATGCATTGAAATTAATTACATTTTCATAAATTAATGTAATGCTGTAGGTTAAAATATAATTTTAAGTAGGTGTAGCTTCTCCGTGATAACAGTGTTGTTTCTGTTGTAGGGAAGGTTGAAAACACTTTTTTTTTGAAGAAGGCTCTGTCCAATCTTCTTTCCTTACAGCCTCTCATGCAAGCACAGATGCAAAGGATCCCTGCCCTACTGGGTCTGCCTTACCTTCCACTAGACCCAGATAAGCCAGAATCTTGAAAGGAGTGTGAAGGTCTCTCCATTCCCTTCATGCAAGAATCAGGAACTTGGAGAAGAGGGGGCTTTTCTTTCCAGGGGCATTTGGGTTCCTCTCTTTCTCTTTAAGCATGTATTAGACGGACAGGAAATACTTAGCATGACTAGAGTGCTGAGGCTTAGGCAAGGAATTACGAATGAAAATGCTAGATGCCTATTACATGTTCACTTTATTTCAGACTACATTTATTGTCATGGCATGTTAATTCAGCACAGATCATTGCATTGAGATGAATGAGCTACTTCAGACTTCTCTGAAAATATCTGTTTACTGGTTGAAAATCCACAAGTAACACAGATTCCTTTAAAATTTGGTGTGCCAAATAGACACATATGGCACAAGTTTGGGATCATTGAATTCATGGATTCCTGAGATAAAACCACCACTGAATCAGACTCATTTACTGAGCTTGACAGATTCTATTAATTTTTTTTGCATGTGCTGGGGAATCAAACCATATCTCTAATCAGGTCATAAAGGACAATACCCTAAGCTTAGTATACATGGCACATATACATGTGAAATTATGATGGCACCTGAATAAACTGCGGAGTTTAGTGCTCTGAAGTTTATTGCTTTCAGGCATGCCATATGAATGTGTGCCCAGGAGCAATTAATTCCAGTGTAATAAGTTCTGCAGTTTATTCAAGCACAGCACATGGCGCCTGGGTGGAGCAGCCCCACCTGGCAGGGGCCCTGGGGAGTCAGCTGCCAACCTGGGGCTGCTTCCCCCAGCTTAGTGTGCTGCAGAGGGGCTGGCTGGGGAACAAGGGAGCATCAGAGTGTTGCTAGCTGGTAGGCTGTCCTGTCCCAGCACTGAAGCTTCCTTGTGCCCCAGCTGGCTGGGGCAGTGTCTACACATGTACTACTTTGGAGCAAATTAGTTTACTCTGGCCTAAAAGGGGCACATGTGTAGATGCCAAGACATTCCCTGCACAGGTAATTAGTCAACTGTGCAGTGAACATCTTGTGTAGATGCACCCTCATTCTTCCTGTGAGGAAGTAGTATTGGATATAAAGCCTCCTCATGGCTCATTTTATTTATTTTTTTTATACAGTTTAATACTCACTTGACTGTGGGAAGGGAGAAAGATTAGTAATTTGCCAAGAGCTCTTGCCAAGAATGGAAGTCTATTTTGTGTTTTCACATATTTAGTGGGAAAACAATAACACCATGGTTTATAATTCAGCTATGAAAGTTCACTCCAGGAAGAAGTTTGGCATTTAAATTTTATGTCCAGAGAGAAATTAAGAACATTTGGGGAAAAATAACTAGCTCTACTTTTTTTTCCCCAATTACAAAACCATAAAAAATAGTGTAATGCTTTATGAAGAAGACTGTAATGCAGATCCATCTTAATATAGTTTATTTTTAATTGTAATGATTACACTGTTGTAGGCTGGATTCATTAAACAGATTAACTAGTATCTGGGCATATGTGTTTATACATCTACATGTGTGATGTGTGTATATAAATCTTTTCCCACACAAAAGACACTGTTAGCTTTAAGTTGAGATTGATAGGCTATATATCCCACCAACACGACCTGTAAAAAAAAAAATTAAGGAAGTAAGTTGCTGAATCATTTGGCTCTCACACCTCCTCTCCCCTCTACTCACTAGTGGGTATTTTTAAGTTTCAGCTCCCTGCTTTGTCCTAGTCACAGCCCAGTAAATCTCCGTCCTCATTCTGAACATCAATAAGGAAGATTGAAATCTGATTCAGTATGCTGGATACTAATATGCTAATATGTGCATGATATTTATCGGGGTGGTGTGACTGCTTCTATTTACCTTTAGATGCATGCACATGTATACACATATATGTATGTCTGTATGTGGAGTGTGTTACCAGGCTGCACAGGGAGTCTGTGAGAAGTTTTTCTGTATACTGTTTAGGAAAATCTGAATGCATTGTGTCATCTTTCTTGTCAGCCATTACTCTAAATTTTGTAGTGGCAGGTTTTTTGGGTTGATCTTGTTTTACGTAGAACAAAATTGTAATTGTAATATGCTGAATTGTAATATGCTTTGCGTAAAATATATAATGATATTCTGGTTTAAGCCAACAAAG